>NC_084529.1:9625520-9930520 GCF_024500275.1 Phycodurus eques | reverse complement strand
TCCTCTGGGCCAAAAAGGAAAAGAACCATCCGGACTGTGATGAACGCAAAGTTCAAAAGCCAGCATCTGTGATGGTATGGGGCTGTGTTAGTGCCAATGGCATGGGTAACTTACACATCTGCGAAGGAACCTTTAATGCTGAAAGGTACTTACAGGTTTTGGAGAAACATATGCTGCCATCCAAGCAACGTCTTTTTGATGGACGCCCCTGCTTATTTCAGCAAGACAATGCCAAATCACATTCTGCACGTGTTACAACAGCGTGGCTTCGTAATAAAAGAGTGCGGGTAATAGACTGGCATGCCTGCAGTCCAGACTTGTCACCCATTGAAAATGGGTGGCGCATTATGAAGCATAAAATACGACAACGGAGACCCCGGACTGTTGAACAGCTGAAGCTGTACATCAAGCAAGAATGCGAAAGAATTTCACCAACAAAGCTTCAACAATTAGTGTCCTCAGTTCCCAAATGTTTATTGAATGTTGTTAAAAGAAAAGGTGATGTAACCCTGTGCCAGCTTTTTTGGAACGTGTTGCAGCCATAAAATTCTAAGTTAATGATTATTTGCTAAAAACAATAAAGTTTATCAGTTTGAACATTAAATATCTTGTCTTTGTAGTGTATTCAATTAAATATAGGTCGAACATGATTTGCAAATCATTGTATTCTGTTTTTATTTATGTTTAACACAATGTCCCAACTTCATTGGAATTGGGGTTATACAAAAAAAAAAACTTTCCACTGTGCAAGCCAATATTTTAAAAGCATTCATAAAACACATCAATGATGTTGTCCAAGTTATTTTTTTCGCAAGAAATTGACTAAAAGAAGTTTGATTAAACATATACGACCGTACTTTTAATTTTCATGGACTAAGAAAATATACACAAATCAATTAAATTCGGTTATAATTCAAATGTAAATTGAAAAAAAAAAAAGAATTTTGGCTTTGAAATATACCTCTGATACGTGGGTAAGCAGATTTGCCAAGTAATTCTGTAAAATTTTAAACAGATATTTAATAGATGGTCCAGCATTTTTAACCAGTATGTTTTCCTTCCAGACACATCCTGTAAAAGGGACATATTGATATCATACTTTTTATTGTTTGTGTACAAATAGTTGCCTTTGAGTGTCTGTCAAGTGTGAAATTAAACAACAAGGTTTTTTGTTTCCTGCCCATTTCTGACTTGACTGGTGATTCCACTATATTCCACAACTTAAGTAACCCATCAGGAAATCAGTTTTGTTTTTCATCATATGCCATTATACCACACTCCTGTCTTCCAAAAGAAACCTATGGTATCATGGGATCTCAGCACCTCTTACCTTGCTGCTGATCATGTCACTAATACGGGCCTGAGGACTCTGGCCAGCTTTTGACCTGACCATCACATAGACAGCATTAACTCCTGGGCATGACCTTAGCAGCTTCTCCAACATTACCTGTAGTAGTCATAAGAGGAAAGGGGTATAAATATTTCTCTTATTGCTCCATAAATCAAAATACAGACAATAAAATGTAGCATTATGTTTTTGCAATCCAAACATAGTTCGGTTTTAATCCCAGCCATTCACTGATTGTGACGCAGAATGTTCCTATATTACTTTGAAATTACAAACCTGAACAGAAAGCTATGATTTGCAAAACCTGTTCAACCTATTTTCAATAGAATACACTACAAAGACAAGATATAAAATTTTCAAACTAATACACTTAGATTTAATGTTTTTGCAAGTATTCACTCATTTTGAATTGGATGTATGCAAAAAAAAAAAAAAAACAAAAAAAAAGGAACTGGGGTATGTTTACCACTGTGCTACATCCCCTTTCCTTTAGCAACACTCAATAAGCATTTGGGAACCGAGGACACTAATTGTTGAAGCTTTGTAGGTGGAATTCTTTCCCACTCTTGCTTGATGTACAACTACAGTTGCTCAACAGTCCGAGGTCTCCATTGTATTTTGTGCTTCATAATGTGCCACACATTTTCAATGTGAGACAGGACTGAAATGCTGGCAGGTCAGTCTAGTGCTCTCTTGTCTTTTACTACGAAGCCATGCTGATGTAACACGTGCATAATGTCGCTTGGCATTTTTTTGCTGAAATAAGCAGGGGCGTCCATCAAAAAGACATTGCTTAGATGGCACATGCTCCAAAGGTTGTATGTACCTTTCAGCATTAATGGTGCCTTCACAGATGTGCAAGTTATCCATGCCATAGGTACTAACATACTCCCATACCATCACAGATGCTGGCTTTTGAACTTTGCGCTGCTAAAAATCTGGATGTTCCTTTTCTCTTTGGTCCAGAAGACGCAACGTCCATGACTTCCAAAAACAATTTGAAATGTGGGCTCATCAGACCACAACACACTTTTCCACTTTGCGTAAGTCCATCTCAGATGAGTTCAAGCCCAGAGAAGCCAGCTGCGTTTCTGAGTGTTGTTAATATAGGACTTTCGCTTTACATGGTAGTGTTTTAACTTGCATTTGTAGATGCAGCGATGAAACGGGGTTAACAATGGTTTTCTGAAGTGCTCCTGAGCCCACGTGGCAATATCCTTTAAACAATAGTGCCACTTTAGGGATCGAAGGTCACAGCCATTCAATGTTGGTTTTCAGCCTTGCCGCTTATGTGCAGAGATTTCTCTGGATTCTCTGAATCTTCTGATGATATTATGGACCGTAGCGGATGAAATCCCTAAATTCCTTGAAATTGTACGTTGAGAAACGTTGAACTATTTGCTCACACAGTCCTTCACAAAGTTGTGAACCTCGCCCCATGCTTCCTTGTGACAAACTGAGCCTTTTGGGGATGCTCTTCCGAAAAATTACACTGTTTTCCAATTAACATGTTCACTGTTCCAAACAGGTGTTTGAGCATTCCTCAACTTTCCCAATCTTTTGTTACGTGTTGCAGGCATCAAATTCAAAATGAGAGAATATGCAACAAAAAAAAAAAAAAAAAAATACAAAATATTCATCAGTTTAAACATTAAATGTCTTTGTAGTACATTCAATTGAATATAGAACATAGTGATTTACAACCTATTTTATTTGTTGTTTATTTATTTGTTGTTGATCATAGCGTGTGCAATGGTGGCCCATTTCTTTTCAACGGCTGTGTCAAGTTGCTGGATATTGGCAGGAACTTATAAATGCTGTCATACAATATATCCCAAACATGCTCAATGGGGGACATGTCGGGTGGATTATTTCGGCAAAAGCGTGGCGCTCACTAACACAGATTTGTCAACATTTTTGAGAGAAATAGGCAGTGTGTAAAAAGTCTTAAATCTCTGAGTTGTTCACATGGAAAATGGGAGCAAAAAGAAAAGTGCTATTTTTGTTCAGTGTATATGCCATATCCTTGTCAGTTTAACATTGGATTTATATTTATCACAACAGCATGAGGCGAAAGTGAGGTATAAGTGCATAAAATTAAGTAGCCTATTGAAGAAGAAAAAGCTATTGCTTGTTGCTACTTTAACATTATATTGGACAATAAACTGTATATGGTAACTTAAGTGTTGTTTATACAAGCCCTACTCACTGAGAGGTAGTAGAACCAAGTCAGAATGATTGTCATGATTCTTTTCCTTTTATTAAAAAAAAAAAAAATGCCACCTACATTATACAGTATATGCACACATATTGCCACATGGTAGAACAATTATTTTCATCTAAAGTTTTTAATAAAATAACCTATATGCAATTTAGTTCTAAATTATGCTATGTGATTATTCATTAATAAATAAAAAAAATAAAAAAGGTATTTGAAAAGGAAGAAATGCATTTCACAAAGTATACAATATCACGCTGACACCAAAATCTGCTTATGCTTGTTCCACACATTGGTTCAGTCAGACCTATTGACTCCCTGCCAAGTCAATTACTATTGTACCTTTCCCATGAAGCCAGTTGCTCCAGTGATCAGCACATTTTTCCCTGCATAGTATTCTGGTATGTTCGTCATGTCTGCAAACGTGTTTGCTGAACTCCTCATCACTACTCCTTCTGTTTAAAAAGGAAAAACAAAATCACAAAAAATTATTTGAGTTAATAGAATATCTCTAGACTTTTACTTGCCTCGAGAGTTTTTTTGCCCCAAAGTTACTGTACAGATGGCTTTTTCATTTCGGACTGCTAGACTCATCAGCAGTTTGAAATGTACATTTGTCTTGTTCCTAGTGAAAACTTGGCTCATGCAGTATACCCAGAGGGTAGCCTGAATGCCAGCAGTTGGGCTTTTTCAAGTTCATGTACACAAGACAAGGCCTAATTAGCATAAGTCTGGTTATGAAGGATTGCTTTCAAATTGATGTGTTTATTCTTTGTAGGATAGGGTCTTATCAGTAAAATGATGCTGGATTTACAAGAAGACTGATACTGTGCAGCTGATAACAGGCCATTTACAGATACCATAAATCAATATTGACACAGTGTAATCTCTTTTCTTGACATATCTCTTCATATTTACGATTGAAAGGCTGAAGTGGACCATAAGTATTATCAAATACTAATCATTTAAAAATATATACATACCGGTAGTCTTTCTTGCTTATGATAAACAATATTATTGTAGTCCTTTATAGGGCAGGGAACCATATACCTTTATATATTTATATCTTTATCAGAGATATTTATTTTGAGTCAAAATGGATGACATGCAGTGAAAAAAGATAATGCTCCAGAAAAAGTATACATAATTTCTTATAATTAAATAATGAATTACACAATATACAATAATTCTGAGGTCACAATATAAATTCAGTATGCACTGTATAAGTACAGTGGAACCTCAGGTTACGAAATTAATTAGTTCCGTAACCCTGTTTGTAACCTGAAAATTTCAGTTTCCCATTGAAATGAATGGAAATGCAATTAACCCGTTCCAACCCCAAAGTGAAACTTGCTCTTTTTTTTTTTTTTTTTTTTTTTTTTTTTAAATCAGTGTGTGGTTAAAAATAATAATACAGAATATCAGTGAAAACATATGAAGAAATAAAACACAAAATAAACAAAGGTTGATTGTTCCTTGGCTTTAACTAAGGAGGGTAAGGGGAGGGGAAGACGAACCTTCTTCCATAATAATGTGGGGAAATTCTGATTCAGATATTTATTTTCTTTTGTTAGTTTCTTTTCTGAATTATTTGTTGGTTTTGGCGCAACAAACCGATCCAGAGAAACCCGTCCTTTTCTGTTCAATGAAAAAATAAATAAATATATAAAGTGAATGTGGGACGTCATATGTCATTTGAAAAATGTATTGCTCTGTTGACCAATTTTTTTTTTCAAATTTCTCTTAATCATTTTGATCATTTTTTTGATTGTCATTATTCAAATGTGAATTGATAGCATACGCTTTGGAGTTGACAAAACAGTAACCCTCATGATAATCTGTTGAGAAATGAGCAAATTACGACTTAATTTTAATTTCCATATATTGTTGACCTCCTGGACCACTTCTGTCATACTATTGGTATATACAGTAGCTGCTTGTTAATGGCAGGAAATAGTTGTCAAGCTGAGACATCTCAGAGTGCTTAACAAGCACCCTGAATACGTTACATCACGTTATCGTCGCGCACAGTGTATTGTATATTATGTCCAGTGTACTACCATCATCTCTGCAAGTGGCTACATTTTGAGTCAAGTACTATAGGTGAGAAGAAGAAAAAAAGATTGTGAAAAAAATTAAGGTAATATTTGTGTTTCCTAACAAGGTCTCTTCATTTTCATCTTCAGTTTAGTTAGTCTGGTCGAAGCTGATAAACGCACAGCCACGAACCTACTGTATTGTTATGTCACATCCTAAAATGCTAGCTGCTCAAGTGAAGTTGCACAACAGGCTCCTTATGCAAGAAATCCTACAAATGTTAAGAAGAAAAATGCTGTTTAAACTGAAATTTGTTTTCTTGCCTCACTGAAAACATTAATAGACAAGAAAATTGCTTGATGCTCAATGCGAATTTCAGAAATAATAGTTATATAAGAAAGAAAAACAATTGGCTGTTCATTTTTAAGTGAAAGGGCTTTTTGTGTGTGTGTATTCACAATTGGTCTTCACCCAAGCAAAAATATAATGCATCCAAATACTCGATTATTTGATAAAAACATTTTGCAGGATACTCGAATACTAAAATATTCGATAGCTGCACCCCTAAATTATATAACATACATACTGTAAATAGTATTTTGGACAAAATAAAATTATTTTACCATAGTCACAAATGATATTAGATTTGTGATTGGATGATCAAGGACGTGGAAGTGGAACTTCCGCCTAGAACAGATTACGTCACAGACCGGACAACTACTTTTCATCTTACATCAAAAGGGTTATGCACAGAGTCAATGATTGTCGAGTAGTAGCACAACATAGATCCTTCTGTTCATCCATACCAGGACCATTCGAAAACCAAAAATAATACGTAACTAGAAGTAAGTATTCTATGAATATTTTGTACATAACCCAAATTGCTGGTAAACTGGGTCGTGAGTAACCAGAGGTTCCACTATATTTGAAGTGGGTAGACGGTGGTTTAAAATATAAGGGTGTGCAAAACTAACATTTTAAAATAAATAAGGAATATAAATTCTTGATTTTTTTTATTAAATAATAATATGCCTTGGAGGACCTCCCACATCCCAAAAACATGCGGGGTACGTTAATTGAATACTCTAAATTGCCCGTGGGTGTGAATCTGAGTGGGAATGGTTGTTTGTTTCTATGTGACCTCCGATTAGCTGCCGACCAGTTCAGGGTGTACCCCGCCTCTTGCCCGAAGACAGCTGGGATGGGCTCCAGCACGCCCAGTACCCTCGTGAGGATAACCGGAACGGAAGATGAATGAATGCCTTGCAGGATCTCCCAGTAATATATATATTATGCTGTGTGCAATTCTGCTATTTTTTTAATTCTGAAACCATACTGCAAAGCCATTTTAAAGGATGATCCAGCATGACAGGTCATGATATAATCATACAAGTTACTTCATATATAGTACTAAATAGACAACTATTCAAAATGGATTTGTGGAAATACAGTAGGTTGTTATTGCAAAAGTCAACCTACGCGGCAATGAAAAAGGGGAAGGCATATTTTAAGTTCCGTTTACACACAAACCTGTTAGTAAGAGTTTAGCCAAGACAGTGGTGCATGTAATGCGTGGATCAGACTACAAGACAAATTTGGTATTTCACAATTGCACTATGTCAGACTACCGCCATCAAATCTTGCCGTAACTCTATCTCAGCTTTATCTTGTCAAATCAAACACTTTTGGAGAGGTGGAACCAGAAAATGTGTCACCGGTCAACATGAGCGTATACACTCGTTACCATGCGTACAACAACATCAATTCGCCGTGCCAATGTATCGGGTGTGTGTGGGGGGGGGACAAAATGTGGAAAAAACGTGGTGGTCGTCACTGGTGCTCGGGAGAGGATGTTCATTCAAGGATTGCTTGATGTATGTTTATTTACTTTTTTTTATGTCTTCTGTCGTTCCCGACAACATATGTCGGGCCCGATCTGGGAAATTGGCTGCCATAGCTAATCGGGCCATTATCGGGGCTAAAATCCTGTAGTCTAATCTAGGCATTAATAATGAACACAATCAACAAAACACAATGTTACAATCACTGACATCATTGCTTTAATTGCAGCATAAATAAAACATGACTTTCCATTCATTTGAGTAACTATAGCAGCTCATCTTTGGCTGTGCAGGGCAGGCTCTCTGTCCCCTGTGGGTGTCATTAACATTTTTGTGACAACTAACAACGGGATGACATGAGGCAGATGGTGAATGTGGCCTTTGCGGATACAAGCAAGGCTGGAGCCGAGGCAATATTTAAATAGGATCTCCAAGTAAAGAGAATGGCATTGTCACCAGCTTACTTACAAATGCCTACACATTACACAATGGGTTAGGGAAAATAGGTCATCAGAATTATACCACAATAATCTGGGTGAATTTAAAAAAAAAAAAAAAAAAAAAAAAAAGATATGAATAATTATTTACATGCTGCATGATTTGTGCAATCTGGAAAGAAAAGCCTCTTGGGTCATTAGCAGCTAATATGTGCCTCATATGCTTCTGTATAGCCTGTTTCATATAATCTCCGTGCTGCTGTAAATATGAGTTTAACAGAGTAAACAGGTGGTTGTGCACTTCTTTATTGTGCACATAAAAAGACCCCTTCACAGAGAAACGGTCATTTGTGATCAAAAAGTTGGCCATCAAAGACTAAGTAATCTAGCTAGTATACGTGCTAAAAACTAACCAGATGTGTCATAGAAAGCAGGCTAATCTTAGGTCTAAACTACTGTGACCTTTAGTGTGTCTATTCTAGAGCTACTGTAGTTTACTGTTTGACAGACAGGCAGCAAGATGATCGTTGATGTCGCGTTCTCAATAATTCATCAATTAGATTAACCCAGGCGCAACGGCATAGATCACAAACAGAGGAAAGTTTTGGCCTCAGAGGAACATTGTTGGCGCTTGGGTGAGAACAAATAGGCTCAGGTTTCTCATGAGGTTTCTATGCATTGACAAATCAGCTCACTCATTGATGTCAGGCAAGATAAAAACTCAGAAGAGAACAGTCCACAACAATTTGCCTATTATTGCGATATTATCACAAGGTTTTATATTTGCATGTGACTTACAGACTAGTATTATATGTCAAATCAGCTTCTTGAGATGAACAAAACCAACAGCTAGAAACAAAAGGTGACTTTTCAATCCTAAGAGAGACCACTTTTTGTAAATACCATGTGCTTAGTTTATTTATGTACAAACATGTTTCATGGAACATTTTGAGGTTATGAGAACGATCATATAAAATACACAAGAAATCCTCAACATATTAACACAGACAGCATTGCATTTAATAGACCTCATGCATGCATTAGCTGTGGCAACCAAAGTGAAATCCAGACCCCAGCAGGCAAAAATGAAGCCAGTGGCTCTGTTGATTCCAATCACTCACTGATGCCTCGCAACATTACCACACCATTAAGCTTGTGGAGTTCCAGTTCCAAAGCAGGCGTATCACACGGGCGACCATTTGACAGTATTGACACAGAGACCCGAAGATTAAAAGTGGCTCTCACTCACGCTTCGTGTGTTTTCTGCCTTTGCTTCAGTCGCTGCTCACAGACAAAGTTCAACAGCTGGCTGACCACCAAGAAAAAAAAAAAGAAAAAAAAAAAAAGGAAAAATAAATTACATTACTGTTTAGCACAGGAGCCCCGCGGCGGCTGGTAAAGTGGGTTTGAGATTGCTAGGGATTGCTGTGGTAGCCAAGGGACACGTACACGTGAGAGGGGTGTGGGGGGTTGGGAATGGTTTGTCAAACAACACCATTGTAGTGTTCAGCCATCCTGTTGCGTTTTGAGCATCTCGAGCCGCCTTGCGCACAAGTTGTGGCTACTAAAAACCATTGTAATCGCACATTTCAGTTACTACAGCAAATAGCGAGTCACGGGTGTTATATAGCTGTTTTACGTACCCATGTTTCGATGCTTCTTAATTTGTTAGCCTGTTTCACGGTGTTCTAATAAGAGGGAAGCAAATCGGTATCACCAAATTCAACAAGAGTGGCCACTCACGTCACGAGGAAGCTGGTCGTTGGTCGGATATTTGTGACGTAATGACGTCAAAAGAACGGCGCGGGCTCCACAGCACAGATAGGACGAAAACAAGATGTCTTCCTCTTCTTGCCCATGATGAACAACTCTTCCGAGTGACACGTTGGCTCATTTTAATGACTACAACTATGCGAGTGCTCACATGTACAAAAACAGAATTTGAGATTTATCCATAGTTGGTTGTTTTTAACATCCTATATCAGGTCATTGCACTGTACTATAGATGGCAAAAAAATGGCATCATATGGACAAATGACATATTTTTTTACATGAATTGCATTTGTACACGACATTTTGTCATATCTTCTTTTTTTTTTTTACGATGCAAGTAGAGGTAGCCTTTTTTCAGTCCTCACCAAGAGCACACCAATGTAAAAAAAAAAAAAGAGTCGGATCACCACAACATTACTAATCAGACTAACATCATTCCAGGATAAAAGTATGAAAAATGAACAAATCACACAATAAATCTAGCAGAAGTACAGAATGTATCGCTTACCACACTGCCTTGCATACAAATAAGAGTGGGCCCCCTAGTGTTCAGTTGTTTCCTGTCAATTTCAGGGGGGGAAATGAGAATGTTTTCTTGGGTCTTGGTATCTTTTATTACAAATAATACACATATAAAGAAACAGTGCAACTCCTTGCAACACTAGGATTTTTGAAAAACAGAAAGCCGCAGCAGATGGGCTGTTCTTTGGTCAATCATCAATCACGACTTCACCACAGCTTCAGGCAAGGTTATTTATTTTAGTTACTGGATCCCTACTTCTGGTGCTACTGTCCACAAACAGATCCACGTCTGTAATAGAAGGGGGAAAAAGGTGTTAAGTAGAAAAAAGGGAGTTAAGAAATAACTACGTCATTTACTTGCTCTGCTTCCAGTGTGTCCCAACCTTTATTGAGCCAAGGCACACATTTTACATGAGAAAAAAGGTACGCCACACCACCCAAAAGAAAATATATCAAAAAGTATGAATGCTGAAATAATTGTGCTAATAATGTCTCAATTTGTTCACAAATTGACTTAGTTTGAAATATGGGCCTAATTTATTGAACAGAAACTTGATATAAGTGCAGGAAGCCACACATTATTCTGTTGTATAAATGGCAAGATGTTTATTGTACTTCACCTTCTGCCATCTAACGGAAGAGCATTTAATTAATCTGCCTGTCACTATATATGAAGAAAGATATATTTGTAATTAATAAATAATATATTGCAGAAAAGGCAGCTATCTTCGGGCGAGAGGCGGGATATACCCTGAACTGGTTGCCAGCCAATCACAGGGCACATATAAACAAACAACCATTCACACTCACATTCACAACTATGGGTAATTTTGAGTTGTCAATTAACCTACCATGCATGTTTTTGGGATGTGGGAGGAAACCGCAGTGCCCGGAGTAAATCCACGCAGGTACGGGGAGAACATGCAAACTCCACACAGGCAAGGCCTGGATTTGAACCCCAGTCGTCAGAACTGTGAGGCAGATGTGCTAACCAGTCATCCAACGTGCTGGCGGGGTTGGGAATCCCTTTCCTAAATTATGTTACAGTACTAATGTTTGCTCTTACCCGTGAGATTGGCACTGCAGGTCATTGGTACAGGGGCAGTAGTCGCGAGGACCCTCCTGGTCCCAGGCAAGCATGTCCATTAATAGGTTAGGTTGGTTCAGGCAGGCCTCCCCCTTTCCCGGTTTGGGGTTGCACACAGGAAATAAAAGCTCTGGAAAGAATAGGGAAGGGGGCAGTCTAAAGAGGGGCAGGCTACACAAGCACATGGATTTAAAAACATTTAACTAGTGCTGCCACTGTTGAATATTTTTGGAATGGAAACATTTATTTTGCATTAATTTATTGCAAAATCATTGTTTTCTGATTACTGTTCATTAACCGATTATTGTTGTTTATTTGTTGTTGTTTAATGATTAAACAACACCAAAATAAACAAAAATTAAGCAATATCACACCAGAGGGATTGATGTACTTACCAACCTTTTGAAACTGAGAGCTACTTCTTGGGTATTATTGTGGAGGGCTACTAGTTTGATATACACTTCTGAGACTGCTTCAGGTTCAACTCCATGCCAGTTACAGATTCATACTACGGCTGCAAATAACGATTACTTCCGTTAAACTATTTTTTTCCCACCAATGATGATTCAGTTATGGGTTTGATCTGTAACATGTCAGAAAATAGGGGAAAATGTTGATCATTGTTTTCCAAAGTAAATGCACGTTTAAAAATGTCTTATTTTACAACCCCGATTCCAATGAAGTTGGGGCGTTGTGTTAAACATAAATAAAAACAGAATACAATGATTTGCAAATCATGTTCAACCTATATTTAATTTAATACACTAAAAAGACAAGATATTTAATGTTCAAACTGATCAACTTTATTGGTTTTAGCAAATAATCATTAACTTAGAATTTTATGGCTGCAACACGTTCCAAAAAAGCTGCGACAGGTGGCAAAAAAGACTGAGAAAGTTGAGGAATGCTCATCAAACACCTGTTTGGAACATCCCACAGGTGAACAGGCTAATTAGGAACAGGTAGGTGCCATGATTGGGTATAAAAGGAGCTTCCCTGAATTGCTCAGTCATTCACAAGCAGAAATGGGGCGAGGTTCACCTCTTTGTGAACAAGTGCGTGAGAAAATAGTCGAACAGTTTAAGGACAATGTTCCTCAACATACAATTGCAAGCAATTTAGGGATTTCATCATCTACGGTCCATAATATCATCAACAGGTTCAGAGAATCTGGAGAAATCACTGCATGTAAGTGGCAAGGCCGAAAACCAACATTGAGTGCCCGTGACCTTCGATCCCTCAGGCAGCACTGCATCAAAAACAAACAAAGGATATCACCACATGGGCTCAGGAAATTGCAGTAAATACAGTTTGGCGCTACATCCGTAGTGCAACTTGAAACTCTACTATGCAAAGCAAAAGCCATTTATCAACAACACCCAGAAATGCCACCGGCTTCTCTGGGCCCGAGCACATCTAAGATGGACTTGGACGCAAAGTGGAAAAGTGTTCCGTGGTCCCACGAGTCCACATTTCAAATTGTTTTTGGAAATTGTAGACGTCGTGTCCTCCGGGCCAAAGACGAAAAGAAACATCCGGACTGTTATGGACACAAAGTTCAAAAGCCAGCATCTGTGATGGTATGGGGCTGTGTTAGTGCCAATGGCATGGTTAACTTACACATCTGTGAAGGCAACATTAATGCTGAAAAGTACATACAGGTTTTGGAGAAACATATGCTGCCATCCAAGCAACGTCTTTTTGATGGACGCCCCTGCTTATTTCAGCAAGACAATGCCAAATCACATTCTGCCCGTGTTACAACAGTGTGGCTTCGTGGTAAAAGAGTGCCTGCAGTTCAGACCTGTCTCCCATTGAAAAATGTGTGGCGCATTATGAAGCGTAAAATATGACAACGGAGACTGTTGAACAGCTGAAGCTGCACATCAAGCAAGAATGGGAAATAATTCCACCTACAAAGCTTCAACAATTAGTGTCCTCAGTTCCCAAACGTTTATTGAATGTTGTTAAAAGGAAAGGTGATGTAACACAGTGGTAAAAATGACCCTGTCCTAGCTTTCTTGGAACGTGTTGCAGCCATAAAATTCTAAGTTAATGATTATTTGCTAAAAATAATAAAGTTTATCTGTTTGAACATTAAAAATATTGTCTTTCTAGTGCATTCAATTAAATATAGGTTGAACATGATTTGCAAATCATTGTATTCTGTTTTTATTTGTTTAACACAATGTCCCAACTTCATTGGGGTTGTAATTAAACACAAAAGATAATCTTCCCATGGGTTCACCACCTGTGGGAGGGGCCATAGGAATCGGGTGCAGTGTGAGCTGGGTGTGGCCGAAGGCAGGGACCTTGACGATCCGATCCCCGGCTACAGAAGCTGGCTCTAGGGACGTGGAATGTCACTTCTCTGGTAGGGAAGGAGCCCGAGCTGGTGTGTGAAGTTGAGAAGTTCCGACTAGATATAGTCGGGCTCGCCTCCACACACAGCTTGGAATCTGGTACCAGTCTGCTTGAGAGGGGTTGGACTTTCTTCCACTCTGGAGTTGCCCACAGTGAAAGGCGCCAAGCAGGTGTGGGTATACTTATTCCCACCCGGCTCAGCGCCTGTACGTTGGGGTTCACCCCGGTGGACGAGAGGCTAGCCTCCTTCTGCCTTTGGGTGGGGGGACAGGTCCTGACTGTTGTTTGTGCCTATGCATCAAACAGCAGTTCAGAGTACATACCCTTTTTGGAGTGCTTGGAGGGGGTGCTGGAGAGCGCACCCGCTGGAGACTCCATTGTTCTGATGTGGTCGTGTCATCGGACTTGCGGGTGCATGTCTTGAACACTAGGGAGAAGAGAGGGGCGGAGCTATTCAACTGATCACCACCTGGTTGTGAGTTGGTTCTGATGGTGGAGGAAGATGCCGGTCGGATTTGCATATTCATGAGTTATTTGTCACAGTAAGTGCGTGACCCCACACCCAGTTAAAGGGTGTGTGCCCGCGGATACATGCAAGTGAATTGACACCGTTTTACATGCACAAAGACTGACAGAAGTGTTCTGTAATTGCTGTGGCCGCACCGCGGAGGCTGAGGACCCCACCCAATCAATCGAGGGGCGGGATCAGGCCTGTGGGACTCCTGAGGCAGCTGATGGATACCGGCTGGCCAAGCGGAATGCAGCTTTGGTGGTCACTGAAGCAAAAACTCAAGCATGGGAGGAGTTCGGTGAGGCCATGGAGAAAGACTTCTGGACGGCTTCGAGGAAATTCTGCTCCACCATCTGGCATCTCAGGAGGGGGAAGCGGAACAGCATCAACACTTTGTATTGGAGGGATGGGGCGCTGCTGACCTCCACTCAGGATGTTGTGAATCGGTGGGGAGAATACTCCGAAGACCTCCTCAATTCAACCAACATGCCTTCCCATGAGCAAGCAGAGTCTGGGGTCTCTGAGGCGGCCTCTCCTATCTCTGGGGTTGAGGTCACTGAGGTGGTTAAAAAGCTCCTCGGTGGCAAGGCCCCGTGGGTGATGAGATTCGCTCAGAGTTTCTAAAGGCTCTGGAGATTGTGGGGCTGTCCTGGTTGACACACCTCTGCAACATAGCGTTGACATCGGGGACAGTGCCTCTGGATTGGCAAACTAGGGTGGTGGTTTTTAAGAAGGGGGACCGGAGGGTGTGTTCCAACTACAGGGGGATACACACTCCTCAGGTCTATTCAGTGGTGCTGGAGAGGAGGGTCTGTTGGGAAGTCGAATCTCAGATTCAGGAGGAGCAGTGGAGTTTTCATCCTGGCTGTGGAACAGTGGATCAGCTCTACACACTCGGCGGGGTCCTCGAGGGTGCATGGTAGTTTGCCCAACCAGTCTACATGTGTTTTGTGGAGTTGGAGAAGGCGTTCGTCCGTGTCCCTCGGGGAGTCTTGTGCAAGTATGGGGTACCGAACCCCCTGATACGGGCTGTTCGGTCCCCATACCACCAGTGTCAGAGTTTGGTCCGCATTGCTGGCAGTAAGTCAGTCTCGTTTCCGGCGAGAGTTGTACTCCGCCAAGGCTGCCCTTTGTCACCGATTCTGTTCATTGCTTTTATGGACAGAATTTCTAGGTGCAGCCGAGGCATAGAGGGGGTCCGGTTTGGTGGCCTCAGTATTGCATCTCTGCTTTTTGCAGATGATGTGGTTCTGTTGGCTTCATCAAGCCATGATCGCTAAGTCTCTCTGGAGCGGTTCGCAGCCGAGTGTGAAGCAGCTGGGATGGAAATCAGTACCTCCTAATCTGAGACCATGAAAAGGGTGGCGTGCCCTCTCCAGGTCAGGGATGAGATCATGCCCCGAGTGGAGGAGTTCAAGTATTTTGGGGACTTGTTCACGAGTGAGGGAAGAATGGAATGGGAGATCGACAGGTGGATCGGTGCAGCATCTGCAGTGATGCAAACTTTGTATCGGTCCGTTATGGTAAAGAAGGAGCTAAGCCGAAAGGCGAAGCTCTCAATTTAGCGGTCGATCTACGTTCCTACAATTACCTATGGTCACGAGCTGTAGGTCGTGACCGAAAGAACAAGATCCCGGATACAAGCGGCCAAAATTAGTTTCCTCCGCAGGGTGTCCGGGCTCTCCCTTGGATATAGGGTAGAAGCGCGGTCATCCGGGAGGGGCTTAGAGTTGAGCCGCTGCTCCGCCACATTGAGAGGAGCCAGATGAGGTGGCTGGGGCATCTGATTCGCCTCCCGGGTGAGGTGTTCCAGTCACATCCCACCAGGAGGAGACCCCGGCGACGACCCAGGAGACGCTGGAGAGACTATGCCTCCCAGCTGGCCTCGGAACGCCTCAGTATCCCCCCGGAGGAGCTGGATGACGTGGTTGGGGAGAGGGAAGTCTGGGCGTCCCTGCTAAAGCTACTGCCCCCGTGACCCGACCTCGGATAAGCGGAAGAAAATGGATGGATGAATGGATGGACAAAAGATAATCAGTCTGCTTTCATAAAGGACTACAGAAGTCAGAGAATATTTACTTTTGAGAGGCTGAAATCAGAGGATTTGGACAACTTAAATTTGAACAATGGCTCTTACCAAAATAGTTTAATTTATATGATGATCGATTAGTTGTTGATTAATCGATTAAGTGTGACACCTCTACGTTTAACGTAATAAGTGCTGTGAAAAAGTATTGGCCACCTTCACAAATTATCAGATTTTTGCATAGTTTCTCCACTTTAATATTTCGGATTGTCAAACAAATTTAAATATCAGACAAATATTCTCCAATCGAACTTAAAATGCTGTTTTTAAATGGTGATTTCATTTGTTGAGGAAAAAAAACTACTAAAAGTCGGAAATGCAGGGTGTTCCAAACCTTTAATAACTCTAAATCAATATGGGACTCAACACGTAAACCAAAAGGCATTCTTTGTGCACACTTAAATATACGAAGCATTTTAACGAAAAGTGATCAGGTCAATCACCTTCTCACTGACTCAAATATTGACTTCCTCTGCCTATCTGAGACATGGCTCCATGAATCTTCGCCCTCAGCAATACTATCTGTAACTGGTTATAAAATGTTTAAAAACGACAGACAGGGTGCTAAGGGAGGAGGTGTTATGATTTATGCCAAGGACACTTTTAATTGAATGAAATACATGTTACAGATGAGAATGGAGTAGAATTTTGTTTCTTTGTCACAGCAAATGTCTTTTATTCTTGTAGTTATTTATAGGCCTCCCTCATCAAATGCAGCTTTTTATGAAAAGATGGAAATGTTACTGAAACAACTCAATCTTGCAAAAGAGGTGATAATAATGGGTAACCTAAATGTTAATTGGGAAGTTAACAAAGTTAGGAAAAAATTTAAAAGGGTTATGGATGATATGGATATGACTCAGGTAATTAATGGCCCTATGAGAATTACAAACTCCACCCGAACTCAGATTGATCTAGCTTTTACTAATAGGCCAGAAAGGATCTTGAAGCCATACAATATGCTCACAGGATTGTCTGATCACAATCTTATAATGGTCATAAGAAAATTAAATAAAAAGCGCTTCAAGGGTGGCCACCACTGAATCCAATAGGATACCAAAACATGAACAACAACATTTCCAAGATTCTATCCAAGAAGTAAACTGGGATGTATTACTCGCTGGTAAAAATTTAGATGAGGATTGTTCGAAATTTGCCAACAAAAAACAAGAAATTATTATACAATTTACACGGATAATTAAACTAAAAGCTAGAAAGAATGGCCTTCCTTGGTTAAACACATTTATTCTGAAACTGATGAAAGAACGCGATCATTCCTTGTAGTTGTCGGTCAAATCAGGATACAATAGACACCACTTTATTTCACTGAGAAATAGGGTAGTGAAAGAAATAAGAAAATCTAAAGCTGACTTTTTCATTACTGCTTTGAATAGTGCGAAGGGAAATTAAAAAATAACCTGGAATTATATTAAAAAACTATTGGGTGATACACAAAATAACAAAACAAAACTAATGCAAATTAAATTAAATGGAAACATCCTGACGGAACCTCAAGTGATGGCTGATACTTTTAACAACTACTTCATTGAATCTGTGTCAGAAATCTCTTCTAAGTTTGCAGTAAAACAAAGGAAGGAATACGCTGCATTGTCTGCAACGCAGTTCTTTACTATTAAATTATTACTGAGACCAAAGTTATCGATTTAATTCATTCACTCAAACCATCTTAGGCAAAGGATGTTTTTGGAATGGACACGAACATGCTCAAAGACCTAGGTTCAACTCTTGATACTCCTATTGCCTCAATCATTAATCTTTCAATTTCATCTGGTCACTTTCCAAAGGCCTGGAAATCTGGTATTGTTATCCCTGTCTTTAAATCCGGTGACTCAACTTCTGTGAATAACTACCGACCTATAAGCATTCTTCCGGCCATTTCCAAAGTTGCAGAAAAATGGGTGTCAGAGCAGATTGTCCATTATTTAAACAGCAGCTCCCCCTCTCTCCACGCCATGCAGTTCGGTTTCAGAACCAAGCATTCCACTGAAATGGCTACATGCCTCTTTATTGAGAAAATAAAATCTTCTCTCGACATGGGTGAAGTTGTAGGGGCGGTGGAAAGCTTTTGATACAGTAAATCACTCTGTTCTTCTTACCAAGCTCTCAAAATGTAACTTCTCTCGCAAAGCTGTGAGCTGGATTGAATCATATCTGCATGATCTGTATCAGTTAACAACTGCATATCAGAGTCTCTTAGGCTAACCTCTGGAGTCCCTCAGGGATCAATATTAGGCCCCCTTTTATTTAGTCTTCATATCAACGATTTGCCCACTGTTTGTTCTGAAGCAGAGTGTGTAATGTATGCAGACGACACAGTTTTCTTTGTTCATGGTCGCTCCAAAGATACTGTTGCTTCTAAACTCACTAATATAATGTCCTGTGTCACAACTTGGTTGCAGGAGTGCTGTCTTCAGCTAAACGTTTCTAAACCTGTAGGCATGTATTTCACTAAAACAAATAGAGTATCACCTGACCCCGATATACTTGTTAATGGAGAAAAAATGCAAATTGTCAGCCAATACAAATATATTGGGTTAATAATAGATTCACAGCTTTCCTTTAAAGTCCATATTGACAAATTGTGTAAAAAATATCAAATTAAACCTTGAAAATTTTCGTGCAATTCGAAATGAAATGTCAACTGAAGCCGCAAAAATTTACCGACATTCAATGATTCTTAGTCACTTTAACTATTGCATAACCAGTTGGTCCCAGGCTGGTCAGAATGCAAAAAAACCATTGGAAGTTTTGTACAAACAAGTAATTAAAGTGATGGATAAAAAAACAAGGCACTATCATTCAATGTGCAATTTTTAAAAAATACAGTCTTTTAAACTG
This sequence comes from Phycodurus eques, assembly GCF_024500275.1. Classification (NCBI taxonomy): domain Eukaryota; kingdom Metazoa; phylum Chordata; class Actinopteri; order Syngnathiformes; family Syngnathidae; genus Phycodurus; species Phycodurus eques. Next base: position 9,911,437 of record NC_084529.1, on the reverse strand, counting down.
GGACAGTCTTCACATATTTGCAGATTTAAATTTTATTTGTAAAGCACTGCATGATTTGGCTCCAGCTCCTCAGGCTGAGTTCATCAGCCAAAGAAACAGCTCTGAGCGTGTCACTCGAGGCTCTGTCAGAGGTGACTGTCTCATTCCTAAGCGCATGGGCACTTTCAGTAAGTCAGCCTGGTCAGTGAGGAGCGCTGGTGAGTGGAACTCAGTACCTGAGGAGGTTAAACTGCTTACAACATACAAGGCCTTCACAAAAAAACTGAAGATGTGGCTTGTTAACACCTATAGCTGCCAACACTAAAAGACAAGTATGTTGTGATGGTTTTTTTTTTTGTTATGATCAAATGATTTGTGGTTTTATTCTCTCTTAATAGTATCATAAATCTTTGATTATGTATCCTGTATTATATTGTCTTGTTGATGCATTTTACTGCTTTTTTACATCATGGCCAGAGGACTACAGATGAAAACTAGCCTTCTGGCTAATTCTGGCTTTTTAACCATGTGTATTTCATGTGTTTTATGAAATTGCATTGTCCCCTTTCAAATAAACTGATTAATAATAATAATTAAGTCCCCCTCGCCCTATGTGAAAAAGTAATTACCTCCCTTGTTAAATCATGACTTAAATGTGGCTAATCACCATTTTTGGTTAATTTTCACTGATCACACCCAAGTCTGATTACCTCCAGACTCGTTCAATCAAGAAATCACTTGAACAGAATCTGTCCCGACAAAATCAAGTCGGACAAAAGATAAAAAAGCTGCAACAAAATGACACGGTCCAAAGAAACTGCTTGCTGCCCTCAACCTTCATCTAAATGAAATGTCAGAGGATCAGGACACTATGATGAGACAGGTGGCCTCACAGTTTGAAGTTCTAATGAATATGGTTCAAAAGAAGGAACCAGCTGGCACAGCACCCGATGCCGCCACTGTACCACCATTTCCGTGTGAATCAGTCACCATGCCGCCACCTGCCGCTGCTGTCTGCCCACAGCTCTCTCGACCGGAGAGGTTCTCTGGAGATTTCGGCAATAGCCCGTTCATCACTCAGTGCGAACTCCACTTTGAGCTGCAGGCAGCTGCCTTCCCCACTAAACGGGCAAATATCGCTTAGTGGCAGATCAAGAGATTCATACATCTGTATTTATTGACTCTCGTTCTGTTGCAAATTTACTTAACTCCATCCTTGTTAGACGAATGCATCTTAGAACCTTTCAAGTAAGACGCCACTGCAACGCTTTTATGCTGCAGACGGCAGTTTTATGGGCAAGATCATTCACCGCACCCAAACATTCATGTTAATATTTCCTGATTCACAATCGGAACGCATTAATTTTCATGTTTTTGACGCTATGAATTATGACCTTATTTTAGGGAATCCTTGGTTGAATGTTATGTCATGGAGCAGCAATTGCGCCCAGAACTGTTTCAAGCCTCCATGTAATGTTCAGGGATATGTTTCAAATGAAATTCCACAGACCCCATCTGGGGATCCTGACTTGTCGACTCATAGTAAGTCTAGACCCTGTTCTGATTATTCACCTTGCCTTTTTGTCTCACGTTTTTTGGATACTGTTGCCTTTACGCATTGCCTGCCTGTCTACCGACCTCTGCCCATTTATTCAACCTCTTTTTGAAACTGTCCATTGAATTGGAGTCGTACATTTTGGGTCCTGTCCTTTCTTCCGTTCCTGACATTTCTAAAGCTTTAGGATTCCGACGAACCATAGGAAGAGCCACTATCCTCACATGGAGAAAACATGGAACAGTGGTGAACCTTCCCAGGAGTGGCCGCCCTACAAAGAATACCTCGAGAGACTTATGACTTATCCAGGACACCACAAAGGAACTCAGGACAACTTTTAAAGAACTGCAGGCCTCCCTTTCCTCAGTTAAAGGCAGTGTTCATGACACAACAATAAGGAAGAGACTGGGAAAAAATGGCATCAATGGCATAGTTCCAAGGTGAAAACCACTGCTGATCAAAAAGAACATTAAAGGCTCGTCTTACTTTTGCAAAAAAAAACGTCTGAATGATTTCCAAGACTTTTGAGAGAATATTATATGGAGTGACGAGATTACATTTATCTTTTTGGAAGGTGTGTGTCTCATTACATCTGGTGTAAATGTAGCACAGAATTCCAGAAAAAGAACATCAAACCAACAGTCAAACATGGTGGTGGTAGTGTGATGGTCTTGGGCTGCTTGCTCCTTCAGGACGTGGACAACTAGCTGTGATTGATGGAACCATGAATTCTACTCTTGAACAGAAAATCGTGAAGGAGAATGTTTAGCCATCAGTTTGTGACCTCAAGCTGAAGCGCCCTTGGGTTCTGCAGCGCCCTTGGGTTCTGCAGCAGGATAACGATCCAAAACACACCAATAAGTCAACTTCTTAATGGCTTAAAAAACAACATAAAGGTTTTGGAGTGGCCAACTCAATGTCCAGACTTGAATCTGACTGAAATGCAGTGGCATCACCTTAAAAAAGGCTGTTCATGCTTGAAAACACTAAGTTTCTGCTGAATTCAAACAACTCTGCAAGGAAGAGTGGGTCAATATATCTCCACAGAGATGTGAAAGACTCATTGCTTGTTATAGAAAACGCTTGATTTCAATTGTTGCTGCTGAGGATGGACCAAACTGTTATTAGGTTTAGGGGGCCATTACTTTTTCACACAGGGCCAGGTAACGTTGCACAGTTGTTTTTCCTTAATAAATGAAATCCCCATTTAAAACAGCATTTTAAGTTCACTTGGGTTATATTTGTCAGATATTTACATTTGTTTGAGGATCTTAAACATTTGAGTGGGAAAAATATAAGAATTTGAGAAGGGGGCCAATACCTTTTCACGGCACTGGAAATTAAAACACATCTAGAAAGCACGTCTGCCTTACAGTCAAGGGTTCTGGTTTCAAAAATTTGAATCTCCAGTATGTGGAGTTTGCATGTTGTCCTTATCCGTGTGTAGGTTTTCGCCGATCATTACGAAAACATGCGTGCGAGACTTGTTAAGGACTCTAAATTGCCCATAGGTGTAAATGTGAGTGTGAATAGTTAAATCTGTCTAAACCTGTGGTTAAATCTCTCAATGTTAGTTAGTCTTGTGGGACGTCTTTAAGCAAAGAGGTTACCTCGTTGGAAGGCACAGCAGAGGTCCAGTTTGCAGTCATTCTGACCCTGACAGATTGTTCCCTCTGTTCCCTCAGTGGCATTGACTGTACACTGGCCCCAAACACACATCTGGCTTGGGCAACACTCCTCATTCTTTGTGCAGGGCTAAGAAGGGAAAGACATTCAGATATGCAAACTGTAATGCAAATATTTCACAAAACCAAACTCGATTCACATAATGGCCACAGTGAGATTTCACAGATAATGCAAATAATTGAGGAGCAGGGAATTAAGTTTCACAAATAGTATAGATTAACAAAATTACATTTATACAGGGCCATTGGGAGGAACTACACTTCCATGATGGCTGGGATATTAGAGAATTCATTTGAAGATTTTTCATTTCTGTACAAGTCAATCCATCTGAAACTAGGCTTTTGATTATTGATTTGATCATGTGTAAATGTGTGCACTGAGAAAGGTGCTTCATATTATCAGTTTTTATCATATAACCAACATTCATTTGTTTCATTGCTCACATATAAATAAACTTTCTTAACAAAGACTGACTTCCCACCATGTCAGTTGGTATGCAGGGCAGGCATTTGGAGCTGTCAATCCCATACAAACAATACTTCAGTTCACCACAGTCCTCGTCCACCATGCATTCCTGTGGTGTTAGATACAGGCATAATCATTGATGGGGCAACGAAATTAAGCATGAACCTTGCACTACCAGAATGACTACATACATACATACATACATACAGTTTTTTAGGCACATAAATCTCAAATCTGCTGCTCTGCCTCATCTCATTCTGCTGTTACATCAATTTCATTGTTCTGTGCGTTATAACTCAGTCTCCATATACTAACTTACTGATTAACAGTGTTGGAAAGATTACTTTGGAAATGTAGTTGGATACAATTATAAGTTACCCTGTTGAAAATGTATTTGTTGTGTAAATATTTCAATTAATTTCTCAAAGTAATATAACTAATTACATTTGATTACATTTGGATTACTTTTCTTAATTTTTAATGAATGCATCAACCATAGATAATTATTTGGGAATTAACTACATAGTATTTGTTCTTTACACAAATAATTAACTGATAACAAACCATGATGAAATGTAAATACATGATTTTTAAAAACATTTGTTTGTTGCATTATAAGTGTACAGCATGTGGAAAACCACCATACTTTACCATGTGGACCTAATGACAAATGTGCACAATTAAGACATTATCGCTTCATATGACAACCCAGAAGTGAATGTTCCATAAAGAAAGTCAAAATTATTAAGATGAAACTGTTCCAAAATCAATGTTCTTATCCAGTATATGTTCTAGAGTGTAACTGTGAGTCTGACCTTTAAAGGAATCTCAGACAAACTAATAGATTACACCACAAGGTGGCGCTTCAAGATCACATTTGGAAAAATGTCATGTTTGGGACTGCTTCAGAATGGCACATGATCAAAGAGAGCCAATCACGGGCGAGTCTAGGTTGACTTCTTTGGATGGGCTGAGCCCATAACCCAATTTTGGAAAGTACCCTTCTGAAATTTGATCGACCTTTTTCTACCTTGAAAAAGACCTTTTGGTGGATGACCCAAAATAGGGCTAGCCTCGCCACAAATAGATAATAATAATAATTATTATTATTATTATTATTATTAAATCTATTTATCTATTTATTCAATACATTATAAAAGTCTGGTTTATTGTCAGAAAAGCACGGATCTTTTGTAACAGTATGAATACAATATGGGTATTTCATCTCAGAGGAAAGAAATATTACAAACATTTTGACTAGCCTGTAGCTCAATTAAAGAAGAATACATTGTTTATAAATTCACCTTTTTATTTGAGTAATAGACAACACTGTTGAAAGTGTAGTACATACCCATGATTTTTATTTTGGCCGGTCCAGGAGTCCGTAACCTTTTGTTACTATGCTGTGGCATGTCTGAGTGAGCTAAATAATGTAGTTCTGAACCACTAAAGTGATGAAAGGCAACAAGACTGTTTGGAAGAAGGAATGATTAAATGGAAGTGAACTGTGATGACTATTTTGTATTTTATCCGATTTTGTATTTACACGCTTACTATAACAAATTGATTTTCAATGTAAACTATACATTGAGATGCGATAGTTTTGACGAGAAATAAAAGATTCTTGGTAATATTTTGAGTTTTTGTAGGGCATGTCAATTTTTTTCTGCCCCATACTCTAAAAGAAAAGAAAAGAAAAGGAAAAACACCACGTATGAACACGCCCTATGTTGGTATACGATACTTCGGGGAGACATTTGAGATCGTATCATACACTGGTCCAAAAGTCTTCGCTATTAAATTAGCTAGTGATAGCTCCAAGTGCAGCGGCATGGAAGACGACTGATTGGCACATCTGCCTCACAGTTCTGAGGACCGGGGTTCAAATCCCAGCCTCGCCTGTGTGGAGTTTGCATGTTCTCCCCGTTCCTGCGTGGGTTTTCTCCGGGTACTCCGGTTTCCTCCCACAGCCCAAAAGCATGCATGGTAGGATGATTGAAAACCCTAAATTGCCCATAGGTGTGAATGTGAGTGCAAATGGTTGTTTCTATGTGCCCTGCGATTGGCTGGCTACCAGTTCAGGGTGCCCGAATATAGCTGGGATAGGATCCAGCACACCCGCGACCCTAGTGAGGATAAACGGTACAGAAAATGGATGGATGAATATTGTTAGTTACTCCCCAACACTACTAATTAATATATCCTCATCATTATGAAGATGTTAAATACTTTTCTTCATAATTTCATTACCCAAAACTAACCCATTTCTTGACCAGAGAACATACTACTGGTACCGTATTGATGTAGGGTATTTCCTGGCTGCTCAAAACCGAATGAGAGATCAGATGTGGGGCATCTTTCTTTATTAGTGATACCTTCTGTCAACATAGCAGCCCACTGTAATTCACAATATCATCCCGGGCATCTGATTTTTTAGTAACCACAAAAAACACTTGTAGCACTTGTAGCAGATAGCACACCTCAATATATAACAATCCATCCATCCATCCATTTTCTGAGCTGCTTCTCCTCACTAGGGTCGCGGGCGTACTGGAGCCTATCCCAGCTATCATCGGGCAGGAGCCGGGGTACATCCAGAACTGGTGGCCAGCCAATCGCAGGGCACATATAAAAAAACAACAATTTGCACTCACATTCAGACTTACGGGCAATTTAGAGTCGTCAATTAACCTACCATGCATGTTTTTGGGATGTGAGAGGAAACCGGAGTGCCCGGAGAAAACCCACGCAGGAACGGGGAGAACATGCAAACTCCACATATATGTGTATGTATATATATATATATATATATATACATACACACACCGATTGATTGATGTAGATATATCATGCTTAAAGTAAACAATTCTGCAAATTAAAAAGTAGCACGGAATCCTTCTCAGGCTTTTGGAGAAAACGTTAACATCTTGATAAAGCAAATCATAATGATTAACTTATAATCATATACTGCGTAGTACACAACTGCCGATTTACAGTCAATAAAGGGCACTTGAATTTACAACCATATTTTCCCCCAAACAGAACCAGTTCATGAAACTGAGTTTGATATTAGTATCATTTGATTAGGTAGTGTTTAGCCAGAACTGCTAGACAACAGTATATACCAGATAATTTTAAAAGAATCACCATCTTGTGTGCTGTTATAAGTTTCATGTTATAACGTGGTAAGTTTCACATTATAATGTAAAAAGTTTCACGTTAAAATGTAATAAATTTGACTTCCGCATTTGGCAAACCAAAACAAAACAATTTCTTCCGGTTCAGGTCACTGGCGGAGTCCTTTTTGTGTCTTTTGTATCAAAGTTACTAGCTATTCATAACTAACTCCACCTTGGAAGAATGTGAGTGACCAAAGGGTCGCAACAAGAGTTGACAAGTCCTCCGCATGACGAACCTTTTCACATTGTAACGTGAAACTTTTTTTACATTTTGTTTTCTGGTGTGGTAGCAATACACTTCAGTAATATCCCTTCTGATTTTTTTCCCTGGTTTTTTTTCTACAGCATTTGCCATGAGGTCTTCTTGAAGTAATAAAAACAAACTGGAAACTATAAGTAGGGGCTAGACAACCCTGTAATTACCTTAATATGGTCCAGACAAATACAGCTGCCGTTAGTCACACGCATAGTAGCACTTTACCAATCTAGTCAAGTAAATACGTATATCCTAAAAAGGACTTACTGATAACTCATTAGAGAGTAGGACAAACTATTAAAGCATAATCATCACGTGTGGCTTTGATTTAATGTGTAAAGTAAACATTGTTATACAATTAGTCATTGAAGAAGACTAAACATTACGCTGTTTCACCAGTTGGCTATGTACCTTGCTTGACTTTTTTTCCCCTTGCATCAATCTCTAATAATGAAACCTCTTCTATTACCGCTACCAGGAAAAAAAAAACACAATTTTTTTTAGTTAAAATGGTTAACCTCCCCCAGCGCAAGAGGTGCAGCACTGCGCTCCACTTTCACTCTGACATCTCTACTTGCATTCCTGCATGTGTGTGATCTGGTTCTCTGTGGGGAGTGCTACATCAAATATTTGATAGAGTGTGAGCTGAATGTCCCCTTGAGAGATTATAATGTGTAGACAGTCAACACCTGACCTCAACCATGCGTGGTGCCTGTTGATAAATGATGAAACACAGTAAACGTAGACATAGACATAGAGGACAATTGGATGCTAAAGACTTACATGATACATACTGTTCCACTCGCCTGAGCTCGCCATACGTATATGTGATGTGACTCCTGCTGTGTTATTAGTTTTCTTTAAAAGACAATATATATATATATTATTAGAAGACATAAAATCATATTAAAATTAGTTCTTTAATATTATTTCTGATAGCTACACATTGAAGAAGTACCTTGTCGGTGTGAATTGTGCTCGCTCTATCTTTCACAATCTTGTCACTGTGGTGATGATGATTTTCCAGCAACTTGGCACTCTCCGCTGTGATCTGTGGGTTAGAATACACTTGAAAATTAAACAAGCAGACAGAATAGGTATCTGCACATTATTTGCATATAATAAATAAGCTAGACGAAGTGGAAAAAGGTTCCCACAAATATAATTTTGTTCCAAAAGAAGGGGCCCAGTGAAGGGGACACCACTTAATTTATTGTCTCATTATTATTGGGGTTTATTTGCAATGGTGAAGAAATTGCATGACATCAGACTCTTTTTTGCCCCTCTCATGTGGCTTAATAGTATAATTTATCTTTGGAAAGAACTTTCAGGATGATATTTCACACCATGCACTAAAATAACAAAAACAAAAACTTGTTAACTGTTTCCTGAAAGTGCCAGCTGTCCTGAACTGCAAGATTATCAACGATGGCTTTTTATCGCTTCACAAAATCATACCAGTCCTGGCCTAAAGTAAAGAATAACGGCCATCCTAATGATCTTGGACCTGGTCGACTGCATCCTCCAATATGTGCTGGGTATCTTCCATCAACTCCTCCACTTCTCGAAACATGTCGTTCAAGTTGACAAAGCCCCGTTCCTGGTCGTCCGCAATGACCATTGCCCGGCTGGGCACGACTCCGACAGCCGCCCACAACAAACACAGATTGAAAGAAACAGAGAATAACAAAACACAGTTGGCCATTTCTGCGTCTCTTCCTTCTTGTTTGAGACCGATGACGCGGAGAGCACCACTGCACACAGCTGGATGGCTTTTATTTGGAAAGTCTGAGGAGGAGCACAAACTCGGTTTCATGACGTGGAAACGGCTGGATGCAAAGGTTGTTTTCCATGAGCAAGCTGCACACGGATCGACGAACACTCGCCAACTTGGACAGTACTTGTACTGTACGATCATTTAAACGGTAAAGCTTACAAAGTAGGACAATGAATGTTGTTGCCCTATTGACCCGTCAATAAGTATTAAAAACATTATTTTCATTTGATGGCTATACAGTACAGCTTTTTGTGTTCAGTACAGCTTTTTGTGTTCCCACACAGTATTGTAACACGTTCAGGGACTGCATTATAGAGACCCAGCCCTCCGATATCCAGCAGGGGGCGCTGCCTTCCCCTTTCTTCTGTCGTACACCTTGGAATGATCAGTATACACAGTAGACCCCGCATATTCGCGGTTCGGGGATTCACCTATTCGCGGTTTTATTTTCACCCGAAAATCTTCCATCTTTTCCTTTTTCTTTCTTTGTCTTTTAAAAAAAATATATTTTTGTGGGGTGGGGGTAGGGGCAGCAACCCAGGAAATGCATATTGGCTGTATATCCCAAACAGGTCTGTTTGCCATGGGTGACCCTGCCAGAGACATAAAACCCCAGACAACTTAGCTCCAAGGATCATTGGGACACACAAACTTCTCCACCATGATAAGGTGAAGGCTGAAGGAAGGGGCTGACTATTGATTTTTTTATTTTAATTTTTTTACTGACTTAAAGAAAAAACACAATTATTAGCATCCACATTCTTCTTCACCTTTTGGCTTGTCCCTTTAGGGGTCGCCACAACGTGTCATCCTTTTCCATGTAAGCCTATCACCTGCATCCTCCTCTCGAACACCAACTGCCCTCATGTCTTCCCTCACGACATCAATCAACCTTCTCTTTGGTCTTCCTCTAGCTCTCTTGCCTGGCAGCTCCATCCTCATCACCCTTCTACCAATATACTCACTCTCTCTCCTCTGGACTTGTCAGAACCATCGAAGTCTGCTCTCTCTAGCTGTTTCCAAAACATCGAACCTTGGCTGTCCCTCTGATGAGCTCATTTCTAATTTTATCCAACCTGGTCACCCCAAGGGCAAACCTCAAGATCTTCATTTCCGCCACCACCAGCTCTGCTTCCTGTTGTCTCTTCAGTGCCACTGTCTCTAATCCGTACATCATGGCTGGCCTCACTACTGTTTTATAAACTTTGCCCTTCATCCAAGCAGAGACTCTTCTGTCACATAACACACCTGACACCTTCCTCCACCCGTTCCAATCTGCTTGGACCCGTTACTTCACTTCCTGACCACACTCACCATTGCTCTGGATGATTGACCCCAAGTATTTAAAGTCCTCCACCTTTGCTATCTCTTCTCCCTGTAGCCTCACTCTTCACTCTAATCTTCATTCCTCTGCTTTCCAGTGCATGCCTCCATCTTTCTAACTGTTCCTCCACCTGCTCCCTGCTTCCACTGCAGATCACAATGTCATCTGCAAACATCATGGTCCATGGGGATTCCAGTCTAACTTCATCTGTCAGCCTATCCATCACCACTGCAAACAGGAAGGGGCTCCCACCTCCACCTTAAATTCGTCTGTCACACCTACAGCACACCTCACCACTGTTCTGCTGCCCTCATACATGTCCTGTATTATTCTAACATACTTCTCTGCCACTCCAGACTTCCGCATGCAGTACCACAGTTCCTCTCTGGGTACTCTGTCATAAGCTTTCTTTAGATCTACAAAGACACAATGTAGCTCCTTCTGACCTTCTCTGTACTTTTCCATAAACATCCTCAAGGCAAATAATGTATCTGTCATACTCTTTCTAGGCATGAAACCATATTGTTGCTCGCAAATATTCACTTCTGTCTTGAGTCTAGCCTCCACTACTCTTTCCCACAACTTCATTGTGTGGCTCATCAACTTTATTCCTCTATAGTTCCCATAGCTTTGCACATCACCCTTGTTCTTAAAAATGGGCACCAGCACACTTTTCCTCCATTCCTCAGGCATCTTCTCATGTGCTAGAATTCTATTGAACAAGCTGGTCAAAAACTCCACAGCCACCTCTCCTCTCCTCTTACATACCTCCACAGGAATGTCATCAGGACCAACTGCCTTTCCATTTTTCATCCTCTTTAATGCCTGTCTAACTTCCCCCTTACTAATCATTGTCACTTCCTGGTGCACCACACTTGCCTCTTCTACTCTACTTTCCCCATTCATCAACTCTTTCCATCTGTCCAGCACACTACTGGCACCAGTCAACATATTTCCATCTCTATCCTTAATCACCCTAACCTGCTGCACATCCTTCCCATCTCTATCCCAGTCTGGCCAACCTGTGTAGATCCTTTTCTCCTTCTTTAGTGTCCAACCTGGCATACATGGCATCATATACCTCTTGTTTGGCCTTTGCCACCTCTACCTTTGCCGCATCTTGATGTATTCCTTTCGCCTCTTCTCTGTCCTCTCAGTGTCGCACTTCTTCTTAGCTAACCTTTTTCGTTGTATGATTTCCTGTACTGTGAGGTTCCACCACCAAGTCTCCTTCTCTCCTTTCCTGCCAGAAGATACACCAAGTACTCTCCTGCCTGCCTCTCTGATCACCTTGGCTGTAGTGGTCCAGCCTTCTGGAAGTTCCTCCTGTCCACCGGGAGCCTGTCTGACCTCTTCCAGAAAAGCCGCACAACACTCTTCCTGTCTCAGCTTCCACCTCATGGTTCTCTGCTCTGCTTTGTCTTCCTATTCTTCCTCCCTACCACCAGAGTCATCTTACACACCACCATCCTATGCTGTCTAGCCACTCTCTACCCTACCACAACCTTACAGTCAGTAACCTCCTTCAGATTACATCGTCTGCACAGGATGTAATCCACCTGCGTGCTTCTACTTCCGCTCTTGTAGGTCACCCTATGTTCCTGCCTCTTCTGGAAAAAAGTGTTCACTACAGCTATTTGCATCCTTTTTGCAAAGTCTACCACCATCTGTCCCTCCAAGTTCCGTTCCTGCATGCCGTACTTACCCATCACTTCTTCATCACCCCTATTTCCTTCACCAACATGTCCATTACAATCTGCACCAATCATGACTCTCGCTCTGTCTGGGATGCTCAGAACTACTTCACCTAGCTCCTTTCAGAATTTCTCTTTCACCCCTAGGTCTCACATCGTGCCTGTGTGGCATAGCCACTAATCACATTATACATAACACCCTCAATTTCAAGTTTCAGCCTCGTCACTCGATCTGATACTCTTTTCACCTCCAAGACATTCTTAGCCAACTCTTCTTTTAAAATAACCCCGACTCCATTTCTCTCATTTTGGATGAATGCTCATATCTGTTTGGCAAAGTTTTAAGCTGGATGCCCTTCCTGACGCAACCCTCTGCATTTATCCGGGCTTGGGACCAGCCTACAGTTTGCACTGGCTTGTGCCCCCCCATTGGGCTGCATTATTAGCATACACATTGATTTCTTTTAATTGACATTGTGACAATAAGTTAAACATGACTTAGAAAATTCTGCTATTTGGCTGACGATATGTTAATCAGTAGCATAATTACAGGGAGCAACCAATCAAAGAGATTTGTTTTCACTTTCTTTTGGGATGTGCCCCCTGAGCAATTTGATTTTAACCCATGTCTCAGTAGAGATGACTTGAATTGGACCACCCTGACAACATTTTATGGACAGTTTTCAACGACGGTATATTCATTTAGCTGCGTAGCAGCCTCACCAACTCAATGCTTATATGAAATGTTGGCGTCCCAGTTCGGCACACAGGCATTAAGACAAAGCCCAATATGTCTCCCTGGTTCCAATAACTGATGGGTAGAAAGATAAGGATCGGAATTAATATTCTCCTTTAAAATGCCAAAGACCTACAGTATTGCGCTGGATGTAATGGCAGCAATGTTCTGGCTTGACATCCAACATGCAAAGGTGCTTCAGCAGCATTCTTCACACCTATGGTATTTCTTTTACTTTCTTAATCCACGAACCATTATGTTCAAGGTGCTCCTTTAAGGTAAATCTTTGCATCCATATATTTTTAGGCAGTTTTAACTACAGTATGAGCCTTCCCAACATATAGAAGTGATAGATTCCAAGATGTTGCGATCCAACCAAGTCTGCATATTTCAGAGAGTAAAATGGTCTTAAATTTCCTTGATGTTGAATTAATCTCCAATTTAATTCCTTAATGCTCCAACTGTTTTAGTTTCTCAACCACGCTATTCTGATATTCAGCCACATCCACTTGTCTAAAGCTTTGTTGATAACTCACTCATTGTCAGATTGTTTGACACTCATCCATGCAACACGCTACAACACCAACCCGTGAATCACCTCTCCTTCCAACTATAACGACTTTTGTCATATCATGTTTGCCTGTCTTCACCATATTGACTGTGAAGTTAACTGCTAGTTGATATTAAAGTCATTTCCAACCAGCTGTTTGATGTGGTGCACTTGCGTCCTCCATGTGTCACATTGTCTTCAATGCTAAAAAATGCTGATATGTTGCTGTGTTTTCATTCAATGGCCATCTTGAGAAACACCAGACAAGATTAGAGATTAACAAATGCTCCAAGGCTTCAGTGTTGCTGTCCTTCTCCTGTAGTTTAATGTATGAATTATGTGGGACTTGAATTGGCCAATATGCAGGTGTGGCTTCCTCAACACGATGTGTCATTTAATAGCATCTTAACAGACTTTGGCGGTTACAGTAAGTGGGTGACTCCAATTTTTGGAAAATCACAAGACGCATGGAAAACTCCCAAGTTGTCACATCCTTCTTGGTCTGGTTTCCATAGAGATTGCAACCTGAATGCAGCACCCTGGACCACATAACCATCCTGACACATATTACTAACACTTTCAGCCGTGACATAAGGTTCTAGTGTTCATTGTCTGTGACAAATTTTTAATAATCCTTCTTGACAAGCCATTCTAGTCTCCTCTGTGTCAAGGTGCAATATAAACCTGTTAATTCTAGTTGGATATCTGACCATGCACTCTTCTGGACAGAATAATGTACATGAATAGAACATATAAAGAACAGCAGCAATATAATGTTACGCGTGTGTCCTGTCCAGTGGAGAGTGGTCTTTCACTGAAATGTGATCATGAGAAAATTCATTTTTGTAAGCAATAGAAAACACCTACAACTGAAACATATTCACAGACAGTTTATTTTTGTTTAAAATTATTTCACATCATGTTGAAGATCTTTTGTGTTTTATTACAGCCACAGAAGAGTAGCAGCAATAATAATAATGGTAATAATAATATTAATAATAACAATAACCCAGCAGTAGAAGCAGATCAATGCTGAGAAAGACTAAAAATGAAAAACAAGACGGGCACCCTTTCCAGCTGGCCCCAAAAATTCAAGGGAGGAATAATGCAAAATCAAATTCTCAAGTTTTCAATCAGATTTACCCAATCTGCCAGAAGATACACCAAGTACTCTCCTGCCTGCCTCTCTGATCACCTTGGCTGTAGTGGTCCAGCCTTCTGGAAGTTCCTCCTGTCCACCGGGAGCCTGTCTGACCTCTTCCAGAAAAGCCGCACAACACTCTTCCTGTCTCAGCTTCCACCTCATGGTTCTCTGCTCTGCTTTGTCTTCCTATTCTTCCTCCCTACCACCAGAGTCATCTTACACACCACCATCCTATGCTGTCTAGCCACTCTCTACCCTACCACAACCTTACAGTCAGTAACCTCCTTCAGATTACATCGTCTGCACAGGATGTAATCCACCTGCGTGCTTCTACTTCCGCTCTTGTAGGTCACCCTATGTTCCTGCCTCTTCTGGAAAAAAGTGTTCACTACAGCTATTTGCATCCTTTTTGCAAAGTCTACCACCATCTGTCCCTCCAAGTTCCGTTCCTGCATGCCGTACTTACCCATCACTTCTTCATCACCCCTATTTCCTTCACCAACATGTCCATTACAATCTGCACCAATCATGACTCTCGCTCTGTCTGGGATGCTCAGAACTACTTCACCTAGCTCCTTTCAGAATTTCTCTTTCACCCCTAGGTCTCACATCGTGCCTGTGTGGCATAGCCACTAATCACATTATACATAACACCCTCAATTTCAAGTTTCAGCCTCGTCACTCGATCTGATACTCTTTTCACCTCCAAGACATTCTTAGCCAACTCTTCTTTTAAAATAACCCCGACTCCATTTCTCTCATTTTGGATGAATGCTCATATCTGTTTGGCAAAGTTTTAAGCTGGATGCCCTTCCTGACGCAACCCTCTGCATTTATCCGGGCTTGGGACCAGGCCTACAGTTTGCACTGGCTTGTGCCCCCCCATTGGGCTGCATTATTAGCATACACATTGATTTCTTTTAATTGACATTGTGACAATAAGTTAAACATGACTTAGAAAATTCTGCTATTTGGCTGACGATATGTTAATCAGTAGCATAATTACAGGGAGCAACCAATCAAAGAGATTTGTTTTCACTTTCTTTTGGGATGTGCCCCCTGAGCAATTTGATTTTAACCCATGTCTCAGTAGAGATGACTTGAATTGGACCACCCTGACAACATTTTATGGACAGTTTTCAACGACGGTATATTCATTTAGCTGCGTAGCAGCCTCACCAACTCAATGCTTATATGAAATGTTGGCGTCCCAGTTCGGCACACAGGCATTAAGACAAAGCCCAATATGTCTCCCTGGTTCCAATAACTGATGGGTAGAAAGATAAGGATCGGAATTAATATTCTCCTTTAAAATGCCAAAGACCTACAGTATTGCGCTGGATGTAATGGCAGCAATGTTCTGGCTTGACATCCAACATGCAAAGGTGCTTCAGCAGCATTCTTCACACCTATGGTATTTCTTTTACTTTCTTAATCCACGAACCATTATGTTCAAGGTGCTCCTTTAAGGTAAATCTTTGCATCCATATATTTTTAGGCAGTTTTAACTACAGTATGAGCCTTCCCAACATATAGAAGTGATAGATTCCAAGATGTTGCGATCCAACCAAGTCTGCATATTTCAGAGAGTAAAATGGTCTTAAATTTCCTTGATGTTGAATTAATCTCCAATTTAATTCCTTAATGCTCCAACTGTTTTAGTTTCTCAACCACGCTATTCTGATATTCAGCCACATCCACTTGTCTAAAGCTTTGTTGATAACTCACTCATTGTCAGATTGTTTGACACTCATCCATGCAACACGCTACAACACCAACCCGTGAATCACCTCTCCTTCCAACTATAACGACTTTTGTCATATCATGTTTGCCTGTCTTCACCATATTGACTGTGAAGTTAACTGCTAGTTGATATTAAAGTCATTTCCAACCAGCTGTTTGATGTGGTGCACTTGCGTCCTCCATGTGTCACATTGTCTTCAATGCTAAAAAATGCTGATATGTTGCTGTGTTTTCATTCAATGGCCATCTTGAGAAACACCAGACAAGATTAGAGATTAACAAATGCTCCAAGGCTTCAGTGTTGCTGTCCTTCTCCTGTAGTTTAATGTATGAATTATGTGGGACTTGAATTGGCCAATATGCAGGTGTGGCTTCCTCAACACGATGTGTCATTTAATAGCATCTTAACAGACTTTGGCGGTTACAGTAAGTGGGTGACTCCAATTTTTGGAAAATCACAAGACGCATGGAAAACTCCCAAGTTGTCACATCCTTCTTGGTCTGGTTTCCATAGAGATTGCAACCTGAATGCAGCACCCTGGACCACATAACCATCCTGACACATATTACTAACACTTTCAGCCGTGACATAAGGTTCTAGTGTTCATTGTCTGTGACAAATTTTTAATAATCCTTCTTGACAAGCCATTCTAGTCTCCTCTGTGTCAAGGTGCAATATAAACCTGTTAATTCTAGTTGGATATCTGACCATGCACTCTTCTGGACAGAATAATGTACATGAATAGAACATATAAAGAACAGCAGCAATATAATGTTACGCGTGTGTCCTGTCCAGTGGAGAGTGGTCTTTCACTGAAATGTGATCATGAGAAAATTCATTTTTGTAAGCAATAGAAAACACCTACAACTGAAACATATTCACAGACAGTTTATTTTTGTTTAAAATTATTTCACATCATGTTGAAGATCTTTTGTGTTTTATTACAGCCACAGAAGAGTAGCAGCAATAATAATAATGGTAATAATAATATTAATAATAACAATAACCCAGCAGTAGAAGCAGATCAATGCTGAGAAAGACTAAAAATGAAAAACAAGACGGGCACCCTTTCCAGCTGGCCCCAAAAATTCAAGGGAGGAATAATGCAAAATCAAATTCTCAAGTTTTCAATCAGATTTACCCAATCTGACATTACTCCTTACATTGTATGACCCAAACAAAACTGCATAGAATTTTAAAATAGTAGAAACTTGCTGATTGTTAGGAGTTTAAAGGAAAAAAAAGTGATATCTCAGGAACAAACTTGCAGGTGAACATTTAGCAAGATGAAGGTACTGTAGCCCCACATTTAGAAACACAACAAAATGTAGTAGCCTCTATTCAGCCGCGACATGAAAACAATACAGTGTAAGCTAAAAAAACAAACAAACAAACAAAAACTTGTCTTTTTGGAAGACTGCTGTTTGCTATCATGCTGAGAAATAGAAGAGGTTGGTGCCAATGTTTAATGCAAGGCTGCAGTCACCTGGATTTGCTTTGCATCAATAGAAAGTAGAAGAATATAAATAGCTTGGCTTAATCCAAAGAACCAGCAACTGTAAAATCAATGATTATCTTTTTTTTTTTTTTTTTAAATGCACCCCTCCAAAAAAAAACAATGAATAAAATGACACACAGTAGCAGGGACTACTGTGATTTTGGCTGTAGTTTATTCATTCATCACACAACCAGTAGATTCCGCCACAGCAGTATGTTTTAAAATATGAGAGTGGTTATCAATTAGGTCGACTTCTTAGCAATTAAACAAGCAAACTGGAGTTGAGAAAATAACCAGATTGTAAACAAAATACAGCAAAGTTCAATTGAATTAGTTTGTGGGTCTCAGAACCCAACGGCCTTAGTTGAACTACAATATTGGCCATTGAATGTGCTACTCCTGAAATTGTCAGGCAACAAGGTTACAGTACTTTTCTTTGAGGACTTTTTTATTTATTTGTACTTTAGTGGTCTTTTGTGTTTTGCAAATTCATAGCTTAGGACATTTGTACACCAATAATGGTACATTATTATTTTTTATAATAACAATGCATTAATAATTACAGAACATGACAAGATCTGTCACGGCCTATAAAAGGATGATGGAAAAAAAACAAACCCGAGTTTCAGTTTCAGTACTTATCCTCAGATAGTGATCAGACCCTTTATCACGATTTCAAACACACAAAAAAAAAACAATACTGAAAATATCAAGATGATGTAGAGACACGTACATGCAAAACAACCCTGAAAACAACACCAACAAAACATCTGATTTATGTCATTAAATGTGTAAAGCTGGAAACTTAAACATATTATGAAATGAAAAAAATGATTTCGATTACAGTGCACTTTGTGTGAAACAACAAAACAACCACACAGATTGCTAAATGAAGGCAACACCAGCCCACCGATAAAGGAAGGCAAAGATTAATACAGAAAAGAAGAAAAGGGTTTAAAAATGATTTCAATACATGAAAAGAAAGACTATATACAATGCTATGTACATTATACAGGATATGAAAGGTAGCGAGGATGAGGATGACCATAAAATCTACTGACCAAGCAGAAAACTGCATTTCACCCAATAAATAGTAAATAACTTGGAGTGGACGGCATCCTGTTCTCTTTTGTAACTTTTGCTTTGTATTAACAACTTGGGTGTATTTAGAGGGTGGCACATATAACGAAAATAGATGCATATGGAGCAAAACTGACTGAAAAAGGTGGACTTGTCTTGTTTTGTCTCAATATGGAGCCACGTACACAAGACAAAAGTGGCTGACTTACAGTGAGGCAGGGCAATAGCCACACACTGTAAAATGCAACGTTGCCAAAGTACACGGACAACGCTTTGAGGGAATGTAGAGGGACAATTATGGCTAAAAGTTGTCCTTCCCCTCCCAAATCAGTGTCTTTTATAGCCCAACTCGATATATGTACATGAATTGTCCCAATATTCCATTTACAAACAACCCTAAAAATACCACCAATTTAAATACAGCAGAAAAAAAACGTCTGCAGTGTGACGTTGGCAAGGGAGGTCAGACTGCGTCTTAGCACAGCTCACCACAAGATCTGCTTCACCAGCCTGGTGTAAGTAAGAAGCGCATGTTGGCTTGATGCAACGAAAAAAAACAAATTTGATGTTTTGGCAAAGTGTCCTTCCTCCATGTCCAACCGTCTCCAATCGGGAACAAAATACAGAGCATATGAAAATATACAAACTCTTAGCTGGTGATGGGTCTCGTATACAGGTGTACATTAACAGATCTATGTGACCACTATGGCATAGTACAGAGAAATCCATGTATGGGTACGCTCTAGGTTGGCTTCATGTATTTTGTGTCAAAAACAAGCAATGAAACAACTAAAAAGAACAGAGTCTGTGTTCATCGATACTGCCAGGATTCAAATCCCAGATCTTAAAAGAGCCTTATAAATAACAGGCAGTCCCAGACCACCCAGCTACTGCTACACAAAAGTCCTATTAAATAGTAATGGGAGCTGATCAGTATGTACACTGACGAATTAAAAAGGGACATATTTTGCTTTCGCTGTTAAATTCTCCTACAGAGATCCCAAACAGTTTTTTAAAATGCCATTCCTGACATTCATCTTCATATAAACACACAATATA
Source organism: Phycodurus eques (assembly GCF_024500275.1). Lineage (NCBI taxonomy): Eukaryota > Metazoa > Chordata > Actinopteri > Syngnathiformes > Syngnathidae > Phycodurus > Phycodurus eques. Next base: position 9,891,711 of record NC_084529.1, on the reverse strand, counting down.
AGAAAGCCAGATGCCTGGAAAAATAAGATCATTTAACCTGGTAGAAACCTTTTTGTGTTGCCTTTGAATGTGTTTGTAAATGAGGAGCAGGCACAGTCTGAACAACTCACAAAGGCAGCACCGTTCCCAACTGAAGTCTTGGAAAAACTGGAAGAGGGACCCGGAAAATACAACTGGAGAATGACAGTGGGACTGAGGTGATTAAGAGTAAAACAAGTCTGTTTGAATATAGCTACATCTTGGATTAGTGCAGAGAAGAGCTGGAATGTAAGCGCTTCATCACATGAGATAAATGAGAGATTTAAAAGAAAAAAGAGAGCGCGTGGAAGTCTCAGAGCAGGCATTACTCTTTTCCACAAAACATCAGAGCTGGATTTGGACCGGTTAAGAAACAGACAAAATATCTGACAACATATTACAGGAAGGCTATTGGGAGAAAAAAAGATCAGTTTTGTTACAGTATAGCAGGTCCTTGAATGTCCTCTGATCACATTAGCAAAAAAAGGGTCCACTATACACTGACAGCAGTAGCAAGGTGAGCAACAAGGTCCATAAAGCTTTCTTTGTTGGAGAAAATTGGAACCTTCCTTCCTAGCGATGCCATCTACTGTATGTATCCTCTCCTCACACACACGCACGCACACGTCAAAGTAAGGTCATTCTGATGAGTGACGTCTGAGATATCAGACGACACAACAAAACCCTTTTTTGTTAACTGTTTTCAGTGGCTATGCTTCTTGTGTGAGTCTGGCGACCCATACAGTGCACGCGAGCGGTCGATCACCACGCCTCAGTGTACCGAACATCCACGTCTTTCAGGTTGGGCAATTTGGCCTGTTGGGAAAATAACAAACGAGTGATAGTGAATAAACACATTACATACAAGCTGTACAGTGCACTATCAACTTCAAATGCTCATGGAGTTTCAATTAACAAGTCCAAAAATATTTTAACGAACAATATAAAAGTTGCAAAACCCCTGTGTGACAACTCAGACATACACCTTAACAAGCATGCATAATTGACATGAAAAACTCAAAAACTACATTAAGAAAGAGCTTTTATTTACAGATATACAACTAAAAAACGCACCGTGACCGACACTGACTCACTGCACGACTCGAGTTGAACCTCAGTGCCTTTTTACGTGGCGCTCCTCATTCCCTCCATAAACTGCATCATCTTTTCTCATGATTCCGACATCTACTACCTACCGCCACACATACTCAATTTATACCAGAGGTGTCCACACTTTTTCTCCGAGCGCCACATACAGAAAAATAGGTTAGAAGTGCCACTTTGAAGTCCTACAACTGTAAATTATTAAACATGCTAAAACCACACGTTATTCACCTTACCACTATACAGCCCTACCGATGACGTAGAACACTTGTCTGAGTTTTCATCACGACTTTGAAATTTCTCTACAGAGCAAGTACACACGTTTACAATTCTCAGTCAACATTTCCCAAATGTATATAGTTGACAACCCCCCCTTAAAAACCTATAGGTATGTAAGATCATTTTTAAAAGCCATATGGAAATCTGTATTTATATTTTCTATGCTTCTGCTAAATGTGATGTAAATTGATCGATCCGCAGACGAATTTTTTGGACCTGCCGCTGGCCAGGTCCCTTGTGATGGCCATACTATCTGTCGCTTCCACCGCTAATTTCATGAATTTTATCATTCTTTTTGACTCTTGACCACTATTTTGTAAACTTGGGCAATTGGGTTTCTATAATAACTTAAAGTTCAACAGTTAATTACTATAATATGTTGTCGGTTTCTGTTAAGCAAGCTTTCCAATAAAATATCAGCCTTTTAAAAATAGGATAAAGATTAGGGAAGTCGTGAAAGTTGGAACTCGGATTCAACAAAAGGTCACACTTAACCTCTCAACCCATATTGTCTTTGTATGAAGACATTGGCCAGAAATGGGTGCATTTTCACTAGTTTTAAAGATTCATAACAATTTATAACATATCGACTATATATCTCTATACAGTATATCGACTTATCGTTTGATAAATTAAATGGACACGATCGATTTTTACGGACTTGATACATTGTCATTTACATGCACGTTTGCTCACGCAGCAATCCGATGGCGAGTTGGACGGCTCCACTCGAAAGTGTCCTGCTACTAGTCTAGCATGTATTAGCCGCTAGGTGGCTCCGTCCAATATTCCACAGCCTTGCTCCATGCCCTGCCGATTAAATTGTCTGGCCAGGTAATCAGTCTGACTCTACGTTTAATATAACGAGTCCTGATTTAGCCTGTTATTTACATTGTCTAAGCACAAGTGCAGGTTCACTGGAATGTGATTCAGTAGTATCAAAATATTTATTACATCCATCCATTTTCTGAACCACTTATCCTCTCGAGGGTCGCCAGTGTGCTGGAGCCTATCCCAGCTGACTCTGGGCAAGAGGCGCGTTACACCCTGAACGGGTCGCCAGCCAATCGCAGGGCACATATAAACAAACAACCATTCAAACTCACATTCACACCTACGGGTAATTTAGAGTCTTCAATTAACCTTCCGTGCATGTTTTTGGAATATGGGAGGAAACCAGAGTACCCGGAGAAAAACCCACACGGGCACGGGGAGAACATGCAAACTCCACACAGGCGAGGCCGGATTTGAACCCGGAACCTCAGAATTTTGAGGCAGATGTGCTATGCAGTCGGCCACCGTGCCGCCCATATTTATTACAATTCTTTATTTTTAAAAGGACTTGGTAAAAGGATTTTTGTTATTAAATATATCTGTCAATATAAACTGACACGACCACGGCTAGTGCCACAAAGGTCTGTGATACAACATAACAAACCCAATATGCCTCTGTGTAATGAATTTCTTTTTTTTTTTTTAAATGCCAAGTGACCAAAAATAAATGTTATTAAAGCATTTAAATCAAAATGACACACAAAAGCAAACATCTTGTCATAATTATCAGTATTGTGTCTTGTATTTACCTTGAGGTCCTCATATGTGTCAGCTGTAAGCTTGGTGCTGTTCATGTTCAGACTACACAAACTCTTCATGGCTGAAACAAGCACACAAACAGGAATTTGTTGAATGGTTAATAAATGTATTTACAAATACTCTCATTGATTTCTTGGAACAATGGATTGTTATAATGTATGAGTTATTTTATGTGTGAGCGAGTGTGTGTGTTTTCTTACAGCTCAGAGCCAGTAAACCAGCATCAGTGACAGGGGTCTCACACAGGTTCAACACCTGAAGGCAGGCCAGGTGCTCTGACAACAACCGCAGTCCTGCATCCCCAAACTGTGGAAAGACATTGGGTGGATTTAATTCTGAAATGTCTTAATTTGGTTTATTACACAATGAAAGTCCGTAATATTTAGGGTGCCAACTTGTCAAATGCCACTTCAAGAAAATAAAAGAACTATTGATTTTTATACCAGAGAATATTAAGTGGCTGGGGTGAGACCAGAAGTCCTTTTAGGGTTGCACATAACTCTTAATGTGCACAAACTATACATTTAGAAATTAAGGGCACCTACCCACTATAACTCTAAACTGTTGACAATTCCAGTAGTAGTGGAACTAACAAATACAAATTTAACGTACCATCTTTTGCAATTAAGGTAACACGTTTACAAAGTACATGATTCCTACACATCTGTGTTACTACTATTCTGATTGCAGAAATTTAGCTTAGCAACACTAGCAGCCTGATTTAATAAAGGTTTGAGCGTGCAAAAACAGGTTCAAATTGCAGCGAGAGAACTTTTCTACTGTGTCAACGTTTACGAAATTCCAACAGAAATTACAGCGCCATAACGTCTATTCAGCAATGCAATTATAAGGGCTGACTTAGAACTAGACTTTACACCGATTTTATTGGGCTGATGGTATCGGACGATATTTAGCATTTTATGCTGATCGGCTTTAATGTCATAATTCGCTAATCCTATCAATGACGTCATTTACTCCGCGTCGCCATCATGCACACATATTTGAATACAAAAGCTAGTTATTTTTAGCCTTGTTGCGTGTCTTTTGACGTAGTATTGGAAATATCTGACGGCCAATAAAGTTATTAAAAAAATAAAAACGGCGGTGTGGAACAGACAACACGTCTGAGACAGACAACACGTAATGCCCGGATCAGACTACAAGACAAATTTGCTCTTTCACGATTGCACTATGTCAGACTACTGCAATAAAATCTTGTATTCCGAAACCACCGCATCCCGTTTTTTACGATCATTGGGCTTTATATTGTCAACTCAAATGCGACCGGATACACTCATTACCGTGGCGACGACAACGAGAGTGGCGCACGCCGACTGTATTCTAAGGACAAAATGGGGAAAAACGTATGTTGGTGGTCACTGGTGCTCAGGACAGGAGAGGACGTTCGTTTAAGGCTTGCTTGAGGTATGTTCACGTACTTTGAATACGATACGGCTCACAAGCAGGCAACAAAACGTTATGTAGCCTAGCAAGCTAGTGGTACCACGAACGGCTGGACGTAAACATGCCGCCGTTCTGTCGAATCATGCTCTAACGTTTCAGTGTGGGTGAAGTAATTTAATTAAAAATAAAGTAATTTAATTACAGTAAGTTAGCACCCGTTATTTCTATTAGAATACACGATCTGACTCGAGCAGTGATTTCCAACCTTTATGGAGCCAAGGAACATATTTTACAATTGAAAAATCACACGGCATACCAACAAACAAAAATGTCACAAAAAGTGGATACATTAATTGCTGTATTTACTTCCTGCCATCTAATAGAAGACCATTAATTTGTTCTGTCTGTCACTATGCCTCACTGACATGAACAGATGAACAACGATACATTATTTATTGTAAATATTTTTTGGAGCAATTAAGTATATACAGTAAATGAACAGGTTATTTTAATAGACACATTCCTCCATCTTGTAATCGGATCGGTTATTGTTTTTTTTCAACCCAAAAATCCTGATCGTGTCAAGCCTACTTAGAACACAACAACTTAGAACACAACAAGGAACCATACCATATCATAGGACTGGGTATTGTTAAGAAACTCTCTATTTGATTCTTTAGTTTGTGATTTAATTCGATTTTGATTCTTTAGGTTGTGATTGGAGTCAATATTTATTAAATATTATATTTATTTATAAAAATTCTTTATCGATTCAGTAACAAGTACAAATACACAAATAATTACCTGACATTTTCAGGCCCATGTGAACATATGTGGTATGTCACCTCATATTTTTGAGCAAAACAACTGAAAATAAAAATGTTGATAACTTTCTGTGCATATGAGTACAAAAGTAAATAACACAGACAGTTATGTACGAACACTGAAAAAGTAAAGTGCATGTAAAAGAAATTCTGCCTGGCACAGTTTATTAAAAAAAAACAACCTTGCTATACACAATTATTTCCTTTGTTCCAGATTTACAGGGGAATCCAAAATGACCCAAAATGTCTGATTTTAAAGTTGAACGCGCACCCCACTGATACGGAGGTGATTCAGACGATTTCTGAATTGATACTGAATTGGTATGACAAAATTCCTTTCAGCTCCGCATTCCCATGCATCTGGGGGTCACATCGGCGCGCTGTGAGCATTGGTGCTACAGTGGCCAACACAACGTTCCTGTACACTTCAAACCTTATAACACCCTGAGACAAGGGCTGGTACACACCAAAGACCGTACACCCAATACCCAGAAGAGCAATCTGGTGTATGCGGTCAAGTGCAGTGAGGAATGCACAGATACATAGAGTACATTGGGGAAACCAAGCAACCACTTAGCAGACACATGGCACAACACAGATGCGCAAACTTGTCATGTCAAGACTCAGCTGTCTACCTGCAACTCCAAGATAAACAGTACTCTTTTAAGGACAAAAATGTGGATATTCTGGAAAGGGAAGACAGATGCTTTGAAAGAGAAGCGAGAGAGGCCATCCATGTGAAGGTGGAAAGACCATTCCATAACAGTGCTTTCGTCCATTCCAAAAAAAACTCAATAATTCTGCCTCCAACAAATAACACAAAAACATCGAGACTGAATGGAATATTAATGAGGGGGTTTCCACCTAATGAGTTCTTGACAGATAGTGGCCTCTCTGCCAGGCATCCTAACGACTGTCGTTTTGCATTCCAAAAGAATGATACCATTTGTGATTTGGGGTGTGCCTACACTTGATAAATAGTTCTGTTTCTCCACAGCAAGTCAGCCTAGTGTGTCTGAACTAAGCCTCGTTGCATGAACTGATGAAGCCTGCTTGGATGAGATGGGAAACGTCTTCCAAGACGAACAGAACAGTCCAGTTGCGATCAATTCAATGCCCTGAAAAGTTTTGTTAATATAGGCTAAAAGATAAACGTTATCGGCATCCACCCAATGAGAGGTAGTGTGAACTAGGAAGAAACAAAGGTCAGACTTCTGGTCAAGAAATGTTGATGGCAAACTTTATGAAATATAATAGCAGCCTGCTTAGTCCAAGCATTAATATCAGCTAGAGTTGACTACATTTAGCTAATCTTAGTTAACCTTACCACAACACAAAACCAAGCAAACCCGCAAAAACTAGCCTATTATAATTACGTCGTTTTTTTAATCAGGTCAGGCAAGTGTCAGTTTCTCATTTACAATGTCGACCTGGGAGATGAGATGCGAAGCGCCAACCCTTTGGTCAGTGGATGATGATTTTAAAGGCAATGTTGCACAGTATGTATCACCCCTGTTAAATAAACATTAATGTAATGTTAATTTTAGTGTCATTATTTATTTATAAAGTAACACACACACACACACACACACAAAGCAGGTAAATGTTTGTTTTCCAACATCAAAAACCTGATGGTCCATTGCTTGTAGATACACATCCAGTACCTGTATATTCTCTGCCTGTGTTTCACACTCTTCTTGGATCTCTCTCAGGATCTTCAACTGTCTGTGTCCTCTCTCTGAAAAAACAGTCTCTCAAGTCCTCTGGCTGTCTCCCTGTGGCGCTGTCAACTTGCTTCACTTCAGCTCTCTCAACACCATCATCTGGCTCTGTCTCACTCTCTGCCTCATTGTTATTCAATTTTAAGGAAGAGAAATCGGACATAATCTCCTTTCTCGCTTCATTTTCAACTATATACAAAAAGCAATGGAGAGGAATATACAACATTTCAACAATCCAGTCTATAAATAACATGTATTATAATAGGCTACTTCTGCAGGCTTGCTTTGTTTTGTGTTGTGATGACGTCACACATTCATCTGTGCCCCTCTGACAAAACCCCTGGCCCCAGCCATGCCCCCTTAGTAAAATTGATCTAGGACTGCCACTGGGGTGTTGGCCTCTCTCAGAGCACTTTAGCAAGTGTATTTCCCCAGTTTTAAATGGAATATTACGCAGGATGGACACATACTGCACCTGTATTGTATATCCAATTACCACGCACTCAGTGCGAGTTAAATCAAACAAAGCATGGCTTTCTTCAGGTTGCTGACTTCCCCCTAAATTATCGATTTATTGTGTGTAACTTATTAACATTTTTGTCTTCTCCTTACTACTTCCGTTTTATTATTTTTTATTACAGTTAAGGCAGCTCTGTTAACTTTCTCCTTTATTTGTACTCCCGCAATGATAACAAAATGATGTGTTGTCACTGTAATACACCGAAGCAAAGTTAATAAAATACATGCGAACTACTCAACAAGTAGGTTGTCGCTTAATGATGTTCAGTCCATTTACTTGCATTGAGACAGATCGGTCACATCAAGTAGGGCAAACGCACTGACGTATCATTAATTGATCCATTCCGTCGTACAGGTGGAAACATTGAAAATGAAATGTCACACCTTGCGTGTGTGTGAGTGTGCATGGGAAATGCAGTTCTTGAGAAACATTGCTCTTATCAAAGAAACATAATTCTAAACAAGAAAAAAGTGACAAAAACGCACACATGACATGGGTGGCCAATGGGTTGGCCAGGTTTCAGTCTAGGGTGGGGGCTGAGAAAGCCCACTAATGATCGGCTCTGCAAATGGAGATGTGAAGACTAACGATGTTAAACATACTGTATTTGTAAAGACCCCTTATGAAGAAGACACATTATGAGTTTGATTTAATGTAGTAATTGTGTACCTGAGTGGACCACAGGTTAAGTTGTTTGAGCGAAGGCAGCTTGATGAGCTGCTCGGCACAGGCACTGGTGACATTGGTAAAGGCCAGGCTGAGATTCTCCAAGTTCCCAAAAGAACCCGAACTCAACAGGCGAGCCAAGTCTGCATCCTAAAACGTAACAAAAGGTATATTAATTGAGCTTAATGGATAGGTGAGGACAGAGAGGGGCGAAGAAGAAAGAATCTGTAGCTCATCACTGTTATCTCACCGTGGATTTGGAGGGAAGAGTCAGGCGGGTGGGGCCTCCTTTTCTTTGCTGAGGAGAAGACAGGAAAATAAGATGGCGTCAATGCACATCGCCGTGCAGGAACATTTTCGGACAGCAGATGGTGTGTGTGAGTAATTTTATGCATTCAATGTTCATGTACGGAAGTTGACACTTGAGTAAGGGGTGTATCGTATGAAAAAGTGTCGTGTTTGACATAAAAAAAGGTTTATTTACAAATCAGTCACAAACTTGTAAAATATACTCAATGTTGGACTTTTTGAGACTTGCTTCAAAATCTACAATTGCACAGAAGCATGCACCTGTTTAGAAGAGCAAACAATATAAAGGCATAGTCCAGCTCAGTTGTTTTACTACACTAAATAGTAGTGTCAAAATCACCGGTGAGGTATTTTAGACTCTTCAATAGTACATTATATCCCATTGAACCTTTAGGGTGGGTGATATGGTGAGTCACTAGAACAAATAATCTATTAAGATCTCCACTCAATGAAAGCACCTGATTGTCAGTAAAAGAAATAAAGGTCAGTCAGTGAAACTTTGACCTTTTAGGATGTGGTCAACTTTTAGCAGAAGACAAAACTTGAATTAGTGAGTGTACCACTACACCATTAGTGACCGCATTTAACAATTGTACTACTTATTTCTTATTGTTTATTGTTTACTTTTTTTTTTGCTGTTGCTGCATGTTATCACTTCATCTCTAGTCTAGTTTACTTGCGTTTGTCACTGGGAATCTAGCATCCAAGATTTCAGCTCAGAAGTTTAAAAGTTGCGGCACGGTGGCCGACTGCTTAGAGCGTCAGCCTCACAGTTCTGAGGTGCGGGGTTCAATCCCCGTCCCCGCCTGTGTGGAGTTTGCATGTTCTCCCCGTGCCTGCGTGGGTTTTCTCCGGGCACTCCGGTTTCCTCCCACATCCCAAAAACATGCATTAATTGGAGACTCTAAATTGCCCGTAGGCATGACTGTGAGTGCAAATGGTTGTTTGTTTCTATGTGCCCTGCGATTGGCTGGCAACCAGTTCAGGGTGTACCCCGCCTCCTGCCCGATGACAGCTGGGATAGGCTCCAGCACGCCCGCGACCCTAGTGAGGAGAAGCGGCTCAGAAAATGGATGGATGGAAGTTTAAAAGTACAGCGTGGCACCAAAAGGCCCAACAGTGTGTTAATTTAAAGTAGAATAAAACAGACCAAGACATGTCTTGTAAAATTGACAGACCACAGAAAGGAGTCTGAAAATGAATGCCTGTAAATTAATAATGAAAAAAAATCATAAAGTATCTGAAATCATGTTTCAAAATAGTCAGGAATTGAGCTTCCAGATACTGTGAGTGTGTCAAAGACATGCCTTCTTTCATGGCTCCTATGAAGGGAAAGGAGAATTCCAACCGACCCAAGTAGCACTGGCTCTTACGGGCAGCAAAGAAGAAGCCTCTGAGCCAGCATAATGAACATACGCCGTGCCGCTAGGACAATTATTCCTCCTTTGAAATTCAGCGGAACAATGCGCTTCTGTGGCCGCCAAAGTCTGCGCCATAAGCGGCCACAGCCGCACGATGGGCCCTGGATGAGATTTTTCCCTCCTCCTCCTCGCACCGCGATGTGCAGTCAGCAACTGTGAACCTGACGGCCCTAACGCTGTCGTGCTGGACCACTGGTAGCTTCTCTAACCGTTGTCGGGCTGGCAATGGGCTAGCAATGAGCAGCAAATCCCATCCGGTTCACTGCTGCCTCGCAAAGCAACGGAGCTCAGTGACGTAAACTCTCAGTCAATTGGGTGAGTGAAACAATAAAATACGTCTATGCCAACATTGAGACAGCTAACAAGATAATAAACAGTTGTTTGCCCTGATGGTTTTTAGCGTTTATTTTAGCCTTCAAACCAACGTAAAAAAAAAAAAAAAACATTAACATTGAGCTAAAACTTCACCGAAGCAACTTTACATCACAACGACTTGGGACAAAATTCACATAAACATTGTCTCACAGTATCACAAAGTCTAACCTTGTGCCTCATCGGTGGGTAGGGAAAGGAATCAACATTTTATAGCATTCGGTTCCATCCATTAAAAAAAATATATATTTTTTTAAATCACCGGTGCCGTGTTAATGTTGAGTTCCGGCGCATACCCTTCAAAATAAAAGGCTACAAGCTTAAAACAGAAAGCACAGTTATAAATCATTTGACGTGATGAAACAGTCCCAAATAACTATTTAACTTTACCTATTTAAGTTTTAGTTGAAACATTAATTAATGAATAATAAGTCAATTGGGTTAGTTCCACACACATTGCCTTTTAGTTCATAGGTTTGATATTGATACTGGTCATAAAGAACCTCGAATCAAAGCTTAGCAAAGCTTGCAAAGCTTGACTGTCTGTTGTACTAGAGCGGCTCCAACTACCGGAGACAAATTCCTTGTGTGTTTTGGACATACTTGGCAAATAAAGATGATTCTGATTCTGATTCTGATGTGTGTCTTTATATGCATAAGCAATAGTAACTCACCAGTTCTTTAAGTTCTCGCTGTCGGTCGCAGAGCTGTTCGTACATGCGGCGGCCCACCTGGGTGCTCTCCAGGGTGGAGATGATCTGCAGCTGGGTGTCCTTGTTCTCTATGATGTTGTACTCCAACATTAGACACAGAATCTGGGCACACACAATGAAATGATTTACTAGAATTTGGTCACTAGTGCAGACCTCCACCATGGTCGAACTGTTAATGGAAGTGAAAAAATTGTTGGAGCAATGTGGTTGTGTTAATTTGTTCATCTATATCAGGGGTCGACAACCCAAAATGTTGAAAGAGCCATCCATCCATCCATTTTCCGTACCGCTTATCCTCACTAGGGTCACAGGCTGCTGGAGACTATCCCAGCTATCTTCGGGCGAGAGGCGGGGTAAACCCTGAACTGGTCGCCAGCCTATCGCAGGGCACATCTAAGCAAAAAACCATTTGTGCACACATTCACACCAATGGGCAACTTAGAGTCATCAATCAACCTACCATGCATGTTTTTGGGATGTGGGAGGAAACCGGAGTGCCCGGAGAAAACCCACGCAGCCACGGGGAGAAGATGCAAACTCCACACAGGCGGGGTCGGGATTTGAACCCCGGTCCTCAGAACTGTGAGGCAGATGTGCTAAACAGTCAACCACCGTGCTGCCTGAAAGAGCCAGCCATCCATCCATTTCCTGAGCCGCTTATCCTCACAAGGGTCACGGGAGTGCTGGAGCCTATCCCAGCTATCATCGGGCAGGAGGCGGCGTACACCCTGAACTGGTCGCCAGCCAATCGCAGGACACATATAAAAAAACAACCATTCGCACTCACATTCACACCTATGGGCAATTTAGAGTCTTCAATCAACCTACCATGCATGTTTTTGGGATGTGGGAGGAAACCAGAGTGCCCGGAGAAAACCCACGCCGGCACGGGGAGAACATGCAAACTCCACACAGGCAGAGCCCCGGTCCTCAGAACTGTGAGGCAGACGCTCTAACCAGTCGGCCACCGTGAAAGAGCCATATTTGACCAAAGAAAAACCACAAACAAATCTGTCTGGAGCCGCAAAAATATAAAAGCCTTTATAAGGCTTATAATGAAGGCAACACATGCTGTAAGTGTCTATATTAGCCTACTATCCAAATGAATAATGAGCATTCATGATTGTTTATTTTTCCTGCAACGCATCCTGGAGAGAATGAAGCACCACGTGACTACTCTGCTGTACGATGGTGTTTTAAGTTTAACTTCCATTATTGGTGTGTTATATTTCGTTGCATTGATGAAATTATAGAAATATGATACAGAAAACAGATTTTTTATGTCACTTTTATTTTGAGGATTCAAAAAAAAAAAAGGTAATAAAATCAATCCTCAATAATACAAACAATCCTCCTTTCTTTCCCCCTTATCTGGGCAACAGACAGAGTGTAATAAAACGCAACCTGCAATTCTAAAAATAAAACAGCAGCCTTTTAAAACGGTAAAGTACATAAAATTTAAATAATACAGTTTAAGTTTGTTTTCTGTGCATTATCCTCTTCTCTTTAGTGTTCTACAAATGCTAAGTAAGTCAGCACAAAGTAAAAATAGCATCCTCTTCTCTTTTGACACGCACAATACAACGCAGCCATCCTCGGACCTGAGCAAAAAAACACAATAATATCCCTATGTGTCATTCCAAATATATACTGTCAAAAATCAGAAACCACTTGATAAAAATAGACACTTTGTTGCTAAATATGTGCCTATGACAGAATTGTGTTCTTACACGTTTAATGTGACTTCTGTTTTCGGACATCACTGGACAGTTTCTCAACATCGGGCATGTAAGATGTAACTTTAATCTTGACACGTGACTGCAAGATCTCATCTGTGAGGCAGTTGCGGTATTTGGATGTTCATGTTTGAGAATATCGCTCCATTCGTGGCTTTGGGCAAGCTGGGCTTTCTGGCGAGTGACATTTTCAAGCTCGGCTGTCAGACTTTTGAATTTGGACACCCATAAATCTTTGTCAGCTATATCAGCCATTTCATTTGGAGGTCAGCTTGATTTACTCCTGGGAATGTGTTCAACAAGGACAGCTAGCATGCCTTCCCTGGAAATGTCTTTCCACATGACTCTTTTTGTTATTTGACAACTTCTCATTGGAAAGCAGACATGCAGGCAAACCTTCAGCGTCGGCAATGAAAGCAAATGATTCGGTCGAAGAACTGTTGAATCCTCTGTTCTCCTATTTATCCCACACATTTTTACAGCATTGGAAAACGTTAGGAATGTTTGTGTCATGTTTGTCGTCCTACAGAAACCACATTAAAACAAAAAATATATTTTTCTCCCCCATCTTTTTTCCATTTTCATACATTTTTCAAAAAGCTCCAGGAGCCACTAGGGCGGCGCTAAAGAGCCGCATTAGGCACGAGAGCCGCGGGTTGCCGACCCCCGATCTATATGGTCACATCCATCACACTTTTACTTTGGGCATTTCAAAAATGTTTACACTAGCAGAAAGGTTCTCTCCACCGCCTTTCATTTTGCATGCGCTCTACTGGCACCACTTTGCATGGTGGTTTGCACCTGCCTTTCAGACATGCTATTTAAAGATGCAAAAGAAGCCAATGCAATTGGTCTCAACTTTAACAAATCACATTGCGTACTCTAAATTAATCTATTTTTTTATTCTACTACTACCAAATAAACTGCACGGCATTTTAGCGCATTTGGCAGACGTAATCCTGGTTCCGGTTGGTTAGTCGATCATCTTCTACATCTGTTTGCATGCGCTTTCAAGTTTGTGCAATAAAGTTTGCGCACGTTTTTGCACGCTCAAACCTTAAGTAAATCAGGCAGTGAGGGTCCAAACTGGTGTCTTCCTGATATCCATCACAGCCACAAGGTGGCTGCCCATAAATCAATTGGTTCTGAACAAATTGACTTCTGCATGCATAATGAGTTGAAATAATGTAAAGAAAATCGGATGCAGTTATGGTGACAGCGATGCCATGACATAATCTCACCTACTAAGCATCCAAACAGATTCCTCTGACAACATCCCTCTTGCGATTATAGCCACAAGGCTCATCATATATGTAAGGTATTGGGGGGTTTCTAAGAGTTTCTCTGATGTATTAGAAAGAAGGCAACAGCAGCTCGCTGCATTCATAAATACACATCATTTCTGATTTCCAACCAATTTCAATTACTATGAACTATTGGCAAAAAAATTATTTCCACACTGGTAAAATAAACAAAAAATAAAGCTACTCTTACCAAAAACAACACTCAAATAAAAAATGCCTTGACAACAAGTTAAACAGCTAAACAATAATTAAGCACTTAAACTACCCATTCCAACTAGTCACCAGCAATATTTCTAGCTCATTATTATTCATTATCATTAAATGTGAGGAGATCACAGAGACAAAAACCAATGCTGGACAACTAAGAATACACTCAAAAGTTGTTGATGTCATATTTATCGTGTCTTATATTGTGCTTTTTTTTAATTCATTGCATATCTTAATATCTTACAGGAAAACTTGAACCCTTACATTTCTCTTAACCAGGGAAAAAAGGGCCATTCTCACTCTGTAGCTGGATAATGTTGGCTTGCACGAGGAAATCCACAAAGAAATTGTGAGTTCAAGCCATCCTCCTGACTTCTTACTAACTCTACTGTCAGGGTACTAGTTTGCAAGCAGAGGGAGAAGTTAATTGTAGTGAATAGATCCTGTTTTTATTTGTAATTGGGTCAACCGGCAAGCATTTAATTGTGTAAATAGATTTTTGAATCTAAATTGTTGCAAAATTGAGGAACAAATTCACTACAATGGCAATCAATAGAGTGCAGACCTCTGAGGCAAAGCAAAACAATCCTCAAGATGTCATTCTGACTTGTTTTGAAACAACTCTTCCAAACCAGTAGTTTTTTGTTTTGTTTTGATTTATTGCAACATGCCCAGTTGTTGAGTCCGTTGTCTCATTTTCTCTCAAGTGGATCACAGCAGTGGAAAGGAAGGGGAATAAAATCCTTTATATGAACTTTTATCCTGATCACCAAAATATATAATGGGATCTTGGTTGGCCCTTGCGTCACCACTGTAAAAGGTGATCAAAAGATAACCATGTACCTTGTGAATACTGTATTTAGAATCGTACAGTATATAAACAATGACATACCTCCACCATTGTCTGGTTCCCACGCAAGGCCAATAGCATGCAGGGGCCAAGCTTGTTCTCAGCCAAAGAGAGGAGGAACTTCTTGGTCTTATAACAGGATCCCATCAGGATATGAACCTGGCATAGAAGAAGAGGAGGAGGAATGGGGACGTTATTACCAATCACAGTCAGTCAACTAAGGCTAAGAGTGTTATTAAGAGGATGCAGACCCACCATACTGGCAAACAGTTCTCCATCATCATCACAGGCCACCCCTCCTGGACTATAGAGTTGAAACCAGCCATCTTTTCCTGAACGCACACTGAGTAGGCAGGAATGGACCTAGGGTACAAAGGAATCGTTCAGAAGTGTTCTCTGGAGCATTGAGAGGGTTAACACCGGTTTGAACAAACTCACCTCCTGCCTTGGATCCTCTGCAAACCTCTGAATGACATATTTCAGTTCCCTATTCAGTCAGGGAGATGCAACAAAATTGGTAAACTGAAATCAATATTTTAATATCCAGTCATGTTGTATGTGGTACTTACTTTGTGAATTTGGCATGTGCAAGGGCCCTGCAGAAGAGGACAAATGAATTGTCAGTATCTTAATGGAAACGTTAAATATTTAGAATTATTTTCATTGCTTTCTCTTGATCTTACTGCATTATATTTGGTTCGAGCTGCACAGCTCCTTCCCACAGGTAGGCGCTACTGAACAATGCCAACTCAAACTAGCAGACATTCCAACAGCTTCTTCCCTCTTTCCATCAACTTCTTAAACAGCTACCCTACAATTCCATTGCAACATGTCGCCAGTTCTTTGTCTTGAGTTTGTTGTCACATTTCTGTCGGGCCAATTATACATTACTTGTGCACTCACTGTGGTAGTTTGCATATCTGTTGTTGTTGACCAATACTGGCCACTATGCCAGAATAGCATCTGCCCCATTTGCACACTGACTGAGGAGTATCTGCAACATTTGCACAATCAACATTGTCCAAGATTATCGCACTACTAGTCACTTTAAACTGCATACATTCCTTGAAGTCTTTTGCACAATGGTCATTCCAGCGGACTATTGCAATATTGATCATCCACACTCGTCTAAGAGCTAGAGGACTAGAGGAAAAAAAAAAAGTACCAGGATTACCAGATCACTAGGAACCTTTTATTCCTCAGTGTTTTTCTCAATGTCTTTATGTCTCAAAAGTATTCTTTGTCAATTGACTGTCTATTGTTGTACTAGAGAGGGTCCAACTACCGGAGACAAATTCCTTGTGTGTTTTTTGGACATACTTGGCAAAATAAAGATGATTATGATTCTGATATAGCTGCTGATGACACAGCTCTTCGTTTTTATTTTATCTCGGAGGAACCAGTCAAGACAATGTTAGGGGGAGTGTTCAACTGGTTATTACAATATTCGTTCTTGTATAAACAAGACAATTTTATTTATTCAAGATAAGAAAGCAATTTTCTCTGGGATTACATCTTAGAATAACTCAGGAAAATAAAATTAAAAATGGATAAAGTTTGGAATATGGAGATACAACATACATGTTAAAGAATAGGTATATTCAAATTTATACTATAAATTGTATTTGTTTGTGAATCATATTTTAATCAATTGGTTTCATGATCCTGTAATACAGTATATTAAGTGATGCACTGTAGAACAGTCCCCATGTGATGTAAAGGTTCATCCAATGTTACTCTGCCGCAAAGTACATAAGCCTATTAATTTTTAACCTCAAGAGCTCTATAGCTATTCTTTGCACAGTATTAGGCTATGCAACATGGTGGGTTGGTTTTATGTTCATGCTGCTTTATTTACTTACTAGTACGCATTCTAGTATGCCACCGCCACCTAGAGGTTATGAAAAAGGTGTAGCTTACACTTCCATTCCAATATGACAGGGGTACATATGACTGCATATATATACTCATAAGTGTCCTGCGATTGGCTGGCGACCGGTTCATGGTGTACCCCGCCTCCCGCCCGAGGATAGCTGGGATAGGCTCCAGCAGCCCACGGTAAAGCGGTAAAGAAAATGGATGGATGGATATACTCATATGTTTACATGCCCAGACAACATTTGTGAAATATTGTTTTTTTTCTTTAAATACGACTGATGACAAATGATGACTGAACAACAACCATCATTAATTTCTTTATGGTTATGTTTTTTGAAATTATTTTCATGATAATGTTTTTCTGATTTGCTTGACAGTTTAATTTGAATCCTATTAAAATAAAATTAAATGTGTTTCGCCTGGCCCTTGATGTTTTCTTTAAAGAATTGTACACATCTTACAAATTCTGCTTGGGTAATCAAACATATGGGCACACCTGTGTGTTTTCTCATTTACTTAATAAATGTAGGGCTGTGAATTTCAAAACAAGAGCAAGGTAATAAAAACAAAGTATTACGTGTTCAAATAAATTGCTTAATTTCAGAATAATTATTGTTAGCATGTGCATTGATGTGACTAATTGTATCCTGAGCTACAGGTTACTAGGGAGTATTGTTGCATTTCCTTATGACGCATGAAGTTACTGCAGAGCAACAGTGGTGCAGGTGAGTTACAGGTGAGTCCCAGTGTTGGTGACAACAAGTTGCCTCTCCTCCACTGCTTAATGAACCTCGCAATCAGACACCTCATGAGCTGCTTCCAGAAATGGCTTGGTTTCAAGCACATGATAACAGGCTCTCCGGGGAACAACGTGTAAACTCTCTAGTTAACGCCCACCTGGGACAGGGTGCATGTTGAGGGACTTCACTGCACGTCAGCATCCATGTCCACGAAGGAACCAATGGTGTCAATTTCCCAAGGTACAATGATACCTAAAGCTAAAGACTCATTAGAAAGTGTTATAAAGATGGGCTGTGTTGTTGGTAACAGTCTATAATTGTGTTTGGGCCGGAGACTGGAACCAAAGGAGCTTTTTTTATGACGTTAATTTGTTGAACATTTAAAGTGTAATATCATGAAGGATCGTGTTTACATACAACGGGACTTACTTCATTTACTATATTTTTCACTTTTATTTCTGGTAAGTTGATGCAAGTTAATCGAAAAAAACCTTCCTGGAAAAAACTGTTTCAAAGCTTGTTTGGTGTCAGAAGAAATAAAGTACATCCCATAAGGGTAAACAACAATATGTCTTTGTCATTTGCCTTTTTTTTATATATAAGAGAAGGGGGGTAATTTGATTAAAATCATAAATTGTATTTTGATGGAAAAAAAAACTGATTTTCTTTTACGGCCATATTGCCCAGCCCTAGTAAAAGTGCTAAACTGCACTTCATTTCTGACAGCACAACCTACTAGGCATTTGAATACATGTCTTTGATCAACTGTGGGGAATTTTAAACCCATTAATCAATTGACATATTTTTAAAATTAATTTTAGATGGCTAAACGTTAAGGCATAGATGGAGTTTGCATGTTCTACTTGTGCTTGCATGGCTTTTCTCTGGAGACTTCGGTTTCAACCCACATTTCAAAAACAAGCATGTTAGGTTGATTAAATACTCTAAATGGCCAATAGTTGCTAATGCAAGTACGAATGGTTGTCTGTCTAGATAAGCTCTGTGATTGCCATTCACTC
Organism: Phycodurus eques; assembly: GCF_024500275.1. Classification (NCBI taxonomy): domain Eukaryota; kingdom Metazoa; phylum Chordata; class Actinopteri; order Syngnathiformes; family Syngnathidae; genus Phycodurus; species Phycodurus eques. The sequence goes on along the minus strand of NC_084529.1, from coordinate 9,873,033 downwards.
CAGGGTGTACCCTGCAAGTCAGCTTGGATAGGCTCCAGCTCACCATGTGACCATGAATACTGATTGCCACCAAGTAGTGCACTCCTTTTTGCCACAGTTTCTTCAAGATGGAATTAAGAACCAAATCCACAACAACATCAGAATTCTCAACGATCAGTTAATAAATGAAGGATTACAACATAACAAAAACCGTAAAAATGAACGACAGTACTTGGCTAAATTCAATATGGCAACAACGTGCTGACGTTTCAGTTTCCTGTATGTGAAGACTCACTCTTTCGGAAAAGGGATGGGCTGCAACAGGCTGGCCAATGCAGGTCTCCAGTCGTCATAATCCGACCTGACACACACAGAAACAATCATTAGAGGAACAGAGATAAAATAAGTTCTTCGGGGTGGACGCCGAATAAGTAAGACTCCAGGACAAAAGGTGTTGGTTGAACATGAGCCGCTGAGATGACGCAGGCCCACAGTGCTGACTTAGCAGAAGGTGTATCACATTACTGGGAGTGAAGTAACACCCAGGTTCTTTTTTTGTTAACAAATGAGGCAGCCTAGTTTAAGGCCAGTCTCTTCAATGTGGTTACAAGACCTTCACCTTGAAAGTAAGACCCACACGTAACAAGAGCTTCATTTTCACATACCGAACCCTAACCCTGTGTGATCACATTCCGTCCAACCCATTTTAACTCAATTACTTCAGGCATACCGATATAATGTCACCTTAACTGAGTAGAACCGACTCTGAATTGATAGTATTTATTATATAGGTACACTATTAAACTAATTAACAGCTGTACCCCCAAAATCTACCGTTACAAAACAATGCTAAATTTTGATTAACAACGTCAGGACGTATTCATTTAAAAATATAATTTCCCTGTCAAATGAAATGTATGTCCAAATCTGGTGATTTTCCCAAATAATTGTCAATTATTCTCCATAATGACAAAATAGCTTTGGAAATAGTGCTTGTTTTTTATTGGACAGTGGATGTGTAGTACAACGAAGCTGTTTCGAATATGTTGGATACCTAATTTAGCATCATGTCATCAGTAGGTTTCAGGAAAGTTCTACACCACTGTAAACTACATTCAGAATGATAACTACACAGTGGGCCCACGCGAAAATCAGTGAATAATTGATGACCATTATAATTGCCATGAAATGAAAATGTCCCCACCCCCCCCAAAAAAAGATGAATAAGTGAATAAGTGGGGAAATACTGCCAATAAGAGGTTTCCGTGAAAAACTGGGGTAGGTCCCTGAGACCCCCCAAAAAAGATTTAAAAAATAATAATAATACTGCGAATAGGTGAATCCACTGGTGCCAGACTAATATTATATTGTTAAATTAACACATGACAGTGTCAATCAAAACTGAGCATTTGCAAATGCAGAAACTTTGAAACAGCATTTGTATCAGCTAACACATAATAATGCATGTGCCTCACTTTTTCCAGATCTTTACAAATACAAAGAGGATGATTGTGTTTATGTCTCTTATTGCTGAATTTGACATTTATCTGTGAAATCACAGGGAAGATGAAAAACAACCATATAAAGATTTTAATATTTTATATTCTCTCGGTATTGTGTTGTGCACTTTACCCATAAAAATTTAAAGACATTGATTGAGACATCAGTCAAAAAAAGTTGGCATACTAAAGTGAACATGAAAAACTTGAACTATTCCAAGATATTTTTCAGCTATTAATTTGTTTAGAGACTAGGTGTTTTTGTTTGATATAAAAGGTATATAGAGTTTATAGATCTACTGTGATCTGTAAGTTGCAACTGTAAATGAAAACACTGATTCACAATATTTTGGAAATTGCATTTTTTGTTACGACAAGACAATAATAAATAAAAGATCAAATTCAATAAATGTGAATATTTTCCTTAATGTAGTTGTAATTATGTACACCTCAAAAATTTTAAACAATTGAATTGTCATTATTCATAGCTCATAAGGCCATGGATATACTGGTCTGGCCCACTTGAGATCAAATTGGGGTGTATGTGGCCTGCAAACTGACAGCCCTGAGTTAGATCATGCATGTGTTTGCAACTTTCATTTTCACCAAGATCAATGCAAGATTTGGCAATGCATGTAAACTCACAGCATCTTAAGGATGAGAGCAAAACACCCAAGCACACGGTCTGCCTGCGCAGGCAGCTGGATGGATAGAGTGTTGACGGCTGGGCTGACCAGTAGACAGTCGATGAGGTTGGGTTCACTGTCGTGTTCTGACTTCCGCTTCGTGTTGGCAGAGTTATTGTTGCGCTCTAACTCCACCAGGATCTCGCTGGAGTTGACAACACACGGAAGAGGAGAGAGGGGCAGGCTGGGTGTTGGGGAGCATATGGGGATTGATGGTGGAAGGTTTGGGGGAGTAGGAGGAGGTGGCTGAGGAGGACTGGGGTTGCAGGAGAGGGGGAGCAGGGTGGTAGAAGGTGGCGTTGGGGGCTCTGGGCGCAGCAGGCGGAGAGGCATCGGAGGCTTGCGGTCATTCTGCTGCTGGCAGCCATTTCTGATCTCCTTCAGGCTCGGAGAGTTGTCTCGACTGAAGCAAAGTATGGTGGTAGGAAAAAAGGAAAGGTGATATGTCTTAACCTCCAACTTAGTAGTATTAATGACAATGAACGTGTGCACACATATACATATTAACAATGTATTTCAAGACATGAGATTTGGTACCATAAGATCCTTGGAGGTTTGGGTGTTCAGAAGGAAAAAAATATAATAATAAAATTTAAAAAAATCAAGAAAGGTGTGTACTCTCCATGGAGAATGATGTTGACAACGATGACGCTGATGTGTGTGGTTACAGCATACGTGTATTTTGTCAACACAAAGCCTCATGGAAAATACTCAAGAGACACCATTGAGAGCCTGGTTTACTAAAGTTTTGCACGTGCAAAAACGGGCGCAAACTTAAAACAAACAAGTGGACTAACCGGATTTGGCTAAATTGCTATTCAGTCCATTTTGCGCATTATGGGAGGAATTGTATATTCAAATACTTGAATTTAACACACGTAATGTGATTTATCAAACCTGTGATGAAGTGCGCTGTCTGATTTAGCGTCTTTAAATAGATCTTCTGAAAGGCAGGTGCCAACCTGCACATACAGCGGTGCCAGTGTAGCGCAGGCAAAATGAGAGACGACGGGGAGAACTTTTCCACTCCTATGAACTTTTTGGAAAACCAACAAAAATGATCGTGACACATTGTCAATTCGGCAATACAGTAATCTCTCGCTATATCGCAGTTCACTTATTGCGGATTCTGTGCATTGTGGATTTTTTTGTTATTGCTCACTGAAGTGCACATCTCTGGTGCAGTTAGCATTATTGGCTATTTAACTAGAATGTGGCAGCAATTACTCAAAAAAGGACAAACTTTGAGACTTTTACTTTGAGACAAAGTCATAAAATTGCTTAGTGATTCAGTGAACATGATCTCAATGCCACTACACAAAAATTCACAAATACCAACCTAGCCCGACATACAGCTAATGCACACACTCATAACACATGGATAAGAACCAATTTAAGTAAAGCGCAATGTTTTGCTTTATCTTCTGCAGCTACAGTACTGTAGTTAAAAAGAGCACTGAAAAAAATTCTGGGAAGCAACAAGAGCTGCTGGTCCTACTTCCCAAGAAGCTTTGCGCTGTCTCCACGCCCGTCACTGTGGAGCAGAGGGCCTAATACTTTAGGGAGGATCTCCAGTTTACACCATATCCGCATAGACTGTTGTTCATGTCACTCAAGCAGAGTACACCTGCCTTTTGTAGGCATGTGCTCATGTAGAGTGTGTGGCTGGTGACCTCAAATATGAAACTTTTACATTTATATAAATAGTACAATAAATTTTACGCGGATGCGCACTTACCAGTACATTCAATTGCCATGAACTTGGGGCAAGTTAAATAAAACAAAGTATGGCTTTTATGAGGTTGCTGGCTTCCCCAAAATTATCAGATCTGATCAATTTATTTTCTGTAACTTGGTTATGTTTGTTTGCGCTTACATTAACACTTGCAATTCCATCCTGTCAAACGTCATTATGCAGTTGTGGTGCTCTCCCAAATTTTGATTGGTCAAATCAGAGCTACCTAAATCACAAAATCTTCTTTTAAATACGGAATATGAGCTGTCGGGATTTATCATATGCAAAATCATCACCACGGAGATGACAAGCCGGGCTGTGGTCCTCCTCGCATACAATTCCCTAATAAAGTGGCCTTACGGATAAAAACGGCTCAATCATCCCTGGAGAACTCACTGTTTGTCTGAAGCACTTCTTGAACTGACTCAAAAGGAGGGAAAAAACACATAATGTTGTGTTAACGTATTTTGTATGGGCAACAGCGCAGCTCACTCAATCTGTTAGAATGACTTAACATGCAATTTAGCAACCGCTATTTGTGATCTTGGAAAGTCAGTCGATTCTCATTTAAAGGTCCCATATTTTGGCGATTTAGACTTCCATAAAGTGAGTTTCTAATGCCTAGATAAGACTACAGCATTTTAGCCCCGATATTGGCCCGATTAGCTATCGCAGACGATTTCCTAGATCGGACCTGACATATTTTGTCGGAAACTTCATGTCGTGTGACATAATCCACGACCAACAATTTGCCCCTATGATAGCCCTACGATGCCAAAATGAAAAGTCTAGCATTTTTGATTTTTTGGCTAGCAACGACAACTCTCCGACAGCACACCTTGACGTCGACCAATAGGATTGTGAATTGTGACCGGCGCATTGCCGACCGTGCTTGCCGTTGTCAACATACTTGGTCACAATTGTCAACATTTATTCACTCACACAAACCAATGTTTACTGAAGATGGCATGTTGACGTACAAACGATAGTGCTAGCACTAGCTTGCTAGCCTATATATAATGTTTTGTTGTCTGCTTCCGAGCCGTATCGCATTACAAAACCTTGAGACTTCAAGCAATCCTTGAATTTACAGCACAAAACATGCTCTCCCAATTTTCTTTCGCCTCTTTTTGTTCTTTTTTCCCCCGCCCCAACATTCCCGCGGCGATCCATTGTTTGACAAGAACTTGTCGCCAAGCAAACAGTTGTATCCAGTTGGAGTGAAAGGTGACACATTTTCTGGTCATGCCTCTCCAACAGTGTTTGATCTGACAAGATAAATCCCAGTGATAGTAAAAGACGGGATACGGTGGTATCGGAATATACGCCGTGTAGCGTTGCCACTGTATGACCGAGATACAGCAAGATTTGATGGGAGTAGTCTGACATAGTGCAATCGTGAAAGACCAAATTTGTCTTGTAGTCTGATCCAGGCATAACGTAGACTGAGTATAAAGTATTTCATTTTTAAAAAACACATTGGTTTTGTCACACGAGTATCCAGAAAAGGCCCCTCTGACAGCTACTTCTGTTCGACCCAGTTTTGTATCCGGGTTTTCCATATTTGGCTAAGACCCCCACCCCTTTCCTCTGATTGGTTGCCTCCGTGTAGAAGACCCACTTGTGAGAGCCCACGCGTTTGTTATGTTGACTGCGCTAGGTCGGGAGGGGAGAGGTAGTCAGAGATCTTCACGAGTGATGTACATAAACTCAAGAAATTCGAATGACCTGATTTTGGGCCTCTGGGCAGAAAAACAACTTGAACTCAGGAATGTGTGGACAATTTTAATTCATATTTCACATGTTTACTGAGACACCATAGAGCCAATATATTATTATCCCAAAAACAAGAAAAAATTGGTTTGGTAAAAAATTGGTTTAAAAATAAAGGTAGATGTAATAATTCAAGTCGAAATTATTACAAGTCAGATATATTATAGAATTGTAGACAGCTCAACTATTTATAAAAGTACTGAAAAGAAGAAAATGTCAGTGTAAGGGAAGGAGGTTATAAATTAAGTGGAAATTATAATTTTAGGATTATGAGTGTATCTACGATGAGAAAAAGTTTTTATATTCCTGCGAGTTGTCGTTTTGTCTTGGAGTGGTATAAAAATGGTGCTCAACAAAGTATAACTTGAAGTCTATCTTTTATGATGCTGATCTTCAGGATCGACGGATCTGAGCAACTCAAAAAGCCAGACCCATAAAAAGAGTGAAGGATGCGAGGCAACTCTAACCATGCAGAGCAGAAAAGATGAAAAGTGACTGTGTGTGCGTGTGAGTGTGTGTGTGTGTGTGTGCACGTCTGACTAACCTGTTAATGAACTCCTCATAACAGGAGTAAATGGCGGCAAGACATACTGCAACCAGGTTAGGCAGGACACGTGGGTGAGGGCACTGCCCTGTTGGCCCGTGCATGCTGCAACACAGTGTAGGTTAAACACCATGGTCAGTAGCTACTCAAAGTTCAGAATCAAATAAATACAGTGGAACCTTTAAAACACAATCCACAGTGGATGACTGCCAAAATGTCCAAATTTCAAGGCTCAAACTGTCACCATCATAAAACATATTTTATTAACTGCAAAGGCAATGTTTGTAAGTAGCGTTTTATCATTCGTAACTGTCATACAAATACAGAGATAACCACTGTATTATAAAATCAAATAAAAGTAGTAACACAATTATTTTAAAATTCACCAGATCAGCTCAACAGTAAATTCTTGAAGCCTCATGTGCATACTCAGATGCTTTCATTCATATGCACATTTATATGAACATTCCATTATTTCCATTATGTGAACTTGACCGAGCTCTCATAAAGTCAGCCCATCTTTGAATAATGTACTGAATCCACTGAAGTGTAAAATTGCACATTCAAAATTCTCACCTGTGAACAAACTTCTTGACAACTTCCATTCCTGCATTCAGTTCATTGAGGGCCAGGATGTACTCCTGAGTAAAGAGGCGCAGTCGAGGGCACTTTCCAAAATCCTGTAAAACACACATAATACAAAACCTGAGTTACCTGATCGCATAAAGCTCATGAGGATCTGGACAGTAAGGGAACAGAAATTCCTCACAGTCATTCCTGCAGCTTTTGAAAGGATAATTTCTCACCATGTTGTGTTTGAGGATTCTCTGGACCACAGGAGTGAAGACTTCTATAACAACCATGGAACGTGGCCGTTCTCGGCAGTGCTGCAGAAAGTCAAGTCAAATTAGGTCAATTTATTATCGTGAAAGCAGTCACAAAAGAGGTGATCCCAACAGGAGTTACCATCAATGACACATTGGATTTTACATTCTTCTTCTTCTTTTCCTTGTCCCTTTAGGCAGACATGCCCAAAGTCCGGCCCCCGGGCCAAATCCGGCCCGTGTTCATATTTCTACTGGCCCGAAGCCTCTGTCATAAAACCAATATGTGGCCCGGCAGTACAAAATACACGCGCAATTTTATATTTCACCACAGGATGGCAGTAAACTTGTGGCTGAACTCTCGCGGGGCCGTTTTGCGCATGATCTGTTTTTTGGCCACTTCTAAAATGGCAACTGGAAGTAAGAAAAGGAAACTTGATAGCGAGGGCCGACGTTTCCAGGACAAATGGAAGTCTGAATGTTTTTTCACTGAGTTTAGAAGCAACTGCGCCTGCCTAATTTGCCAAGAGACTGTGGCTGTGTTCAAGGAGTTCAATATAAAGAGGCACTACCACATGCTAATTACGACAAGCTAACTGGGAACGAACGCAGTGAAAAATTTAAGCAACTGGAAGCTGGTTTAACGGCACAGCAACACTTTTTCACAAGAGCCAGTGAGTCGAATGAAAATGCAACAAAGGCAAGCTATGAGGTGGCAACGCTGATTGCCAAGCACTGCAAACCTTTTACTGAGGGTGAATTTATTCAAGACTGTGTGATGAAAATGGTGGAGAACATTTGTCCTGAGAAAAAGCAACAGTTCGCCAATGTTTTCCCGGCTCGTAGCACTGTGTCACGAACGAGCGAAGAAGTTTCTTCTGATATTAAGAGACAGTTGGACGCAAAAGGAGTGGAGTTAGAATTTATTTCGTGAGCCTGTGACGAAAGCACGGATGCATCCGACAGCGCTCAGTTCCTGATTTTTTTTAGAGGAGTGGACAGTGAAATGAACATGCGTGAAGAGCTACTTGACCCCCAGAGCCTTAAGGACCAAACAAGAGGGAAAGATTTATTTGCTTCTGTTTGTTCCGCCGTACATGACATAAAATTAAAGTGGAATAAAATCACGGGGATTATTACGGATGGCGCACCTGCCATGGTTGGCGAGCGCAGTGGATTATCAACCCTAGTGTGTAACAAAGTAAGCGAAGAAGGAGGTAAAGCTACAAACCACCATTGAATTATTCACCAAAAAGTTCTATGTGCCAAACCGTTTCCGTGGATCTCAGTGACGTTCCAGCCCACCTGCAGCTGGAGCTCATTGAGCTGCAGTGTGACACAGAGTGTCGCAGCCGGTACCAACAACTCCCTCTTGTCAACTTTTACCAGCAGCTGGATAAAGACAGGTTCCAAGAGATTCGTACATTTGCTAAGAAAATGTTGAGCTTGTTTGGCTCGACATACTTGTGTGAGAAGACATTCTCAGTCATGAACATGAATAAGAACCGCGCGAGGACAAGACGAAGTGACTCCCACCTGCGTGACATCTTGCGCATTAAAACCACCGCTTTTGAGCCAGACCTGCCCCATTTACTGCAGTCGAGATCTCAGTATCACCCTTCACATTAATGCAAACATGTTGTTTGTTGATTCTGATGAATAAAGTTTGAGTCAAATTTCATCAAAATACTTTATTTTGCATTTCATTAATTTTTATTTTAACCTTCATTTATCCAGGTCAGGCAGTTATAAGATCTACCTAGCAGCAGACAGCATAGTAAAACAGTAAAATAAAAATACAAAAAAGCATTCCCCTCGTCGGTAACATGTAAAATTAATGCTGGCCCGCATGACAATTTCTTTACGGCAATGTGGCCCCTGAGCCAAAAAGTTTGGGCACCCCTGCTTTAGGGCTCGCCACAGCGCGTCATCCTTTTCCATGTAAGCCTATCTCCTGCATCCTCCTCTCGAACACCAACTGCCCTCATATCTTCCCTCACGGCATCCATCAACCTTCTCTTTGGTCTTCCTCTAGCTCTCTTGCCTGGCAGCTCCATCCTCATCACCCTTCTACCAATACACTCACTCTCTCTCCTCTGGATGTGTCCGAACCATCGAAGTCAGCTCTCTCTAACTTTGTCACCAAAACATCTAACGTTGGCTGTCCCTCTGATGAGCTAATTTCAAATTTTATCCAACCTGGTCACTCCTAGAGCGAACCTCAACGTCTTAATTTCCGCCACCTCCAGCTCTGCTTCCCGTTGTCTCTTCAGTGCCACTGTCTCTAATCCGTACATCATGGCTGGCCTCACCACTGTTTTATAAACTTTGCCCTTCATCCTAGCAGAGACTCTTCTGTCACATAACACACCTGACACCTTCCTCCACCCGTTGCAACCTGCTTGGACCGGTTTCTTCACTTCCTGACCACACTCAACATTGCTCTGGACGGTTGACCCCAAGTATTTAAAGTCCTCCACCCTTGCTATCTCTTCACCCTGTAGCCTCACTCTTCCTCTACCACCCCTCTCATTCATGCACATATATTATATCTTACTTCGGCTAATCTTCATTCCTCTGCTTTCCAGTGCATGCCTCCATATTTCCAACTGTTCCTCCACCTGCTCCCTGCTTTCACTGCGGATCACAATGTCATCTGCAAATATCATGGTCCACAGGGATTCCAGTCTAACCTCATCTGTCAGCCTATCCATCACCACTGCAAACAGGAAGGGGCTCAGGGCTGATCCCTGATGCAGTCCCACCTCCACCTTAAATTCGTCTGTCACACCTCCAGCACACCTCACCGCTGTTCTGCTGTCCTCGTACATGTGCTGTATTATTCTAACATATTTCTCTGCCTCTCCAGACTTCCGCATGCAGTACCACAGTTCCTCTCTGGGTACTCTGTCATAGGCTTTCTCGAGATCTACAAAGACACAATGTAGCTCCTTCTGACCTTCTCTGTACTTTTCCATCAACATCCTCAATGCAAATAATGCATCTGTGGTACTCTTTCTAGGCATGAAACCATACTGTTGCTTGCAAATACTCACTTCTGTCCTGAGTCTAGCCTTCACTACTCTTTCCCATAAATTCATCGTGTGGCTCATCAACTTTATTCCTCTATAGTTCCCACAGCTCTGCACATCACCCTTGTTCTTAAAAATGGGCACCAGCACACTTTTCCTCCATTCCTCAGGCATCTTCTCATGCGCTAGAATTCTATTGAACAAGCTGGTCAAAAACTCCACAGCCACCTCTCCGAGATGCTTCCATACCTCCACAGGAATGTCATCAGGACCAACTGCCTTTCCATTTTTCATCCTCTTTAATGCATTTCTAACTTCCCCTGACTAATCATTGTCACTTCATGGTGCACCACACTTGCCTCTTCTACTCTACTTTCCCCATTCATCAGCTCTTTCCATGGACCAGGAAGTGGCAATGATTAGCCTCTTCTACTCTCCCTTCTCTTTTATTTTCCTCATTCATCAACTCCTTGAAGTATTCTTTCCATCTATCTAGCACACTACTGGCACCAGTCAACATAGTTCTATCTATATCCTTAATCACCCTAACCTGCTGCACATCCTTCCCATCTCAATCCCGCTGTCCGGCCAACCTGTATAGATCATTTTCTCCTTCTTTCATGTCCAACCTGGCATACATGTCATCATATGCCTCTTGTTTGGCCTTTGCCACCTCAACCTTTGCCCTATGTCGCATCTCAATGTGTTTCTTTCGCCTCTCCTCGGTCCTTTCAGTGTCCCACTTCTTCTTAGCTAACCTTTTTCCTTGTATGATTTCCACCACCAAGTCTCCTTCTCTCATTTCCGGCCAGAAGATACACCAAGTACTCACTCTCCTGCCTGCCTCTCTGATCACCTTGGCTGCAGTGGTCAAGTCTTCTGGAAGCTCCTCCTGTCCACCGAGAGCCTGTCTCACCTCTTCCCGAAAAGCTGCACAACACTCGTCCTGTCTCAGCTTCCACCACATGGTTCTCTGCTCTGCCTTTGTCTTCCTAATCTTCCTCCCCACCACCAGAGTCATCTTACAAACCACCATCCTATGCTGTGTAGCCACACTCTCCCCTAACACTACCTTACAGTCGGTAACCACCTTCAGATTACATCGTCTGCACAAGATGTAATCCACCTGCGTGCTTCTACCGCCGCTCTTGTAGGTCACCCTATGTTCCTGCCTCTTCCGGAAAAAAGTGTTCACTACAGCCATTTGCATCCTTTTTGCAAAGTCTACCACCATCTGTCCCTCCATGTTCCTTTCACGGATGCCATTGTTACCAATCACTTCTTCATCACCCCTATTTCCTTCGCCAACATGCCCATTACAATCTGTACCAATCATGACTCTCGCTCTGTCTGGGATGCTCAGAATGACTTCGTCTAGCTCCTTCCAGAATTTCTCTTTCTCTCTTCACCTCTAGGTCACATCCTACCTGTGGGGCATACCCACTAATCACATTATACATAACACCCTCAATTTCAAGTTTCAGCCTCATCACTCGATCTGATACTCTTTTCACCTCCAAGACATTCTTAGCCAACTCTTCTTTTAAAATAACCCCGACTCCATTTCTCTTCCCATCTACACCATGGTAAAATAATTTAAACCCTGCCCCTAAATTTCTAGCCTTACTGCTTTTCCACCTGGTCTCCTGGACACACAGTATATCAACTTTTCTCCTAATCATGTCAACCAACTCCCAAGATTTTCCTGTCATAGTCCCAACATTCAAAGTCCCCACTTTCAGACATACCAAGATGGCACCTACCAGTGTGGTCGCCTCGGTAGCGCTCTCTCTAGTATTGTTTTTGTTTTTGGGACACTATGGTAAAAAACGCATACCGTGCTATACCTCGTGCAGCCCTGGGCTCGTCTGATCACTGCTTAATTCACTTAATACCGACGTACAGGCAAGAACTTAAATGCGCAAAGCCTACAGTGAAAACAGTGAAAAAGTGGACCAATGAAGCAAAGATGGAACTTCAGAGCTGCTTAGACTGCACAGACTGGAGTGTCTTTGAAAATTCAGCTGGCAGCCTTGATGAATATACGGACACTGTTACATCCTATATCAGTTTCTGTGAAGATGTGGGTGTACCAACAAAATCTTTCGCACATTCAACAACAACAAGCCGTGGTTCACTGCTAAACTAAAGCAGGTTCGCCAAGCTAAGGAGGATGCATATCAAAGCGGGGACAGGGCCCTGTATAATCGAGCTAGAAACCACCTGACTCAAGAAATTAACATTGCAAAGAGGAACTATGCAGCAAAGTTGGAAAAACAGTTTAGCGCTAACGACTCTAAATCAGTCTGGCATGCATTCCAATCGCTGACTAATTACAAGCGATGATCCCCCCAAGCTGAGAACAATAGCACACTAGCCAACGACTTGAATACCTTCTACTGCAGATTTGAAAAGGGCCACCTCATCCACACGCAGCATCAGCACTGGGGCGCCCCAAGGTTGTGTCCACTCTCCGCTGCTCTTCTCTCTCTACACGAACGACTGCACCTCAGCGCACCCGACTGTCAAACTCCTGAAGTTTGCAGATGACAGCACTGTCATCGGCCTGATCAAGCACGGTGACGAGTCTGCATATCGACAGGAAGCAGAGCGGCTGGAGCTGTGGTGCGGCCGACACAACCTGGAGCTGAACACGCTCAAGACTGTAGATGATCGTGGACTTCAGGAGGCATCCTTCGCCACAGCTGCCCCTCACGTTGTCCAGCTGCCTTGTGTCAACCGTCGAAACCTTCAAGTTCCTGGGAATTACAGTCTCTCAGGACCTGAAGTGGGCGACCAACATCAACTCCGTCCTCAAAAAGGCCCAGCAGAGGATGTACTTCCTGCGGCTTCTGAGAAAGCACGGCCTGCCACCAGAGCTGCTGAGACAGTTCTACACAGCTGTCATCGAATCAGTCCTGTGTTCTTCCATCACAGTCTGGTTTGGTTCTGCTACAAAAAAGGACAAACTCCGACTGCAACGGACAATCAAAACTGCTGAAAGGATTGTCGGTACCCCCCTACCCACCATTGAGGACTTGCACGCTGCCAGAATCAAGACAAGAGTGTGCAAAATCCTCTCGGACCCTCCGCACCCCGGTCACCGGCTCTTCCAGCTCCTTCCCTCAGGTAGGCGCTACCGATCAATGCAAACTACACTAGCAGACATTCCAACAGCTTCTTCCCTCTTGCAATCAACTTCTTAAACACCTCACCTTCAATTTCATTACAACATGCTGGCAATTTTTTGACTTGAGTTTGTTGTCACATTTCTGTGGGACCAATTATGTATTACTCGTGCACTCACTGTAGTTGTCTCGCCATGCTGCACTATTTGCATATACTGGCCACTCACACCAGAGTAGCATCTGATATATTTGCACACTGATTGAGGAGTATCTGCAACATTTGCACAACCAACATTGTCCCAGTCTACTCATCACTTTAAACCGCATACACTCCTTGAAGTCTCGGCGCCCTTTGCACAATGGTCATTGCACCGGACTATTGCAATATTAGTCATTCGAACTGCTCTAAGTGCTAGAGGACTTTGCATATTTTTGCACAATTGTTTAAAAAAAATAAATAAATAAAAATGTACCGACATTACCAGATCACCTGTCAACCCTTTACTGCTCAGTGACTGTTTTTTGTTTTGTCAATGTCTTTCTGTCTCCAAAGTGTTCTGTAAATTGACTGTCTGTTGTCGTACTAGAGTAGCTCCAACTACCGGAGACAAATTCCTTGTGTGTTTTTGGACATACTCGGTGTTAAATATATTTAAAAAGTTATCATTTATTTGCTTAGCTTGCATTAGTATTATGGACAATTTTTAGAAAGAAAGATGTCTCGCCTTCAAGAAGATGACTCAGCATCATCCGATGGAAGGGCGCCTTGACCAAGGATGTGATCGGATGTGGTCGGGGACGTGACAGGTGTTGGTCTGGTCCCATGTTTTGTGTTGTGTCCGTGCGAAAAGCACAAGATGATAAATCCCAACGATACTGTTGCGAAAGGGGCTAACAAAACAACGTGATAATCGGCGAACCAATAACGAGTGACCCATTTGGACCCTCGACCGTAAGTTTCCCATGATTTATGTTGTGTCTTAGTGCTTAGAACATTATGTCTTGTAAAACCCTCCTATTTTCAAATGAATGTAGGAGCGACGGGGGAGATTGTTTAGAGCGTGTTGAGAGGCTGTAACCTGAACAATCTCCAATACGCCCTCCTCATGAGAAAGAGAAACCAGCGTCTTAATTCCTTTTGTGCATATTGACAGGTGTTGGGTGAGATAAATCCAACACTTGGACAATAAATATGATTCTGATTCTGATTCTAGGCTCTGTGCTTTCCTCGTCTCTTTCTGCTGAAGAACCCGCTTTCCACCTCTTCTTCTTCTTCGACTTCGACATTAATGTCTCTATTACGTAAAATACTATGTTCAGTCGAGTTACGGCTTAATCAAGACACCTATCACCTCACCTTACAGAAGAACTCACAAAGATCTGGCGGTGGGTGGTTGTTTTCCAGAAGAGGTGCAATGGCCTGTAAATACAGACGAACACACATAGAAAGGGATAGATAAAAACTGTATTCCAAAGAGGGCCGGGGGATTTGATGTGCCAAGTCAGAATGTCAAAACGCTACACGGGTGTATTATAAAACCATTACAAACAAAGCCCTCTGTTTGTGCTAGCTCAGATACCACTTCATCTACAGTGGCAACAGAAAATGTATGTCATTATTCATTACTTTGTTTCAATGTCATCACTTGAATATACTATTGAAGCTAAATCTGACAAATACCCAATATCAAAACCCACAAAAATAAAATATGTGAATTTGTGACCGTCACTCTTACCACAATGATGTTCTCGTGATCCTGTGTACTGAGATTAGAGTTCTGAGGAACAAAGAAAGAAAGAAAACACATTGTGATTGTGTCACGCTAAAATACACCACCTTCAATAAAATAGACTGCCTCGGAAATACTGACAAATACAAGCACACAAACAAGAATAAGATTAAAACAATGGGGGAAATCCCAATAATAAGAGCCATTAGAGACCAAAGGAAAAACATGGTAACATCATAAACAGTTTTCATAAAGTTTAAGTCACTTTGGGAAATGATGACTTCATTTTAATGAGTAATATGCAGGATACTTTTGAACATCTCTTACCGGCTTGTGTGTATTAACAATTTAATACAGTGCATTACTTTAGTAAAAATGGTTCATTTGTGACTCTGCTGTATATCTCGCTTGCTCAATGTGCAACCTTCACATGAAATATGATGGGTGAAATGGACAAAAAGAAACAGTCATTGGTGTGCAGTAGAACATGATTAACTTTTAAACACTTGCAGGTCAGATTGTTAAAATTTAATTTAAAACATAACAATTTTAACCTGGAAGAGACTGTGTTCCACCTCAGAGTTTCCCCTCAAAAATTATTTGACCTAAAGAGG
Organism: Phycodurus eques; assembly: GCF_024500275.1. Classification (NCBI taxonomy): domain Eukaryota; kingdom Metazoa; phylum Chordata; class Actinopteri; order Syngnathiformes; family Syngnathidae; genus Phycodurus; species Phycodurus eques. Next base: position 9,857,489 of record NC_084529.1, on the reverse strand, counting down.
AAAGAGTAAAAGATGGAAGAGGAAACCCTTGGTAATTTACGCATGATTTTGTATGTGTGTTGCTACCTCTGCCAGCAAAGTAGAGATGATATGTAGAGGGGCCTGATGGATGGACTCGTCCTGCAGAGGTGAGGTCAGAGCCATGTCTACGAGCGCTCTGATCTCCTTCAGCACAACATCCCAGCGGCTTGGATTGTTCAACACCTTACGGTATTTGTAGATCTTTTTCTACAGAAAATAAGTCATACAAGAAAGTATTTGTGTATGCAGAGAAATGACCACCACTTGATGTAAGGTTCACGTTTCAGCTGCCTGAAATTAGCAAAATTGGTAAAGACCAAACTCCTGATATTTGGTTTGTTAATACACAAATATGTAGAAGCTTTATAACTAAAATGATATTTTGCTAATTTTATTGGAATTACTGTTTTTATTACTCTAACAAATGAATTGCCTTTCCGTGGACTTCAATATGTGAAAAAAAAAACAACAAACAAAAAAACTCACAGATTATTAAAATATATAAGTTAAAATCGCCATCAAGTGCCTTTGAGACTTCTCCATTTCACTCCAAAAACTTTGATTTTCCACTGAATTTCATATTCATTGTAATAAGTAGATGTTATGGTGTTAGGAATGTAATGTATATTGATCAAGCTCCCACAGTTGTTTTTATAAATTACTGTAATTGCAACCAGACAATATACATAAAAACAGCAAATACTGTATATGCCATCTTTCTGTCACTGTGGACAATGACAGGGTTTTTGTCTAATGGTAACGTTTTATGACCACATGGTGGCCCTTCACTTAGCAATATGATTCCATTAGCAAGCTGACTGTGTACCTTTTAACAAATATATTTCACATTTCTAAAAGGTTATTATATTAACTGATATTTCACCATGACATGGTGGACATGTTAAGCTTGACAAAATGCAACTACTGTATACACATAAATGATAAAAATGACAAAATATAAGTGTAAATATTGACTCTGCAACTATCCACTGTTTCAGCCGCAAATGCAAAAAGACTAAATGCTGCTCATAATGTCACAGAAAAAATCTGAGGGTTTCTTAAATAGTGAATTAGTTACCCAGTAACGACAGTAATTGCAAAATGTTCAATATGATCATGAAAATAGAATATACCGTAAATGATCAATGTGACTTTTAATCAAATAACTTGTTGTGGACAGTAAAACAATGCCATATTATTTTGGTATCATTTAGACACTTACTACACACAGTGTAGTAAGTGTCTAAATGATAACACAAACATCCAATGGAAAAATAATGGTATAAAATGAAGGAAACCCATTTTAAGAGATGTACCGCCGATATACAGTATGTGCAAATGTTTGACCACTCATGATAAGACCTCAGACTCAGAGTTTCATTATCATGCTACATTTTCATGATGACTGAGTCATTCTGATGAGGACCAAAAGGCACTGTTTGCTGATATTAATCTGTATGTATTTTAACTCGTTCAAGTCGTTTAGAAGCCAAACATTCAGCGCCAAGAATGATATTTGTCATTTAAAAAAAAAATATATATATATATATATATATTTTTAGTGCATTGGACACAGGAGAACCTCATGCAATTCCCCAGAAGGTATTGGGCTTGGGAAGCATTGTACTGAAATGCTATGGCCAGCCTATGGGGGCGATTTTAGATTCAATAGCAACCCAGTTTTCTCTACTCTGCCCATTCACACAAACAGGAAATGACTGCCATGTTGCTGCACAGTCGGGACGAGTTGAAGCAATGATTTTACACTCGAACAGATAATGTATATGTATAGATTTCGCAACGCATGTTTCACTAGTAGTGTCAGTACTGATGTCCGTGTGTGTGTTATGAAGTACGACAGAGATCTAGGACGTTTACGCAGATTACGATTGCCATATACAGTATGGAGTGTCTTTGAAAAATACGTGCCCATGACTGAGTTGCGTCATTCATCCATCCATCCATTTTCTGTACCGCTTATCCTCACAAGGGTCACGAGCGTGCTGCAGCCTATCCCAGCTATCTTCGGGCGAGATGCGGGGTACACCCTGAACTGGTCGCCAGCCAATCCCAGGGCAAATATAAACAAACAACCAGTCGCACTCACATTCACACCTACAGGCAATTTAGAGTCTTCAATTAACCAACTATGCATGTTTTTAGGATGTGGGAGGACATCAGAATCAGAATCAGAATCATCTTTATTTGCCAAGTATGTCCAAAACACACAAGGAATTTGTCTCCGGTAGTTGGAGCCGCTCTAGTACAACAGACAGTCAATTTACAGAACACTTTGGAGACATAAATACATTGACAAAAAACAATTGTGCAAAAAGATGCAGAGTCCTCTAGCACTTAAAGCAGTTTGAATGACTAATATTGCAATAGTCCGGTGCAATGACCATTGTGCAAAGGGCGCTGAGACTTCAAGGAGTGTATGCGGTTTAAAGTGACGAGTAGTGCGATCTGGGACAATGTTGGTTGTGCAAATGTTACAGATACTCCTCAATCAGTGTGCAAATGGAGCAGATGCTAATCTGGCATGAGAGGCCAGTATATGCAAATAGTGCAGCATGGCGAGACAACTACAGTGAGTGCACGAGTAATACATAATTGGCCCCACAGAAATGTGACAACGAACTCAAGTCAAAAAATTGTCAGCTTGTTGTAATGGAATTATAGGTTAGGTGTTTAAGAAGTTGATCGCAAGATGGAAGAAGCTGTTGGAATGTCTACTAGTTCTAGTTTGCATTGATCGGTAGCGCCGACCTGAGGGAAGGAGCTGAAAGAGCTGGTGACCGGGGTGCGGAGGGTCCGAGAGGATTTTGCACGCCCTTGTCTTAGTTCTGGCAGCGTGCAAGTCCTCAATGGTGGGTAGGGGGGTACCGACAATCCTTTCAGCAGTTTTGATTGTCCGTTACAGTCGGAGTTTGTCCTTTTTTGTAGCAGCACCAAACCAGACTGTGATGGAAGAACACAGGACTGATTCGATGACCGCTGTGTAGAACTGTCTCAGCAGCTCCGGTGGCAGGCCATGCTTTCTCAGAAGCCGCAGGAAGTACATCCTCTGCTGGGCCTTTTTGAGGACGGAGTTGATGTTGGTCGCCCACTTCAGGTCCTGAGAGATTGTAATTCCCAGGAACTTGAAGGTCTCGACGGTTGACACAAGGCAGCTGGACAACGTGAGGGGCAGCTGTGGCGAAGGATGCCTCCTGAAGTCCACGATCATCTCTACAGTCTTGAGCGTGTTCAGCTCCAGGTTGTGTCGGCCGCACCACAGCTCCAGCCGCTCCGCTTCCTGTCGATATGCAGACTCGTCACCGTCCTTGATGAGGCCGATGACAGTGGTGTCATCTGCAAACTTCAGGACTTTGACAGTCGGGTTCGCAGAGGTGCAGTCGTTCGTGTAGAGAGAGAAGAGCAGCGGAGAGAGGACACAACCTTGAGGCGCCCCAGTGCTGATGCTGCATGTGGATGAGGTGGCCTCCCCCAGCCTGACCTGCTGTGTCCTGCCCGTCAGAAAGCTGTAAATCCACTGGCAGATGGCAGGTGAGACGCTGAGCTGGTGAAGCTTGGTTGAAAGGAGTTCAGGGATGATGGTGTTGAACGCTGAGCTGAAGTCCACGAACAGGATCCTCGCGTAGGTCCCTGCACTGTCGAGGTGTTCTAGGATGAAGTGCAGTCCCATGTTGACTGCATCATCCGCAGACCTGTTCGTTTGGTAGGCAAACTGCAGGGGGTCCAGCAGGGGACCTGTGACACTCTTGAGGGGGTCCAGCACCAGACGTTCAAAGGACTTCATGACCACAGACGTCAAAGCGGCAGGCCTGTAGTCATTCAGACCCGAGATTGCAGGTTTCTTGGGGACTGGAATGATGGTGGAGCGTTTGAAACAGGATGGAACTTCACACATTTCCAAAGATCTGTTGAAGATCTGAGTGAAGACTGGAGCGAGCTGGTCCGCGCAGACTTTGAGGCAGGATGGGGACACATGGTCCGGGCCTGCTGTTTTGTTAATCTTCTGTTGTTTGAAGATGCGTCTCACATCCTGTTCATGGATGGTTAACGCAGAAGTCAGAGGTTTGGTTGTGGTCGCGGGTGCGGCCGGGTGGGTGTTTGGTGTGAAACTGTCCTTTTCAAATCTGCAGTAGAAGGTCTTTGGCTAGTGTGCTATTGTTCTCAGCTTGGGGGGATCGTCGCTTGTAATTAGTCAGCGATTGGAATGCATGCCAGACTGATTTAGAGTCGTTTGCGCTAAACTGTTTTTCCAACTTTGCTACATAGATCCTCTTTGCAATGTTAATTTCTTTAGTCAGATGGTTTCTAGCTCGATTATACAGGGCCCTGTCCCCGCTCTGATATGCGTTGTCCTTAGCTTGGCGAAGTTGCTTAAGTTTAGCAGTGAACCACGGCTTGTTGTTGTTGAATGTGCGAAATGATTTTGTTGGTTCACAAACCTCTTCACAGAAACTGATATAGGATGTGACAGTGTCCGTATATTCATCCAGGCTGCCAGCTGAATTTTCAAAGACACTCCAGTCTGTGCAGTCTAAACAGCTTTGAAGTTCCATCTTGGCTTCATTGGTCCACTTTTTGACTGTTTTCACTGTAGGCTTCGCACATTTAAGTTCTTGCCTGTACGTCGGTATTAAGTGAATTAAGCAGTGATCAGACGAGCCCAGGGCTGCACGGGGTATAGCACGGTATGCGTTTTTTACCGTAGTGTAGCAGTGGTCTAAAGTATTATTTTCCCTGGTAGGACAGTCAATGTGCTGCTTGTATTTAGGGAGTTCGTGGTTGAGTTTAGCTTTGTTAAAGTCCCCGAGAATAATGAGGGGTGAGTCCGGGTGTTTTTTTTCAATTTCGTTGACTTGTTCGGCGAGCGTTAGCAATGCGGCGTTCGTGTTAGCTTGAGGCGTAATATAGACTCTAGCCAGTATGAACGATGCGAACTCACGTGGCGAGTAGAATGGTTTACAGTTTAAGAATAGCGACTCCAAATGCGGGCTGCAGTGTGTGCTGAGCACCGTGATGTCCGTACACCATTTTTCGTTGATATGGAGGCATATCCCGCCGCCCTTCGTTTTCCCCGATGATTCCATGTCGCGGTCCGCTCGATGAATGTTGAAACCGGGAAGCATGAGGCGCAATCGGGTACAGCGTCACAAAGCCAGGTCTCCGTGAAGCACATGGCCGCGGAACGTCCGAAGTCTTTACTGGTCTTTAACAGAAGATGAAACTCGTCCATTTTGTTGGGTAGGGAGCGTAAATTCGCGAGGTGGATCGACGGGAACGCCAATCTGTGTCCTCTCTTGGGGAGTTTCACCTGAATGCCGGCTCGCTTCCCTCTGTGGCGCCACTTCCGTCTCCATGCGCCGAAAACCGCGGACGCCGCTCCGGTGAGTAACTCGGGGAAAAAACTGAACGGATATTCGAAAGTTGGTGACAGAAAGTCCGGAGTAGCCTCTTTGATGGTTAGCAGAGTTGTATATTCATGAAACACCGCAAATCACTAATTGAAAGCGGTCTTCATTCCCAAGGAGTTATTTATTTAATTTGGGCTTTTTTTCCTCATACAAGCAAACCTACAGTGTATTGTAGTAGTATGACAAATAGTGGTGAAGGATTAGAGCTGATTTATTACGAGAGTTTATGTTCTATCAATTTGATTTTGAAGAAACAAGGAAGAATACAGAGTGACAGTGAGCTACTCTGAACTCTCTCATGCACACTTCGTGGTGAAGCTACTGTAAGCACAGCATCACACTGTCATGCTGTCATGTCTGTGGAGCATGTTGTTTTTTGATATTTAACCTTTATTTATCCGGGTAAGGCAATTGAGAACAGATTCTAATTTGCAATGCCGACCTGGCTGCAGACGGCAGAGTAAAACAAAGCAAAATAAAAGCAAATCCAAATCCTATACAGTACACACACATACAAGTTATAGTGGGAATATCACACAGTGCAATAAGGTTTGAGTTGGCTTCAACAGGATGTTTTTGTCATGGTATGTGTTTTGGTTTGGGTTGTGTTTAGTTTTGTTCCATGTTTTCCTGTGTTCCATGTTTGTCGTGTGCTCATTAAGTTGTTGTGTCCACCTGTTCTCGTCTGCTTTGTGTCGACCAATCAGCTCTCTCCAGCCACTCATGTCTTGTCCAGGTGTTCCTCGTTGTCTCGTCTATCTGTTTGTATTTAGTTCCCTGGTTTCTTTCAGTTCTTGTCGGTTCATTGTCGTTGTCACATGTCTCTGCCATGTCATAGTCGTCAGTTGTCTTTATCATTGTGGTATGACATTGTCAGGTGTCATTTTCCCTTTCTATTCCACGTCTTACTCACAGGTCATAGTTTGTTTCCAGTTTTAGATATTTGAGTGTTTCTTTGTTACTTTGATTTGATTGGTATCTGTTGTGGGACTTAGTTCAGTTTTCCCTTTTCTAAGATTAAATATTATTTTGAGACTCCTGCACTCCTGCCTTGCCTCCCTGCTTCCCTGCAATTGGGTCCACCATGTTCTTGCCTTGTGTTACTCGCCCTCTCCCTAACCACGTACGTGACAGAATGAACCGACCAGAACAGGACCCAGCGGGAAGAAGATGGCGTCACCCTGGACACCACCAAACTCCCTCCCACCGTCCTCAGCCTGCCATCCATACCTACCCTCCTCCAGTAAGCCCTATCGTTCAGTCTTTTCTGTCCTTTTCATCGGGTCCCCCCACTTGTCCTAGTTATTCACCATGCCCTACTATTTTACATCCACATGTTTCTTTAGATTCTGATTTTTCTTATTGTGAAGATGGCCCCGATTTAGTTAACCGTCTGTCTGATTCTGACTCTGACACAGACTTAGATTTTTCTGGTTCCTTCCCTACTTTATCCCGTCCTCGTCAGTTTTTGTCACGTCTCCACGTTTCCAACCCCAGTGAGTCCAAAACCTTTCCCTCGGACCTTTTCTTGGGAACCCGTTTGGCCATCTACCCGGGACCGCCGCGTGGTGGCCAACGGAGGCGCCCAAGTAAAGGTCAAATTTTGCCCCCTCGTTTTTTCCCTGTTCACAAGTCACTTAATTTTTCACCTGTTCCCACATGTTGTTCCACGGCTCCAATTAAGTCACGTCCAGTCAAACCTGCCCCCAAGCCACCATGTTCAGTACCAGCCATTTTTCCTAGTTCACCTTCCCGAGACCTTGTGCACTCTTCCACTCCCGTACCCTCTACTCCCAAACCTCAATGGCGGCAGGCTGAGGAAGCGACTGCAGCTCCCGTTCCTGCTCCTCGGCAGCTGCGGCAGGCTCCCGTTCCTGCTCCTCGGCAGCTGCGGCAGGCTCCCGTTCCTGCTCCTCGGCAGCTGCGGCAGGCTCCCGTTCCTGCTCCTCGGCAGCTGCGGCAGGCTCCCGTTCCTGCTCCTCGGCAGCTGCGGCAGGCTCCCGTTCCTGCTCCTCGGCAGCTGCGGCAGGCTCCCGTTCCTGCTCCTCGGCAGCTGCGGCAGGCTCCCGTTCCTGCTCCTCGGCAGCTGCGGCAGGCTCCCGTTCCTGCTCCTCGGCAGCTGCGGCAGGCTCCCGCTCCTGCTCCTCGGCAGCTGCGCCAGGTTCCCGCTCCGGCGGCGCTCGTCCAGCGGCCGCCACCCGTCCTTGCTCCGGCGGCGCTCGTCCAGCGGCCGCCACCCGACCCCGCTCCGGCGGCGCTCGTCCAGCGGCCGCCACCCGTCCTTGCTCCGGCGGCGCTCGTCCAGCGGCCGCCACCCGTCCTTGCTCCGGCGGCGCTCGTCCAGCGGCCGCCACCCGTCCTTGCTCCGGCGGCGCTCGTCCAGCGGCCGCCACCCGTCCTTGCTCCGGCGGCGCTCGTCCAGCGGCCGCCACCCGACCCCGCTCCGGCGGCCATCGTCCAGCGGCCGCCACCCGTCCTCGCTCCGGCGGCGCTCGTCCAGCGGCCGCCACCCGTCCTCGCTCCGGCGGCGCTCGTCCAGCGGCCGCCACCCGTCCTCGCTCCGGCGGCGCTCGTCCAGCGGCCGCCACCCGTCCTCGCTCCGGCGGCGCTCGTCCAGCGGTCGCCACCCAACCCTATTGCCTGGCCCCTGCATTACCATTGGCTTCGGCACCGTGGCCGTCCGCCTGAATGGCCCTGTAAAGACCCTGGTGCTTGGCATCCTGGACGACCTCCTGAACCGCTCAGCCAAGCACCTCACCCTGGGTGGCCTGGATGGCCACCAGACTGACCTGAGGGGTGGACTCTGTACCCTCCTCCAGGCCCCCTTCCGCCCACCCTGGGTTGGTGACTTTTTGGTTGTTGTTTGGGGAACGTCTGGGATCCGTTCCTTTAGAGGGGGGGTACTGTCATGGTCTGTGTTTTGGTTTGGGTTGTGTTTAGTTTTGTTCCATGTTTTCCTGTGTTCCATGTTTGTCGTGTGCTTATTAAGTTGTTGTGTCCACCTGTTCTCGTCTGCTTTGTGTCGACCAATCAGCTCTCTCCAGCCACTCATGTCTTGTCCAGGTGTTCCTCGTTGTCTCGTCTATCTGTTTGTATTTAGTTCCCTGGTTTCTTTCAGTTCTTGTCGGTTCATTGTCGTTGTCACATGTCTCTGCCATGTCATAGTCGTCAGTTGTCTTTATCATTGTGGTATGTCATTGTCAGGTGTCATTTTCCCTTTCTATTCCACGTCTTACTCACAGGTCATAGTTTGTTTCCAGTTTTAGATATTTGAGTGTTTCTTTGTTACTTTGATTTGATTGGTATCTGTTGTGGGACTTTGTTCAGTTTTCCCTTTTCTAAGATTAAATATTATTTTGAGACTCCTGCACGCCTGCCTTGCCTCCCTGCTTCCCTGCAATTTGGTCCACCATGTTCTTACCTTGTGTTACTCGCCCTCGCCCTAACCACGTACGTGACAGTTTTAGCAGTATCAATGAAACTAAAAACAAAGCTTACCTTCCACTGTAAGGAGTGAAACCACTGGTCCCTTAAGTAGCTATTAGCAGCCTGTTGGCAAAGACACATGTAATTCATCACATTCGGTCAGAGGTAAGAAAAAGCAAATCAACAGACTACAAAGGTTCTTCGAGTAATGGGGGAATGTATGTTAGAGTCTTTAAACACCCTAGATGGCTTGTATTATTCCTTAATTTTACTCATACTTAATTCTTTCTTCTTTAAATATAAAATCGCACAAGGACTGCGAACTTAAATTTCCAGAAAAAAAAATTGTGCAGTTGTACACAATAATCAAATTGGAATCAAATTAATTTCTAACTTGAATGTTCAGTGTGTTCAGTGTTCAGATACGTATACTGTATCCCAAGTTTTGCAGTTGCCAACATACTATTGAAATAACCTTGCGTGATGTTGGATTTCTGATAGGAACCACTGGAAGTTTGCCTAAAATCACAAAAGGGATCCACCTGGCAGGGGTCCGAACACCTGGCAGGGAGCATTGGTAAACTGGAAATTTTCTTATGTAATGGTAGTAACTGGTTACATAGTTACACAATTGGAGAAATGTTGGAACAACAGCAATGACACATATTTGTGTGAAAACAACTGAAATAAAGCGGAACGCCTCCACATCAGTTGCGAAACTGATTGTTTTATTCCATATTCCCCCATATATTCCATATGCATTGTAGTTGGAAACATGTCAGAGAATAGGCAAACATGTTGATTAGTTTTCTTGAGTCAGCTGTCCATGAGTGTCTTGTTTTACTTCAAACACAAACATACTTTGTTTGCAGTTTGACTGAAACAAATGATTAAAAGTCAACCAGCATCACTGAACATGTAGTTAACATTAAAAGTTCCACTGTTTGTAGAGGTGTTATCCAATTTGGTCTTAAACTTGTCATGTAATAAATAATTTAGGTATGAATAACCAACCATGCGAAATGCTGCCACATGCCACACAAAGCCTAAAAACAAGTTTTACCTGCAACAGGACTGTGCCACCAGGGAAGCTGAGCTGGACACAGTACTTTGGTGCATTGTCCCATGAAAGCAGCTGCAAGTCCTCTATTGAGCTGTAGGACAACGACGTCTCCATGTAACCAGTGGGCTGTGGACGAGAATAATGGACACTTTACAACACTTTGAGAGCTGGACTGATGATGTGGCATTTATTTTTACTAGCAGTCATCTGATAAGGAAAACTAAATGTACCCTGGGCTGACTGAGTTGACACAAACAAAACACAATGCAGTTTTGTCTTTGTCAGCTGTGATCAAACATTTAGTGAGTAATTAAATGCTGAAATTTCGGAATCTGAAAGAAATGTAGCAAGACAATTAATCCCATGAACATGGCAACAATGTTTATGAGGCCAGTGTTTATGAAGCCCAGTAGTGGTCATCTAAACCAGCTGCAAGTGGTTGCTGTCAAAAAGGCCACAATCTGTTTACCATTGTAGTTTCCAAATTATTACTGAAACAATGACAAAGTCCCGCAAGTTTCCGAACCCTGGATAAGAGAAAGCTTTAGGGGAGCAGTCGTGGGTGAGAAAAATATGAAGACAGTCAGAAGCAACAATAGAAAATGAGCTTGTTTATCCTGTGAGTCTCAAGAGAGGTTTGGAGAAAAATGCCTGATGCCACAAAGGATCTATTATTGGGTATGCGTCTTTCATAGATGTAGAAATTGCAACACATGAATCATTTGATTTCCCAAACATTAGCGTCACAGTGTGAAGGGAGACTTACTGTACGACCACAAAAATTGGCCCAACAAACGTCATTTGAACCCTAATTAGATACCAATGAAGAACATTGCGGCATTTATAAGAAGGTGTTTTTTTTTTTAAAAAGAAAAACTGACACAATAAAGAGTGATGAGCAGGCCTTTGTCTTTTGAAGTCAGAAAATTCTATCAGTAACTGAACAACTGCTCACTCAGATCAATCATGTTACAAAATAAGTGCGGATACCAAAATAAATAATACTAAAATGTAAAAGAAAGAGTTGGACTGAATAAAACATTATGCCAAAGTAAAGACCACAGAAGTGTTCATAAGTCAATATCCCAACAGTGGATCATCATGGCATGGTATTCGCAGCTATATTACTGTATAAAGGCCATTCCTTTCCATCTCCTGCACCTTTATTATCACAGCACACATTGATTGCAGTAAATGCTGTTCGCCACAATGTAACCCGAAAAACATACGAAAAGGACGCTCTGTGCTATCTTTATAATTTTACCATGTCAGAGTTCAGCACTCCACTAAATGCTATTCTCGTTAAACACTGAATTTAAAAAAAATCTTTGCCTTCTGTCTGTATTGAAGGTGACAAAGATTTAGCAATCAGTCTGAAATGAGGGAATGACAAGTCATTTCTGTAGGTTTTTAGGGGCTTTAACTCAGATTGTAGATGCAAATTCTACATACTTCATAATTCTGCATACAGTTTGTATTATGAATCCTTGTAATGAGAATGAGTAAGTATAACTTGTCACCATGACCAACCACACCCGCGTCGTAAGTTTGGATAAAATGTTAACGTTTCAAGCATTTTAAAGCTTTTTTTAATATTCATTTTTGTATAACTTTGTACTGTACTGGGCGTTTTAGACCACCAAAAAAATTTTTTTTTAAAATATACACAACAATAATTTTGCACTGTAGCGTAATATGGGTGCATATGGCCTAAAAGAAAGTGCTTCAATGTACCAGACCATCGACTATATCGTATGACCCCGCCCCATTAGTCCGTTCTATCTAGATTCCACTGTATTTCAAATTTGTCCTCTGCAGTGGACATTTGTAAACTTGAATATCTCCTTTTGCCCTCTATAGAGGACATTTAGAGCAAAGATGGCCCTTTGGTGCCTACCTCTTTCTGATTTGTTTAAACAAATGGTGGATTGATAATATTTTTTCTCTGGTAGTCAGGAGGATACAGTAATTAACGACAGTTTCCACTGCATCATGGGATTTTGGTTGCCGTTACTCTATTTTGCATGGAGCAGAATTGTGAAGCCATGTGGCTCCCAGCATCCGTTGCGCCATAAAATGTTGAACTGTTGCCATTATAAAGATATTGATTCTTAATGTTCATGAACTGTAAGGATTAACGTAACATTGATCATGTGTTTTGATGTTACCCATAGTTTGTTAAATGCGTGTCCTATGTAACTCTGGCGTTACATTTATGATGCTTTTTTTTTTTTTTTTAATGAAACCCTGACTTGTGGGTTGAGTGCAATAGAGTAACATTGCAGTTATCAGCACCACAATGAATAAAAACAATGTTTTTGCTCAAACACTGTTGACGATGAGTTACTGTAATTCAAGTTTACAATAATTTACGGGCAACAGTGTCTAACAGTGTACTTACCCAGGGTTTACAGTTTACTTAACAAGCTGAGTTTAATTAGTAGTAGAATAAGTATACGCTACTTATCTAGATTTACAGTTTACTTAACAAGCTCAGGAAGCTCAATGGGTGGGCAATGATTGTGATTACTTGGAAATTTTAAAGCAACAGGTTACTCAAGTTTTTAAACTCTACCTATCCGGGTTTAGAGTGTAGTTTATAATCAACCAGCCTTGCCCTCTCATTGTATCAGGTATTAGAGCAAATACTAAAAACATTGTGTTGAAATGTTACTTCTTGCCAAGAAAGTAGTAAAGCTAAATCAACAAGCACAATCAGATGAGGAGGAGAATAGCTTCATGTATGGTCATGTTGACATGTCAAATGAACAAATGTAACATAGAGCTATCATCACTACATGGGGTGCAGGACACAAGGTAAATAATTTTCAGTTAACATCCTGTTTCGGCTACTTTATTTTGGCGAAGAAAGTCTTTTGGTCCGAAAGCAAAAATGCGCTTTTGGGCCATTCTCGGCCGAAACATTTTGGGGGCCCGAATTTCATTGCATCACTAAATATAATGTAAATGAAGGTCACTGTTGTCTTTTTTGTTTTGTTTTGTTCTAACAGGCCTCTATGGGTTGTTCTGGCATCACTCCACTGCCTCCATGTTTCTTCTCGAAACAATCATGTCTCTGCCCTCCTCCGGCACACACACACACACACGCACGCACGCACACACACACACACACACACACACCACACCACACACACACACACACACACACACACAGAGAGAGAGCGAGAGAGAGAGAGAGAGAGAGAGAGAGAGAGAGAGAGAGAGAGAGAGAGAGAGAGAGAGAGAGAGAGAGAGAGAGAGAGAGAGAGAGCCACAGCTCCAATCAAGCCAAGCCCATTTGGAAGAAGCATTTTTGTTGCCCTGACATACTAGAGTGTCAGGCAGACAGGTGGTTTTCTTTATTTGCACCAGTCCTACTTTCTATGGTGAAAATACACACAGGCAAAGAACAAACATGCTTTTCTTTTAATGTAATTTTAAATTGTTTAATTGGTGTAAAGGTGTAAATATTAAACTGTTTTGGGATCATAGTTTGTGGTATATTTTCGGATTAAACGATTAGGCAATTCTAAAGATTTTTAGGGGGGCGGCAATTACTGCGGTTTTTCGCTATTTGCGGCAGGGCTTGGTCTTCTTTATTGTACACTATAGTGTTTTGTCTGTATTTTACAGCAACACTACGTAACCCAAATATCAAGGGTAGAATATTAAATTGTAAGATAAAATGAGATGTGTTCGTCAACAAGGCGTGGTAGCATGGAATAAGAAAACAGATGGGGCTTCAATTTTCTGATAGCCAGTCAAGGTTACCATAGATACCCCATCCTGCTCAAGATCATGTGGCGATTTTCTGCCTACTTTTCCTCTCCGTCTCTAAAAGCTCATTCTTTACAAACATGTCCTTTTTCTCCATGAGACAGTTTTTGTTTTCCTTCAATTTCTATAAATCTCTTTGTCTTTCCATCAAAGAAGAGGCAACATAATCTCGCTGGCATCTCCTCTTACTGCTGTGTTACCATAGAAACAAGATGGAGAAGTATGTTTTTTTGTGTGTTTCCAGGGAGAAAATCAGTGAGGAGGTTAAAAAACAAGAAAAAAACCAACAAACAAAAATACTTAAGCTGAGAAACAGTGACGCGAGAAAGTTAGAAATCATTATTTCCTGTATAATTTATGATTAACAATTTGTGTTATAATTACTTTAGAAGGAACTTGGATTGTGCACCATTCCTGAAACAAATTGTAAAGTAGGAAGCTAAAATATTGGTTATTACTTACAGTACATACAGTATAGAGTATATACAAATATTTGACATAATGTTTTTCAGTCTAGATGATTGACGAAGGCGGCACGGTGGCCGACTGGTTAGAGCGTCAGCCTCACAGTTCTGAGGACCGGGTTCAATCCCCGGCCCCGACTGTGTGGAGTTTGCATGTTCTCCCCGTGCCTGCGTGGGTTTTCTCCGGGCACTCCGGTTTCCTCCCACATCCCGAAAACATGCATGAATTGGAGACTCTAAATTGCCCGTAGGTGTGACTGTGACTGCGAATGTTTTTTTGTTTGTATGTGCCCTGCGATTGGCTGGCAACCAGTTCAGGGTGTACCCCGCCTCCTGCCCGATGACAGCTGGGCAAGGCTCCAGCACGCCCGCGACCCTTGTGAGGAGAAGCGGCTCAGAAAATGGATGGATGGAAGTCCTAGCCATATTTAAGCACACATTTAATCGCTGCACAGTACAAGTCAGAGATTGGGACACGCCTTCTATCTATTCTGTACCATGACTGATCATCAATTTTAACTTATAAAAGTCAACCATCAATTAAGCAAACTTTATTTATAGGCACTTTTCATCATATAATGCAGAAGTGCTTTACATCAAATAAAATCAACCCCCCACCACTTGTCCACAAAGACACAGACACACAAGTAAAAAATAACTCGTAATGACCAAAGACACATACTTGTTAAGATCACAGGACTGAAATGAGCTAAGAAACCTGAGGCTGGTCACAGAGCATCCAGGTGAGGAAGCACTATATCAAGGAGCCCTCCAAGGGCCCAACCATAAGCCACAGACATGGGCCACCAGCATGGGGAGCCCTCAGTGCAGCAGCACAGCAAGTACCTGCACACACAGTGACCGGGACCCCAAGAAGCAGCAGCATGGCCACGGCCACAGCTCCCATCGCAGAGGGCTCCCTCTGAGAAGAACACTGGAAGTACTAAAATATTACTAAACAATATGAATCATCCAGCCATCCATCCATTTTCTGAGCCACTTCTCCTAACGAGAGTCACGGGCATGCTGGAGCCTATCCCAGCTGTCATCGGGCAGGAGGCGGGGTACACCCTGAACCGGTTGCCAGCCAATTGCAGGGCACATACAAACAAACAACCATTCGCACACACAGTCACACCCACAGGCAATTTAGAGTCTCCAATTAATGCATGTTTTTGGGGGTGTGGGAGGAAACCGGAGTGCCCGGAGAAAACCGACGCAGGCACGGGGAGAACATGCAAACTCCACACAGGTGGGGCCGGGGATTGAACCCAGGTCCTCAGAACTGTGAAGCTGACGCTCTAACCAGCCGCCCACCGTGCCACCCAATATGAATCAGTCAAATCAATGTGGAAGAATGATATAAAAAGCTACTATGATCAAAACATAAATAACAGACCTAATATATAAAAGCAGGAATTAAAAATAGAAGCCACAATACATAAAAGTAAATAAGTAAAACAAATATGTATTGAAAAGATAATTTGAAAAGGTGAGTCTTGAGCCTGTTCTTAAAAACAACAACATTCTCTGCAGCCCTGAAGTTCTCTGGCAGGCTGTTCCACAAACAGGGGCTGTAAAACTAAAACAAAGCCTCACAGTGACCTGACTTTGAGAATGACAAAGGGCAGATCCGGAGGATCTCAGCGCTTGCGAGGGTTCATACGGTAAAAGGAATTCACCATACCATTCTTTTTTATTATGTGGTTTGCTTTGGTTGTAGTTTACAATTGGGATAGATGCATGATAACGTTGTTTTCCACCAATAGCGATGACCAATGTAATTTTTCAATGGTTTCGATCAGGGGATTTCAACAATTTCTCAACCAAGGACCCCCAAACTGATGGAAAGCTGGAGCGGGGTCCCCTACCTATGTATATTGTATATAATTGTGTTTTATATCAAACTGGCCCTGTAATAGAATGCTTTTTGATTATCACTATACACAAGTACAATGAGATTGAGATGCCAGGTAAAAATGTATCTTGTTATTTTGCAATGAATACTAAGATATTAAAATAATACAAAGATTCAAATATTCATGTTTTTTATTTTAAACAATATATGAACAGGCGGTTAATTCATTCTTTCATTCATTTTCCTCCGCTTATCCGAGGTTGGGTCGCGGGGGCAGCAGCCTCAGCAAGGAAGCCCAGACTTCCCTCTCCCCAGCCGATTCCTCCAGCTCTTCCGAGGGGATTCCGAGGCGTTACCAGGCCAGCCGAGAGACATAGTCTCTCCAGTGTGTCCTGGGTCGTCTCTGGGGGTCTCCTCCCAGTTGGACGTGCCCGGAAAACCTCACCAGGGAGGTGTCCAGGAGGCATCTTAAACAGATGCCCGAGCCACCTCATCTGGCTCCTCTCAAGGTGGAGGCGCAGCGGCTCTACTCTGAGCCCTCGGATGACCAAGCTTCTCACCCTACCTCTAAGGGAGAGCCCGGACACCCTGCGGAGGAATCTCATTTCGGCCACTTGTATCCGTGATCTTGTTCTTTCGGTCACGACCCACAGCTTGTGACCATAGGTGAGGGTAGGAATGTAGATCAATCGGAAAATCGAGAGCTTTGCCTTTCAGCTTAGCTCCTTCTTCACCACGGACCGATACAAAGTCTGCATCACTGCAGACGTGCACCGATTCCCCTGTCGATCTCCCGTTCCATTCTTCCCTCACCCATGAACAAGACCCCAAGATATTTGAACTCCTACACTTGGGGCAGGATCTCATCCCCAACCCGGAGAGGGCAGTCCACCCTTTTCCGACTGAGGAGCCATGGTCTCAGATTGTGAGGTGCTGATTCTCATCCCAGCAGCTTCACACTCGGCTGCGAACCACTGCAGTGAGAGTTGCAGATCACCGCTTGATGAAGCCAACAGAACCATATCATATGCAAAAAACTGAAATCCAATACTGAGGCCACCATACCGGACCCCCTCTACACCTCGGCTGTGCCTAGAAATTTTGTCCATAAAAGTTATGAACAGAATCGGTGTCAAAGGGCAGCCTTTGCGGAGTCCAACCCTCACCGGAAACAAGTCCGACTTACTGCCAGCAATGCGGACCAAACTCTGACACCGGTTGTGTCCCAAATTGTTTTGGGAAATTGTGGACATCGTGTCCTCCGGGCCAATGAGGAAAAGAACCATCCAGACTGTTATGGACGCAAAGTTCAAAAGCCAGCATCTGTGATGGTATGGGGCTGTGTTAGTGCCAATTGCATGGGTAACTTACACATCTGTGAAGGCACCATTAACGCTGAAAGGTACATACAGGTTTTGGAGAAACATATGCTGCCATCCAAGCAACGTCTTTTTCATGGAGGCCCCTGCTTATTTCAGCAAGACAATGCCAGACCACATTCTGCACGTGTTACAACAGCGTGGCTTCGTAGTAAAAGAGTTCAGGTACTAGACTGGCCTGCCTGCAGTCCAGACCTGTCTCCCATTGAAAATGTGTGGCGCATTATGAAGCGTAAAATACAACATCGGAGACCCCGGACTGTTGAACAGCTGAAGCTGTACATCAAGCAAGAATGGGAAAGAATTGCACCTTCAAAGCTTCAACAATTGGTGTCCTCAGTTCCCAAACGTTTATTGAATGTTGTTAAAAGAAAAGGTGATGTAAAACAGTGGTAAACATGACCCTGTCCCAGCTTTTTTAGCAGTCATAAAATTCAAAGTTAATGATTATTTGCTAAAAACAATAACGTTTTTCAGTTTGAACATTAAATATCTTGTCTTTGTAGTGTATTCAATTAAATATAGGTCGAACATGATTTGCAAATCATTGTATTCTGTTTTTATTTATGTTTAACACAACGTCCCAACTTCATTGGAATTGGGGTTGTATACCCACACCTGCTCGGTGCCCCTCACCGTGGGCAACTCCAGAGTGAAAGCGAGTCCAACCCCTCTCGAGAGGACTGGTACCAGAGCCCAAGCTGTGTGTGGAGGTGAGCCCGACTACATCTAGTTGGAACTTCTCGACCTCGCACACCAGCTCCCAGGCTCCTTCCCTGCCAGAGAGGTGACGTTCCACATCCCTAGATCACGTCCCGGATCGCCAAGGTCCCTCCCTTCGGTCACCGCCCAAGTCACAATGCCCCTATGGCCCTTCCCACAGGTGGTGAACCCATGGGAAGGGGGACCCACGTTACCCTTTCGTGCTGTGCCCATGGATGCAGGGCCGGCCACCAGGAGCTCGCCTTCGAGCCCCAGCTCCAGGCCTGACTCCAGAGGGGGGCCTCGGTGACCTGCGTCTGGGCAAGGGAAAATGTTTTCCTCTGGTTTGAATCATCAAAGGGGTATTTGGAGCCGTGCTTTGTCTGGTCCCTCACCTTGGACCTGTTTGTCATGGGTGACCCTGCCAGGGGCATAAAGCCCCAGACAACTTAGCTCTTGGGATCATTGGGACTCACCAACCCCTCCACCATTATAAGGTGACGGCTCAAGGAGGGGGAACAGGCGATCATACATGTTAATGTTTATTTAAAGACATTTGAATTTTTGGCTGGGCGAAGAATGGAAGATGGATAGGAGTAGCGTTTTGCAGGGGTTAGCTTTTACCTTGGCTGTTAGCCCACCACCACAACCGTGCTTCTGCATGCCGCCATCTGTTGGCTTGAGCTGCTAATCAAGTCTGATGCTTCGTAGGCCGCCGGGTCTTGGAGAGAGCTGCTCAAGCAAATTTTTGTTGCGGGCCACATTGTTGGTACAGTTTCCCTTGGAGGGCTGTTATTTATTTTTTATTCATTCATTTTATTAATTCATTTATTTCAGGTAATTCACTAGCAAGACCAAGGAATTATAAAACGTGTTTCATATATACTAACAAAAAAGACCAACATGCAGAAAGAAGAAGAAAAAGAAATTTATGCCTGAAAAGGAATGGGAAGAAGAAAATCTGAATTGAATCCCACCCCCATTTCTCATTTATTTAAACAATAATAGATCGAACAACAAGCCAAGGGCTTACAGTATACTAATAGAGCAGATATTTATTCATTAATTTATAGAACATAGTTCCCAAATCAATAAATTAAATAACAAAATAATTATTTCATGGTGGTATTGCCAAAAGCAACAGATAGACTGTTACATTGTAACAAAATTTTTATACCAGCAATGGTAATCAAGTAAGCTATGCAGGGTACACTCTGAACTGGTTGCCAGCCAATTGCAGGGCACATAGAAACGAACAACCCATTGCACTCACATTCACACCTACGGGGAATTTAGAGTTGTCAATTAACCTACCATGCATGTTTTTGGGATGTGGGAGGAAACCAGAGTGCCCGGAGAAAACCCACACAGGCACGGGGAGAACATGCAAACTCCACACAGGCAGGGCCAGGGATTGAACCCGGGTCCTCAGAACTGTGAGGCTGACGCTCTAACCAGTCGCCTACCGAGTAGCCAGCGTCTGTACTAAAAACGGCTCATCACTGATGGATGCTTGTGATTAACTATTAATTAATTAATTAATTAAAGTTAACATGGTTAAAGTTAACGTTTATTAATGTATCAAATATTCTATATTGTGTTTAAAAATAAAATAGATTGTGTTCAATGGGGGAAAAAGTTGTTTTTATTCACCCAAATGTTTAAAATAATAGATTTTAGAGCTGGAAATTAAATACAGTGATGCCGCGGTATTTTTGCTCACGGTTATCGTACCGTCAGAATCCGTCCCATGCCTAAACACAGATAATATTTGCTATTTGCTTCTGACAAACTCAAAGCAGGAGACGCATCAGGAGGCAAAGCAAGTGGAAATACAAGTACAAAGGAAAGAGGAACTGGGGTCATAGAGGAAGTCTGATAAGAGACACAGCTGAACGAAGGTTAAAGAGACTCTTGAGAGCTGTCTGCAGCTGTGACCATGCTGCTTCTGTTCTGTGCCATGAAAAGGTCACTCATATTAGTATGTTTACATGGACAGCTATTGTATAAACAAACACTCAATTTCTAATTATATTACTGACAACATCTTTTAGATTGAAAACGTTTTACAGTAATGAAAATGCAAATCAGGTAAAGTACTACCGAGAACTACAAGATACTATTTCTAGTATGGTTGCTGCAGTATTATACTGTACTCTAGTTTGCTGCAGCACGACCATTTATTTGCATGCTGGCCTCATTCTCCTGTTGAATAAAATTAGTCTCCTTACCGTAGCAGCCAGGTACTGAGAAGTAAAAACATGACCCTCAATGTTCTCCATTGTTGCTGTTTGTCTGTGCCACTCTGACTGATGCTTTTAATGCGATTTGATTTTCACAGTTTCGCCTGGTACTATTTCGGCAAAACTGACGGCTCCAAACTGAGCCAAGAGGAGCAGAGCTGACTAAGGTTTTTATAGTAAACCAAAATGAACAAAATCACTACAACTAAAATTTACAAAACGTTTTCATAAACCAAATAAAATAAAAACATGAATTTTAATAAAAAAACGTTACCTAACTAAAATGACAATTTACATTTGCAAAACTAACTAAAAGTAAGTTTAATTATAGTGAAAATGTCCATCGTTTTCATCTATGTCAATTAATTCATCAATCAATCAGCGTTGATTTTAAATGTATTTATTTCGGAAAAATACACGGATATGGAAGGAACGTCGAATAATCCTTTGGGAATTGTAGTTCACTTACTGTGTGTGCCCTAGAAGTGACGTAATCAGGCAGCGCCGTCGTACTGACGGCTCGCCAGACCAAGCACGTTTTACTACGAAGCTAACTTCTTCGTCCAAGCTGTTTTTGTTGCTACGTGTTACTAACAGAATGGTTAAGAATGGCTACAGACCTTCACAGAATCTGCAAATCGTTTATTCGTCTTTTGGGGGAAACTCAGAGTAACGGACAACTGCCAAGGGTCTCATAGTTTCCCGCCATG
Source organism: Phycodurus eques (assembly GCF_024500275.1). Taxonomy (NCBI): domain Eukaryota; kingdom Metazoa; phylum Chordata; class Actinopteri; order Syngnathiformes; family Syngnathidae; genus Phycodurus; species Phycodurus eques. The sequence continues at coordinate 9,836,420 of NC_084529.1, read as the reverse complement.
AAAGGCAGATGTGAAAGCAGACATACCTCATGCAATCCATGAATGAACGTCCTCTCCCGAGCATCGGTGATGACCACCACACCTTTTTCCTTATTTTATTATTTTCACCCCCCACACAATAAATTTGCGCCATCTATTGTTGTTGTCGTCGCCATGGTACCGAGTGTACCCGGTGGCGTTTGATTTGAAGATAAAGCCTAGTGTTGGTAAAAGATGGGATTCGGTGGTATCGGAATACAAGATTTTACTGCAGTAGTCTGACATAGTGCAATTATGATAGACCAAATTTGTCTTGTAGTCTTATCTCTTTAGTCTTTCGTGTTGTCTGTCGGAGGCAGACAACACGTAACATGTTTTTTCACGGACAAGGTTGAAATAAAACTTCATTGGATGTCAGATAGTTACAGTACTACATCACAAGACACGTGACAAGGCTAAAAATAAACTAGCTTTTGGATCAGTACACGACGGGGATGTGGAGTAAATCTCTTGCGGAGCCCATCAATTATGTCATTGTTCAGATCAGCGAATTATGACATTAAAGCCGATCAGCATAAAATGCTAATTATCGTCCGATAGCGATCAAGCCGATCAGATCGGTGTAAAGTCTAGTAGAAAAGCAGCATCAGTAGCTTTTACGGCAGTTTTACGGGTTACAGTTTATTATGTCACAGACCATTAATAAAAGAAAACAAGCGAGCTTGCAGCTATGGCTGGGTGATATGGCTAATATTCATATGTACAGTAAATAAATTCAATCCCTTCGCTGTAACGTACATATCACGATATAAACTTAAGTATAAAAATTGTCATGGAGGTATTTCTGAATGGGTGATACAGTGGCTTAGCAAAGCTAAATTTTAAATAAATAACAACAAAGATCTCCAGCCATCCATCCATCCATCCATTTTCTGAGCCGCTTCTCCTCACTCGGGTCGCAGGCGTGCTGGATCCTATCCCAGCTGTCATCGGGCAGGAGGCGGGGTACACCCTGAACTGGTTGCCAGCCAATCGCAGGGCACTTACAAACAAACAAACATTCGCACTCACAGTCACACCTACGGGCAATTTAGAGTCACCAATTAATGCATGTTTTTGGGATGTGGGAGGAAACCGGAGCGCCCGGAGAAAACCCACGCAGGCACGGGGAGAACATGCAAACCCCACACAGGCGGGGCCAGGGATTGAACCAGGGTCCTCAGAACTGTGAGGCTGACGCTCTAACCAGTCGGCCACACCGTGCCGCCACAACAAAGATCTCAAAAATTAAAATTAAAACTCAGCAAAATAGTGCAAACAAAACCATACAGCATTGCTGATATCCTAAATATTTCATATGCTACTATACTTTTGATCTTAAAGGTTCCGTGTCTTGGGGTAATGAACTGATTCATTTCCAGTTTTTGTACACGTGTGCTTACTTTGTAGCTGTTGTATTATTGTCTCTCCAGACACTTCTAATTTGCTGTTCATATTGGGTTACTCTCCAATGTAACTCCGTTCCAACCAGACCTTTGCTAAAAATATACTATACCACCAAGCACTTATTCTCAGGGGTACACATAACTAGCGTGCAGGTGCACATGGACACTAAAAATATTAACGGTGGCACTTGAATCGACTGTATCAGTGCGCATTCCCATTGGACGTGATTGATTACTCCTGAACACAGCCGCATCCCATTTATAAGAGTGAGTGCATCCTCGTCCAAACAAATTATTTTTTTTTTTTATCCATCCATCACGACCATAGGGTGCACCATATTAAAAGGTTACGGGGTCTATTTCTCTATTTAAAACATAAATAAGGGGCACCGCATTATTGGGCGCTATCTTAAAGCATACGGTTGCATGCATGCACAGTAAAACAATGTTTTTAAAAAGGCAGCGGGAGCAAAACTGAGTTCGGTTGTACTTTATTGAAGTATTTAACAATGTACTCACATTATTTTTTGATCAATCCTCATCCACAAATCCATCAAAGTCCTCATCTTCAAGTTCTCCAACAAACACGCCGGGTTCCCTCTCGTCATTGTCTGAGTCAGTCTGGTTGGCTGTTCAGCAATGATGACGGCTTTCGCGAAAGCTCGGACAACAGTCAAAGCAGATTCCTTTGCCCAAGCATCCACAATCCATTTACATATGGTGGCGAAACTCGCCCGGCACTGCCTCCCAGTCTTAGTAAAGCTGTGTTCACCATCTGTCCTTTTAAAAATCACCATAGGTGGCAGTTTCTGTCCATTACCATGGCAACCAAGCACAACAGTAAAACCTGACTTCTCATGCCCCGTTGTACGTATCGCTACCGTGGTGGTCCCCTTGTTATCTACAGTGTGGTTCACCAGGATGTCGAAAGTGAGCAACAGTGAGCGGCACCTCGTCCATGTTGGTGATGTGGTTGGGCTGGATGTGTTTATCAGCAATCTTTTTACTGCAGAAGGAGCGGAAGATGGCCAGCTTTTCCTTATAATCCGACGAAAGTTGCTGCCGTGGTCCTTGCCCGGATGGATAAATGGCGCGGTTTCATAAAACGTAAGCACCAAGACTTGAAAATTTTCGATTTTCATTTCTTCTGCAAGCGTTATTGCCCTCAGTCGAATGGTGACTGTAGAGACGCTTGTTTCCGCGGAAACTCAGCTTCGTCTTCTTGAATTGGCAAAGCACGTTTTCCTTGCTTCCTCCACTTGCGAACCATGGATTTGTTTATCTTGAATTCTCTCGAGGCTGCTTGATTCCCATGTTCCTCTGCATAACTGACAGCTTGCAGTTTAAACTGTGCTTCGTAAGCGTGTCTCTTCATAGGTACCATTTTCGGGGGTCCTTAGCCAAACCGAAGTTGTTTTGCACAATGCACACCCCGGGGCTATATACCTACTGGGGGCATTCCTTTAGCGTCCTCCTTCACGCACCCTTTCCCCTTTACGCCCGCATGCTGTCCTCAGCCACGTCCGCTTTTCCTCTGTATAAGCAGCGTGTCTGCAGGAAATGCTCCCAGTCAGACAAGCGGCCAAAATAAATAAATAAATAAAATAGTCAAGCGGAGCGCTCATCACACAACAACATTTATAGATGTTGGAATTCAGTGCACACATAAGGCGCGCCGCATTAAAAGTCAATTTTGGAGAAAATGTAAGACTTTTAAGTGCGCCTTATGGTCGTGAAAATACGGTATTTATGGGTTGCTAGTCCCTAGTATCTTTTCCTCCACGTTGGTGCAAGTCTCGCACAGGAGCAAAAAGTATTAGAAAATAAAATTGATGATCCCCTTTTTCCATATCGAGCATTAATAAAATATTGACCAAATCGAGCGTCTCGATTTATCGCCCAGCACTAGTTATAAGGTCATTAAACAAAAAAAAACAATTTTTTTCTCCCTTTATTTTTACAAAAAATACGAAAGTAATGAATCAAGCTTAGCTACTCCACATCTTTCTTTATTAATAAAGCTACCCGTCAGGATTGTATCTTATTTGGCATCATGAAAGCGTGGATTACTAACATGGAGGCGAACATCCACACCGCAGAATATTATTTAACTGTGCCAGCTAACAAGCCGCAGTTTATAGCTGGTGCGCATAGACATATAGCTTGGTGGCTTGTGTGGAGCAAGTTAGCTTAGCACCAAACATTCCTTCGGTAGTTCCCTGAGTAGCCAGGAAAGGAGGGAGGATGGTGACTGTTTTATGTGAATGCACCATTTCTCACTCACATTCACGCCTACGGACAATTTAGAGCAGGGATGCCCAAACTTTTTGGCTCAGGGGCCACATTGCCGCAAAAAAATTGTCATGCGGGCCAGCATTAATTTTACATGCTACCGACGAGGTAGCATGACGATGCTTTTTTGTATTTTTATTTTACTGTTTTACTATGCTGTCTGCTGCTAGGTAGATCTTATAACTGCCTGACCTGGATAAATGAAGGTTAAAATAAATTAAGTTAAAATAATGAAATGCAAAATAAAGTATTTTTATGAAATTTGACTCAAACTTTATTCATCAGAATCAACAAACAACATGTTTGCATTCATGTGAAAGGTGATACTGAGATCTCGACTGCAGTAAATGGGGCAGGTCTGGCTCAAAAGCGGTGGTTTTAATGCGCAAGATGTCACGCAGGTGGGAGTCACTTAGTCTTGTCCTCACGCGGTTCTTATTCATGTTCATGACTGAGAATGTCTTCTCACACAAGTATGTCGAGCCAAACAAGCTCAACATTTTCTTAGCAAATGTACGAATCTCTTGGAACCTGTCTTTATCCAGCTGCTGGTAAAAGTTGACAAGAGGGAGTTGTTGGTACCGGCTGCGACACTCTGTCACACTGCAGCTCAATGAGCTCCAACTGCAGATGGGCTGGAACGTCACTGAGATCCACGGAAACGGTTTGGCACATAGAACTTTTTGGTGAATAAAACAATGGAGTTTTATAGCTTTACCTCCTTCTTCGCTTTCTTTGTTACACACTCGGGTTGATAATCCACTGTGCTCGCCAACCATGGCAGGTGCGCCATCCGTAATAATCCCCGTGATTTTATTCCACTTTAATTTTATGTCATGTACGGCGGAACAAAGAGAAGCAAATAAATATTTCCCTCGTTTGGTCCTGAAGGCTCTGGAGGTCAAGTAGCTCTTCACGCATGTTCATTTCACTGTCCACTCCTCTAAAAAAAAAAAATCAGTAACTGAGCGCTGTCGGATGCATCCGTGCTTTTGTCACAGGCTCACGAAAAAAATTCAAACTCCACTCCTTTTGCGTCCAACTGTCTCTTAATATCAGAAGAAACTTCTTCGATCCTTCGTGACACAGTGCTACGAGCCAGGAAAACATTGGCGAACCGTTGCTTTTTCTCAGGACAAATTTTCTCCACCATTTTCATCACACAGTCTTGAATAAATTTACCCTCAGTAAAAGGTTTGCAGTGCTTGGCAATCAGCGTTGCCACCTCATATCTTGCCTTTGTTGCATTTTCATTCGACTCACTGGCTCTTGTGAAAAAGTGTTGCTGTGCCGTTAAACCAGCTTCCAGTTGCTTAAATTTTTCACTGCGTTCATTCCCAGTTAGCTTGTCGTAATTAGCATGTGGTAAATATAAAGAGGCATCTGGTCGTGCCTCTTTATATTGAACTCCTTGAACACAGCCACAGTCTCTTGGCAAATTAGGCAGACGCAGTTGTTTCGAAACTCTGTGAAAAAATATTCAGACTTCCATTTGTCCTGGAAACGTCGGCCCTCGCTATCAACTTTCCTTTTCTTACTTCCAGTTGCCATTTTAGAAATGGGCAAAAAAACAGATCATGAGCAAAACGGCCCCGCGAGGGTTCAGCCACAAGTTTACTGCCATCCTGTGGTGAACTATAAAATTGCGCGTGTATTTTGCACTGCCGGGCCACATATTATTGGTTTTATGACAGAGGCTTTGGGCCAGTGGAAATATGAACACGGGCCGGATTTGGCCCGGGGGCCGGACTTTGGGCATGTCTGATTTAGAGTCTTCAATTAACCTACCATGGATGTTTTTGAATGTGGCAGGATTTGCAGCCGGGTCCTCAGAACTGTGAGGCAGATGTGCTAACCAGGTGGGCACCGTGCCAGCAATTATAAAACAGACAGACGGATATACTGTTCAATGAGACGTTTCAAGGCCTCTCACATCATCAATTCAGCAAAAATATTAGTTATTTCCAGAGAATAATTATATGCTTTTGAGTACTTATTATCTGAAAGTGTAATCCGCTGCACCGTTTATGTTCAGATATCTTTTGCGTAATGGGTAATAACACCGCCACATACTGTAGATGTGAATTGTTAGTCCATGTTGCCATGGTGTTTCCCATTGTATCATAGATGGAGGATATGAGGTTGTTTCAAATACACGACATGTAATTCTCTTTGTTTTCTGCTTAGTTGGACAGTAACCATGAGCTGAGAGTGGCAATAAACGGCTTTAAGCCTCTTTCTTTTAGAATAACAGCAAAAGTGCTGCTTGTTGTTAAGTGAGTTGAGTCACCAGCTACCATTCAGTGCTCGAATCTCAAGTTTGGGCTCACAAGTCAAAAAAATAAATAAATAAATAAATAATTCGGCCGGTCAACGTCACATATTTCAAAAAGCTTGGAAGTCGGGTCACTCATATCTCATGGCTCGGCTGTATTATTAGCATTTTAATTTTCCCTTTTGTTATTTCTATGTTGTCTTCCACCTCTCCTAAAAACACATCCTTCTGTTGTTCATTTATGAACTTTTACTCTATTTTTCTCCTTTTCTCTCAACTCCTTATAACACTGGTCTCGCTTGAATATTGTTTTACCGCTGTTATATTCTATTTATATACTTCTCTGTTTTGTTTTGGTCAAAGGTGATATATGTCACATGTATTGAGACAAAACCCATGAGCGGTTCTGTAGCCATTGTGTTTGCAACACACACACAAAGAAAGCCACAATCCTCCTAATGGGTAAAGTTCTTCCTCTTCCTGTTCTCAGGCAAGTATTATGATTTCACACCCTGTCTGCCTTGTCTCAATATTTACAAATAATCACAAGCAGGACTCTCAAGTTGACATTGAAGAGTAACTGGTGTCACCCTCACTATGACAAACACATCGATCACACATGATCAAAAACATGTCATTTATGTTTAGGGACTTGATTATACCATGGAACACGTGTGGCTGCTGCACTCCCTAGTATGACGTCCATGTGGCATTTAAGCGTCACTTCCGTGAATGATATGATGATGCATTAGACAAGGAAGTAAATTGCTGCTCATAAACGCGGAAGACAATTCGCTGGTGACCTACAAAACCCAAACATTAGAAAACAGCTCCTGAGCTGCGACTTTGTTGACTGTGGTCTGGGGTTTGCTATGGTTGTTTCTGTCAAGAGAGCTACAAGAAAGCCAACACTGTTCAGTTCTTGACTCACTCACTTCAGGAAATTCTCAGCATTCACAACATCCAACATCCATATTCAAAGCCATAATGTAATTTTAAACTTTTGACTAGATGAAAAAGGTAATGCAACCAGAAAAATATGAGTATTTCTGAAAACTTCACTCACAAGTTCTAATTGTTCTGTTTTAGATTTAAATAATTACATGGGTAAGCAACATAACTCAATCGGTTCAGTTTTTAAAAACAACAACTGAAAAAAGTGGAAACATAACAAGGACAACAAAATAAAACTGGTACAGCGGTAATACTCTGCTCCTTGAAACTCAGTTTACTTGTTGAATTAGTACGAGAAAATGTGCTTACTTAGTTAGTTTACTGACCTCAACATGAGTGTCTCATGTGCTTATGATGACAAAACATACAGTACAGTATGTCCGTCAAACTTTGTTTTCTTTCATTAGCAATTAGTGTTAACCAAAAGAATGTATCTGCTTTTATCCATCCAGGTTTTGTATTGAGTTGTGTGTGGATGCTGAAAGAATTGGCATTTGGCTACATTTTGTTGATCAGCGGTTAAAGTAACATATTTAATCTATTGTTTTTTAAATATTATTTTTAATAGGATGAGAGAATAAATCTCTGAATGTCCTGAACTCATTTTGATGTGAATGGTGTAAATTGTATTAAGCAGACTATTGCAGGGCAGATGAAGTTTGCATGGATATAGCTCCATCCATGGTGGAAGTCATGCTTTTCTTCTTTAGATGAAAAACTGCTTGAGATTGAATAAACAGTGCAAGTACGGTGGACCAAGGCAAATAGCGGAAATTCACGGATAATTGACCATTATAATTGCATTGAAGAAAAAAAAGAAAAAACAATGTAACCCAAAAAATTCTTGAATAAGCAGGGATAAACTGCCAATGAGCGTTTTAGGTATAGGTTCCCCCAAATCCACTATAAAAAGGCTAAAGAAAATTGTTAGGTGCAATTAGCCTATTGTGAAATATCAGCACACAAAAAAAGCAGATTTTAAAAAAGCTGAAATCTCAAAGAAAACAACTCAACTGATTGTGGATACATATTTGCAAGTACTGTCGAAAAAAAGCCAGAATTTATCCTTTTTTTTTTTAATTTACTGAAAATGTGTTCTACGTAATGATAGCACAGAAACCAAAAATCTCCCTGATGGCTTTGTGAAAGGCCAGTGTAGTGTTCCTACAATGAGCCCCTCAAGCTTGAGCCGCACCCAGTCTCCTTTCATCTCAGGCCTTTTGTGAGCCACTCGCAACACAGGAAGTATGTGCTCCCTCTCACTCTTACGTAAATGTGATGCACATTTGGTTTTTGGTGGCAGACTTGACAAGCTTTTCACATGCACAGTTTTCACAAACAAACTATCTGCTTTGTTTGGCAGCTAGCTGGATTTGAAAGGATGAACATGAGATGTTCTGTGTGCTTCCTTGCTTTTTGATAACAATCCTGCTATGACTTAAGCTGGGGAATTCACATGATTTCTGGGTCGGGGGGACATTGGCAGCTGTTCTGAAATTCTAAAAGCTATTCGTAGAACCACCTTTGTTACAGTGTGTGTTTTGCCTGGAGTATTGCGTGCAGCCTCCTTATTGAATGCAACTGCGTAACATACAGATTGCATTGTTTTTCTGCCCACATACCACAACAATGTCTCACAAGAAACGTGCATTCATGCTTCACCCTAAATCAATCATCTCCAACAGAATTCAGCCTTTGCTAAACCAAGGATATGTGATGTCGCCGACAAGTCAACTTGGAGGCACATGATCATTGAATGCAGACTGGTTGACACAATATGAATACAAGGAAAAGTGCGCATAAAGAGCACGCACACACACACACACACACACACACACACAAGGGAATTTCAGGATAACTCGTACATGTGTCACAATCAAAATAACCCAATAAAATACATAACCTCGGAATGGACAGATATCTTTACATGTGAACTGTAGTAACAACTCAAGTTTTAGTTAGTTGAATTTAAGACAAAGGTGTCAAACTCATTTTAGTTCAGAGGCCACATTCACCCCAATTTAACCAGCATATTCATGACCTAATGGGCTATACATTTTACTTTTTATTTTTTTATTTTTTAATATTCACATTTTCTTGATTATTATCCTGTTGCAAATCATATGATCAATCTGAAATTTCTTAAAGGTCTTATGCCATCAGCTTTTTCATTATTATTATTTTTGATCATCTTTGATGTCCTTTTATTGGGTTTGCAAGATCATTTATATAATGATAATTCAAAATGCCCAATAAGTCATTTTTCAAGCTACACTAGCTTGTCTTTTTACCCCTAGCAGTATGCGACATGTAAATGAGCTTTACTCTAATTGGATTGCTCATATTTCCAAATTAAAATATGGAAAACAGCTTCACTCTGACTGGCCATTGGCATATGGCGTGATCTCGGCGGCCGGGCCAACCTTTCACAGTGACCTCATGTTCATTTCATTTGATATGTGTGTGTGGGGGGGAGGGGAGGGGGTCTTACTGTCATTGTGAAGCAGAATTCAACAAGCATTGGATTGTTCGCCCACTACTCATAACAAGTCACAACTCCACAGAGGAGGGGACGTTTCACTTGGGTAAAGTAAAAGAGAGCAGGATTTTTTGAAAGGGGGTCCCACTGACTCACTATAACGTCACCGGCTTGCGGCACGGCATTCATCTGTCGCACATAATTTGGCGAAAGTCACAATCACATTTAACATTACATTTAACATTAACATTATCCTTCTACAGAATACTGTATGTATTCTGTGGAAGGACTGTTGGAAAATACCAAACATGTATGCCTTTATATATTGTACGTACATGGCTTGTGGCTCGCTCGCTTCAAACAAGCAGTATGTGAAAGCTTACGTATTTTATGAAGCCATCCTCCGCAAAATGGGCCCAAACACAGCACAATTACCGTAATTTCTCATGTATAATGCACACCCATGAATAATACGCACCCCCAAAGTTGATCTCAAAATTCTGGAAAACCCTTCAACCGATGTATAATGTATGTATAATGCATTTTTAAAATCCATGATTTTGCTGCTACCCATATGATCAAAACATGAAGTATTATCTGTATTTTCAAATAATTATTCAAGTTAAGCACTTTATTTGTACACATGATACTTTCTTTCTATTTACTTCCTCTTATTTTGAAATTCACAGCCCTTCTTTTATTTAGTAAATGAGAAAACACACAGTTTTGCTCATATGTTTGATTACCCAAGCAGAATTTGTAAGATGTGTACAATTCTTTAAAGAAAACATGAAGGTCCAGGCGGAACACATTTAATTTTATTTTGATGGGATTCAAATTAAACGGTCAAGCATTTCAGAAAAGCATTATCATTAAACAAAACATAACCATAAAGAAATTAATGATGGTTGTTCAGTCATCAGTCGTATTTATAAAAAAAATAATAATAAAAATCACAATTTCTGCCTGGGTATGTAAACGTACGAGCACAATTGTACATATATGCAGTCATATGTACCCCTGTCATATTGGAACGAAAGTGTAGGCTACATCTTTTTCTAAAATCATGAACACCTACAACAGAGCCAAACCCTAATACATTCAAATAAATATTGAAGCTATGATTTATTAACACAATTATAGAGTAAGGATTATGTTGCACAATTGAACAGTATGCAAAATTATTTTATCCTAATATATAATATACTGCAATAACTGTCCCGTGGTAATGTTCTTGACATAATTTAAAAAATATGGAACTTCAGACAAATTGTTCTGAAAGTGAATTTCTATAGGTTGGCAGCTCTACAGTCATAGCAATAAATACAATTTTACTAATAATTGGCATAATAATTTCTTCTGGTGTTTCGGCTTTCGGTTTTCGGCCTTGGGGTTCTCATTTTTGTTTTTTTTCTATTATGAATCAGTGTTTTCATTTACACGTCCAACTGACAGATCGTAGTGGATCTATATACTCTAGGTAACAACTTGTCCATTTTCTGAGCTGCTTCTCCTCACTAGGGTCGCGGGCGTGCTGGAGCCTATCCCAGCTGTCATCGGGCAGAAGGCGGGGTACATCCTGAACCGGTTGCCAGCCAATCGCAGGGCACATAGAAACAAACAACCAGTCGCACTCACAGTCATGCCTACGGGCAATTTAGAGTCTCCAAATAATGCATGTTTTTGGGATGTGGGAGGAAACCGGAGTGCCCGGAGAAAACCCACGCAGGCACGGGGAGAACATGCAAACTCCACACAGGTGGGGCCGGGGATTGAACCCGGGTCCTCAGAACTGTGAGGCTGACGCTCTAACCAGTCGGCCACCGTGCCACCTAACAACTTGTCGTGATGTAAAAATAATTTTAAATGTACATACATTTTTCATTCTGTGATTTGAAGTGGGTTGCTGTTATCCCAAAAAACTTTTAAAAAGCACCTTGAGGAAGAAAATCGAAAAGAGCCCAGTATGAGGTCCTGAGCACTCTGGAGAAGGTTTTCATCCAGGATATCCCTGTACTTGGCCGCATTCATATTTTCTTCGATTACAACCAGTCGTCCTGTCCTTGCAGCTGAAAAACACCCCCACAGCATGATGCTGCCACCACCATGCTTCCCTGTTGGGACTGTATTGGACAGGTGATGAGCAGTGCCTGGTTTTCTCCACACATACCGCTTAGAATTAAGGCCAAAAAGTTCTATCTTGGTCTCATCAGACCAGAGAATTTTATTTCTCACCATCTTGGAGTCCTTCAGGTGTTGTTTTTTTTAGCAAACTCCGTGCGGGCTTTCGTGTGTCTTGCACTAAGGAGAGGCTTCTGTCGGGCCACTCTGCCATAAAGCCCCGACTGGTGGAGGGCTGCAGTGACGGTTGACTTTCTATAACTTTCTCCCATCTCCCGACTACATCTCTGGAGCGCAGCCACAGTGATCTTTGGGTTCTTCTTTACCTCACTCACCAAGGCTCTTCTCCCCCGATTGCTCAGTTTGGCCAGCTCTCGGAAGGGTTCTGGTCGTCCCAAATGTCTTCCATTTAAGGATTATGGAGGCCACTGTGCTCAGCAAAAAAAAAAAAAAAATTTGCCTTTACCAGATCTGTGCCTTGCCACAATTCTGTCTCTGAGCTCTTCAGGCAGTTCCTTTGACCTCATGATTCTCTTGCTCTGACACGCACAGTAAGGTATTATATAGACAGGTGTTTGTCCTACTCAAGTCCAACCAGTATAATCAAACACAGCTGGACTCCAATGAAGGTGAAGAAACCATCTCAAGGATGATCAGAAGAAATTAACAGCACCCGAGTTAAATATATGAGTGTCACAGCAAAGGGTCTGAATACTTATGGCTGTGTACCCCGCCTCCTGCCCGATGATAGCTGGGATAGGCTCCAGCACGCCCTCGCCTAGTGAGGAGAAGCGGCTCAGAAAATGGATGGATGGATGGATTGATGGATGTTTGATAAGACATCGTTGAAAAGCCCACACCAGCTATAAACTAAATATGTGCTAGACTGTACTGAAACCAAGTAGAAATATTCATTACTAACATCTTATTTACCAATACTGTTGCGATGTTTTGGGCCAAATTTTGAATACACAATTTAAACATCACTATTGACTTTTTGCAGCACTGGGAAATATTTGTTGGCAAATTTTACATTATAATACATACATCTCTTGCATTTTGATAAAAGACATAATGTTTATATTAAGCGTGAAAATGTGCCATCACAAACACTAATTTAAAAGTAGAATGTAGTCAACTGGTGTCAAACCCAAGGCCTGGGGGCCAGATCCGGCCCGCCACATTATTTTATGTGGCCCACGAAAGGAAATCATGTACATTAACTTCCATGAGACTTGCTAAAATCTGCACCAAAACTTTAACTTGTCAAATGTAATAAATATTGTTAAAATACTGCAAGCATTTTTTGTTACCAATCCCTTTTTTTACAGTCTAGTACCTGAACAACCTTCTTGACTTCTGATTTCAAATTGGCTATCCATCAATTTGTTCTGTAAATGCAATAATATGAGGCTATTAACCATTTATATGGTTTCACAGTCTTAATGGCCCTCTGAGGGAAACCCATCCATTTATCCATTTTCTGTACCGCTTTACCCTCACTAGGGTCGCGGGTGTGCTGGAGCCTATCACAGCTATCTTCGGGCAAGAGGCGGGGTACACCCTGAATTGGTCGCCAGCCAATCGCAGGGCATCTGAGCGAAAACGTTTACTACAATGTGGGCCGTGGCAAAAATTAGTTTGACACCCCTCATGTAGTCACACAGTAAGAAAAATACAGATTAAAAAAGCTATTGATTGAAGATTGATAACTGGCAATCAAATTGCAGACCTCTAAATCATAAATAAATTGAACCATTAAGTCCTGAGTGATTCCTACCCCTAATTAGCAGTACAGAAAAACGATGGCCATACAGTATGTCTCAACTTCAGACACTGATTTATTTATTTATTTTTATTTTTTTCTGTCAAATGGCTGATATTCATCATGGCAGCAGGAAGAAAAATAATAATAATTAAGGTATCTTGAGATGGGAATCAGACCTTTTCCTAACGTGAATAAGGGCGGCACGGTGGACAACTGGTTAGAGCATCTGCCTCACAGTTCTGAGGTCCAATGGTTGTTTGTTTCTATGTGCCTTGCGATTGGCTGGCAACCAGTTCAGGGTGTACCCCGCCTCCTGCCCGATGACAGCTGGATATAGGCTCCAGCACGCCCGCGACCCTAGTGAAGCGGCTCAGAAAATGGATGGATGGATGGGATATCTGCCTTCGCAAGTTCAGTGTAAATGCACAAAACGGTCAATGTGAGAGCTTCATTTTGTAGTTGCAATACAACGGAGGGATCTGTGAGCTGAAGCGCGAGTATGAGGCAGCCATTTTGCATTCACACAACAGCAGACAACAAAAGAGATGTTGTTTCTGAGATATGAATATGTATGACTTTGTGAAAGTGTTGGAACTATAACACGTCTTTACCATTATTGTGATTGTTTAAAGACAAGAGTGTAATGGGTTTAATGAGTAGTTAGGATCATTTATGCACTTGTATTTGCAGAGTTTGAAGTTAAATTGTGCAAAATTTTTTTATGAAGCTGTTTATGTCTTTACCATGATGCACTATATTCTTTACCGTTATGAAATAAATGTATTTCAGTTCGCCACCATATGTTCTGTCAATAAGGATTGCCTTTACTATGAATGCTTAAAATTTTAAATTATCAATAACTTTTTGGGTGGCACGGTGTGCGGCTGGTTAGCACATCTGCCTCACAGTTCTGAGGACCGGGGTTCAATCCCCGGCCCCGCCTGTGTGGAGTTTGCATGTTCTCCCCGTGCCTGCGTGGGTTTTTTTCCGGGCAATTCAGTTTCCTCCCACATCCCAAAAACCTGCATGGTAGGTTAATTGACGACTCTAAATTGCCTGTAGGTGTGAATGTGAGTGCGAATGGTTGTTTGTTTGTATGTGCCCTGCGATTGGCTGGCAACCAGTTCAGGGTGTACCCCGCCTCCTGCCCGATGACAGCTGGGATAGGCTCCAGCACGCCCGCGACCCTAGTGAGGAGAAGCAGCTCAGAAAATGGATGGATGGATGGGACTAAGAGAAAGACAAGGCCAACTAAACAGTATGGAACTTTTAATATATGTATTATTTAATTATTAATGTTTACTTACCGTGGTGTCATTATCCAGCGTTAACACGTGGAGTTATAGATGTAAAATTTGGGTGCTGGTTGTTTCATGTATTCCAGGAATGTAAACATGTCAGATATGTGTCACTTGATATGTAAAAACATACAAATTACACATAGAATTGGATAGTTGTGGGAAAAAAAATTCAGAGCTTACAAAGGCCAGCCTGAATATTTGCCCTAGGATTGATTGGCAACCAGTCCAGGGTGTACCTCACCCCATAGTCAAGTTACCTTACTCGCAACACTAATGAGGACAAAAGGCATCAAAAATTGACAGACGCATGGGCTCGTATCAGTGGACACGAGTCAGCGGGCATCGGCTCTGGTTTCCCTGAACAGGATGTGTGGTATGGAAATGGATTAGATAGTTGAATTATTACAGTTACATATCATTGATCTCTTCATAATACTCAACAATCTCTCCCAATGTCCAGCAGGCATTAATAAAACTCCGCTTTGTCAGAAGTAAATAAACTGCTTTAGTTTGTTTGAAAGAACTATTCATCCATTTTCTATACCGCTTCTAACTGTTAGGGTTACACGGGGGACAGGTGGAGCCTGTCCCAGTTGACTTTGGACCTGAGCTGGTCACCGGACATTCACACGTTCACACCTTCAATGAACTGAACAAGCATGCCATTGGATTGTGGAAGGAAGCCAGAGTATATCCAAAGAAAACTCGCAAACAAAACAAAATCCACACAAGAAAGGCCGCAGCCTGGATTCAAATCCCGATTCGAACATCCAACTTCAGAACTGTAAGGCAGATGCGCTCACCACTTGTCTACCACGCAGGGTGAGAACTGATACCAGTTATCGGTGTCAGGCCGATACCTGCCTTATTTCGAGGTATCGGGCACTCGTCAAGGCTGCCGATACCAGCCCCTGATACTTGGGCAAGGGGAAAAAAATAATAATCTGACATTGAGGAAGTCCTCTTTGCCAGTAGTTGGTGCTATGCTGCGGCGGTTTGACACATCGGCAAATCATCATGTGTGTCAGAAAGAAATCAAGGTCTTGGTTCACAATTATGTGTCATTGTGTTAAATGGACATTTATGTATCAAAAGTACTAGTGGCATCGGTACTCGTATCTCTGAGTACTTTGTACTTGTATCAGTGGTATGGAGCATCTCTAAATATAAGAGGAAGTGATGTGCAGCCCACTACATGGCCGCACAGGTAGGTGAAGGTATGTTGCACGCAGGAAGGCCTCTGTCACCAATCCGATGAATGGCACAGTTATCGACATGCTGACACAATGCTTTCTCGCCAACTGCGTCAAACAGATCGTGCATAATCGTCTGCTGCGCCCAGACAAGAAAAGACAAACAGCAACGCAGCATATTAGAGTGACAGGGAATAAAATGAAGCTTCTCACGGTGGCAGAGGTCAGGCTGCAGTCGCTGAGCGTGAGGTGATGCGGCTCCCATCTGCGCAGGAACTTGGAGGTGAGGATCTTGCTGAGGAAGGTGCGCGGGTGTTTGAGCACGCACACCTGGATGTCGCCCTCGTGCAGCAGCTTGTAGCGCATCCCGCTGCCGCTGCAGTATTGCAGGCTCCTCTTGCACGGCCCCGCGGCCACTTTGGCGTTATTATTGCCCTCCGACATGTCCCCCAGCAGAGGCTTGCTCTCCTCGCACTGATAAAACTGGTTGTTGTGCAGCTCGTTGCCTCCGCCGGCGCTGTTGAAATCCATCACTGAGTAATCCAACCGTTTTCCCGAAACGAGGCGATGGCTTTATACGAGACGGCCACACAAGACACAAGCTACATGTACAGTATAGCAAAAGAGGAGCACCGTATGATCGAGCTGGGGGAGGGGGGGAACCTACCTTCCTACCTACCTACCTACCTTCCTACCTAGTGCTGCTCCAACACGACCAATTACCCGAGACGGGCGCTAAAGGAGCCTTCCGACACTTTTATGGCAGGATATCCACGCGGCGGAAGCATTTGATTATACACTGTAAACAATCCACCATTTTCCTGCCCGCACAATGCTCCACGAAATGCGTCCGCGGTGCGCGTGTCGACTGCCCTCCGCTGCCAACGAGCGACTCAATATGTTCGGGCCACGGCCTTATCCATTTCCGAGGCAAAACGAATAGATCCAGCAGCGGAAAGACGCGGGCACACGGACGAAAAGGAAAGAAACCTCCGATTGCGGCGGCTCTCGCTTCCTGTGTGGGGTTCTGCGCTCATTACAGGCTCGCTGGCTCGGTTTCCTTTGATTCCGTATTTTCCCCCTATCTTGCTGTAAACGAGCCAGCTCTCTCCAGCAGCGCCGCGCCGATTGGTCCGCGCTGGTTCATGTGATACTGGGCTGACGTCAATGGGGAGGCGAGCGGATGAGCCTTCTTCTTGGCTCTTTTGCGCTTGACTGTCTGCCGAAGGCTGCATACTCCTCCTCCTCCTCCTCATCCAGCCACCACATCTCTCCGAATTGCGCCTTTGAATAGCCTTCAAAAATCTTACGTACCCGCACGAATAGTAGGCTATTCGTTCATGACAACAAAAACAAAATCACAACCGAAAAAATGTTGAGAACGGACGCAGCAATTAATACCAAGGTAATTATTATCACAGAGGTACAGCGTCACTTGTTGCTAGACAAAATCTGTGGCACCTGCCCTTTTGCCCTGGACGAAAAAAAAGGCCCATTTTGCACTTTTTACTAATTCATCAAGATTTAAAAGTAAAAATACCCTCACTGTCATGAATGTTAAGTCCTTGGAAGAATTGTACATACGCTCTCGTCTTGCCCCAGCCCCCCTTCCAAAAACCATTTGAATAGGGGTGTGTGAACTTTTTTATCCACTGTAGCCTCCCTTCACCTCATTTGTTAATAGTTGTATGTTTGAGTGTATTTATTGTGTTAAAAGAAATAAATACACAAGTTAACTACATTCGACAGTTGTTTTTTTTTTTTACTTAATTGTATGAATAATTTTGGGAGTTCCCGCGACCCTGGTGAGGTTAAGCGGCTCAGAAAATGGATGGATGGATGGAATTTTGTGAGTGGGTGCCCTTTTTTGGCTTGAGCACCTGCCCCCAAAAATGTCTGTGCACGTTCCTGATAAGCATACTCGTTTATGCCGTATACATAATATAAGTACCAAAGAAATGCATTTTCAAGCCACGCTCGCACGACTGTTTCAATGACAAACCCGTGGTTCATGTCAGAGTTGCCAGCTGGCAGGAAGAGGAAATCACATGTGAAGAAAAAACGACAGTGGTGCCTTGACTATTCAGCAGTACCTATATTGACAAACAGTCAAACACACGGAAACAAAATGAAAACACCCGCTACATTCCTTTCCCAAAACTCATTTGAAGAAGCCCACACAAAGACGAACTGTCCATTTTCCTGACATCACTCACTAGGCCACGCCCAGGAGGCCAATTATCCAGGACCTCTGCATAATGGTGAACAGACGTGCTCAAATAAATGTCTCATCATAATGTCATTCAGCACAAGCCTCCTCATTTCCTCACTCCACGCCCATTTTGTCACATTGTTCTGCACCAGTTTCATCATCAAGTCATTCCACACCTGCGTCCAAACCACGTCACTCCGAACCTGTATCAAAGCCATCCTGTTCCATGTCTGTTTCGTCACCTCATGCCATGCCATGTCATTCCAAGCATGTTTCTGGTGTCCCTCACGCTCTATGGCAGCAGGCCGATCAGGCTGAGGCAGCCCTAGTTCTTTCCCCACGACAAGTCAAGGCCTGTTTTTTGTACCACGGCAGCTCATAACCCCTTTGCCTGCCCCACAGCTTTTCAGGCACCCCTGTACTGGCTCAGTGGCTCAGCGACTCAGCATTCAGACTGGGCGGCCCGGAGCGCTGCACCAAATGCACGGCCACGTCCAGACTGGGAAGCCAAGGACCGTCGAGCCAGTCACTTGACCATGTCGAGACTGTTTATTTACTTTTTTTTAAGTTTTACACAGATCATGTATTTTTTGTGTGTGTTCTGGAGTTTTTTATTTGTTATTTGTTTATTTTGTATTTTTCCGGCCGCTCGTGTCTTGTTGAGGTGTGCCTCGTTGTCTCATCAGGTTCTTGGTATTTCGTTCCTCTGTTCATTGGTGCCTGTCGTGGTGAGTCAGGTTTTCGGGCTTTGGACTTTTTATTGAGCCTTGATCCTGATGCTTCAGTACTTTTTATGAATAAAAACAAGAATAACAAATGCCTTTTTGAGTATACAATACACTCCGACCTTGCCTTCGCTGCACGCACTTGGGTCCACTTTAGCCTCTACATCACCGAAGCAATGGGCATCCACCACTGTTGGCTGGGCTTCCACCTCTGCCGGCTGGGCCTCCACCTCTGCCAGCTAGGCCTCCACCACTGCTAGCTGGGCCTCCACCTCTGCTAGCTGGGCTTCCACCTCTGCTAGCGGGGCTAACACCACTGCTGGCTGATGCGGAAGCTGGCAGCGTAAAGCTATATGCAAACATTGCCAATAAAAGAAACAGGGGGCTGCCAAACCCCGCAATACTAAAGCACTGGAAATGCAGGGTGTTCCAAACCGTTAATAACTCTAAATTAATATGGGACTCAACACATACACCAAAAAGCATTCTTTGTGCACACTTAAATATACGAAGCATTTTAACGAAAAGTGATCAGGTCAATCACCTTCTCTCTGACTCAAATATTTACTTCCTCTGCCTATCTGAGACATGGCTCCATGAATCTTCGCCCTCAGCAATACTATCTGTAACTGGTTATAAAATGTTTAGAAAAGACAGACAGGGTTCTAAGCGAGGAGGTGTTATGATTTATGCCAAGGACACTTTTAATTGTAATGAAATACATGTTACAGATGAGAATGGTTAGAATTTCTTGGACTAACTGTTTCTTTGTCACAGCAAATGTCTTTTATTCTTGTAGTTATTTATAGGCCTCCCTCATCAAATGCAGATTTTTATGAAAAGCTGGAAATTTTACTGAAACAACTCAATCTTGCAAAAGAGGTGATAATAATGGGTGACCTAAATGTTAATGGAAAGTTAACAAAGTTAGGAAAAAATTGAAAAGGGTTATGGATTATATGGATATGACTCAGGTAATTAATGGCCCTACGGGAATTACAAACTCCACCCGCACTCAGATTGATCTATCTTTTACTAATAGGCCAGAAAGGATCTTGAAGCCATACAATATGCTCACAGGATTGTCTGATCACAATCTTATAATGGTCACAAGAAAATTAACTAAAAAGCGCTTCAAACCCTTGGCCACCACTGAATCCTATAGGATACCAAAACATGAACAACAAAATTTCCAAGATTCTATCCAAGAAGTAAACTGGGATGTATTACTCGCTGGCAAAAATTTAGATGAGGATTGTTCTAAATTTGCCAACAAAATACAATAAATTATTATACAATTTACACGCATAATAAAACTAAAAGCTAGAAAGAATGGCCTTCCTTGGTTAAACAAATTTATTCTGAAACTGATGAAAGAACAAGATCATTCCTTGAAGTTGTCGGTCAAATCAGGATACAATAGACACCAATTTATTTCACTGAGAAATAGGGTAGTGAAAGAAATAAGAAAATCTAAAGCTGACTTTTTCATTACTGCTTTGAATAGTGCGAAGGGAAATTCTAAAATAACCTGGAATTATATTAAAAAAACTATTGGGTGATACACAAAATAACAAAACAAAACTAATGCAAATTAAATTAAATGGAAACATCCTGACGGAACCTCAAGTGATGGCTGATGCTTTTACCAACTACTTCATTGAATCTGTTTCAGAAATCTCTACTCGGTTTGCAGTAAAACAAAGGAAGGAATACCCTGCATCGTCTGCAACGCAGTTCTTTACGATTACAAATATTACTGAGACCAAAGTTATCGATTTAATTCATTCACTCAAACCATCTTAGGCAAAGGATGTTTTTGGAATGGACACGAACATGCTCAAAGATCTAGGTTCAACTCTTGCTACTGCTATTTCCTCCATCATTAATCTTTCAATTTCTTGTGGTCACTTTCCAAAGGCCTGGAAATCTGCTAATGTTACCCCTGTCTTTAAGTCCGGTGACTCAACTTCTCTGAATAACTACCGACCTATAAGCATTCTTCCGGCCATTTCCAAAGTTGCAGAAAAATGGGTGTCAGAGCAGATTGTCCATTATTTAAACAGCACCTCCCCCTCTTTCCACGCCATGCAGTTTGGTTTCAGATCCAAGCATTCCACTGAAATGGCTACATGCCTCTTCATTGAGAAAATAAAATATTCTCTCGACAAGGGTGGAGTTGTAGGGTTGGTGTTCTTGGACCTCAGGAAGGCTTTCGATACAGTAAATCACTCTGTTCTTCTTACCAAGCTCTCAAAATTTAACTTCTCTCGCAAAGCTGTGAACTGGATTGAATCATATCTGCATGATCGAACACAATCTGTATCAGTTAACAACTGCAGATCTGAGTCTCTTAGGCTAACATCTGGAGTCCCTCAGGGATCAATAATAGGCCCCTTGTATTTAGTCTTTATATCAACGATTTGCCCACTTTTTGTTCTGAACACGGTTTTCTTTGTTCATGGTTGCTCCAAAGATACTGTTGCTGCTAAACTCACTAATACTATGTCCTGTGTCACAACTTGGTTGCAGGAGTGCTGTCTACAGCGAAACGTTTCTAAAACTGTATTTATGTATTTCACTAAAACAAATAGAGTATCACCTGACCCCGACATACTTGTTAATGGAGAAAAAATAAAAATTGTCATCCAATACAAATATCTTGGGTTAATAATAGATTCACAGCTTCCCTTTAAAGCCCATATTGACAAATTGTGTAAAAACATCAAAATAAACTTTGTAAATTTTTGTGCAATTCGAAATGAAATGTCAACTGAAGCCGCAAAAATGTACTGGCATTCAATAATTCTTAGTCACTTTAACTATTGCATAATCAGTTGGTCCCAGGCTGGTCAGAATGCAAAATAAAACATTGGAAGTTTTGTACAAACAAGTAATTAAAGTGATGGATAAAAAAACCAAGGCACTATCATCACTGTGCAATTTAAAAAATATATAGTCTTTTATACTGGGACAGTCTTCACATATTTGCAGATTTAAATTTGATTTATAAAGTACTGCATGATTCGGCTCCAGCTCCTCTGGCTGAGTTCATCAGCCAAAGAAACAGCTCTAAGCGTGTCACTCGAGGCTCTGTCAGAGGTGACGGTCTCATTCCTCTGCGCAGGAGTACTTTCAGTAAGGCAGCCTGGTCAGTGAGGAGAGCTGGTGAGTGGAACTCAGTACCTGAGGAGGTTAAACTGCTTAAAACATACAAGGCCTTCACACAAAAAACTGAAAATG
This sequence comes from Phycodurus eques, assembly GCF_024500275.1. Taxonomy (NCBI): domain Eukaryota; kingdom Metazoa; phylum Chordata; class Actinopteri; order Syngnathiformes; family Syngnathidae; genus Phycodurus; species Phycodurus eques. Next base: position 9,814,433 of record NC_084529.1, on the reverse strand, counting down.
TGGCGAGTTAACACCTACAGCTGCCAACACTAAAAGACAAGTATGTTAAGATGTTTTCATGTTATGATCAAATGATCTGTGGTTTTATTCTCTCTTAATAGTATAGTAAGTCTTTTATTATCTATCCTGTATTATATTGTCTTGTAGATGTATTTACTGCTTTTTTACATCATGGCCAGGGGACTACAGATGAAAACTAGCCTTCTGGCTAATTGTGGCTTTTTTTTTTTAACCATGTGTACTTCATGTGTTTTATGAAATTGCATTGTCCCCTTTCAAATAAACTGATTTAAAAAAATAAATTAAAAAAAAACATAATTCCCGACAACCACTGTCTATAAATTGTGTCATCGTGTACGGAAGTTGGAAAAAGTAACGAGGCTATTTCGTCAGAGGAGTAGAAGATACGTTAAAGTACAGATATCTGAAAAATGTACAGTCATTAAGTATATTTAAGTATTAAGTATTTCAATCCAGAGGCACTGTCCCCGATGTCCACACAGTGTTGCAGAGGCGTGTCAACCAGGACAGCCCTACAACATCCAGAGCGAATCTCATCCACCCCGGGGGCTTTGCCACCGAGGAGCTTTTTAACCACCTCGGTGACCTCAACCCCAGAGATAGGAGAGCCCGCCTCAGAGATCCCAGACTCTGCTTCCTCAAGGGAAGGCGTGTCGGTGGAATGGAGCAGGCCTTCGAAGTATTCTCCCCACCGACTCACAATGTCCCGAGTCGAGATCAGCAGCGCGCCATCCCCACTATGCTGCTCCGCTTCCCTCTCCTGAGACGCCGGATGGTGGACCAGAATTTGCTCGAAGCTGTCCGGAAGTCCTTCTCCATGGCCTCACCGAACTCCTCCCATACCCGAGTTTTTGCTTCAGCGACCACCAAAGCTGCATTCCGCTTGGCCAGCCAGTACCCATCAGCTGCTTCAGGAGTCCCACAGGCAAAAAGGGCCCGATAGGACTCCTTCTTCAGCTTGACGGCATCCCTGCAACCAACATTTCCAAATTGAGAAAATAAGAGTTCACACGCAGCCGTGGACAAAGAGTAAAGAAAAACTTGCAGTTCCGTCAGAAATTGCTAAGGCTTGTTGATATCACCAAGCTGAATTGTGGCAAAAAAAGTGCATTTAGAACTTTACCTTATGTCATAGGTGTGTGTTCCGGTTTTTGTCTTCCCCCTGTTTCACACACACCTGCTCCTGAGAGCATCTTCACCAACTGTGCCTCGTTCACCGTAATTACCCCTTGTATTTAACCTCGTGTCTCATTCTCTCTCGTCGCCAGTTCGTTGTACCTTGTCGTCGCGTTCCAGCATTCCTTGTTTCCACGTCACAGACACACAGTAAGACTTGACCCTGTTCCGATTATCGACCTCGCCTTTTTGCCTCATGTTTTTTTTTTTTTTTTTTCATGTTTTTGGATACTGTTTCCTTTCTTGGATTGCCTGTCCGTATATTAAACCTCTCTTTTTGGAAACTGTCCATTTGTTTTGGAGTCGTGCATTTTTGGGTCCTATCCTCTGTTCCGTTCATGACAGAACGAACTGGCCATAACATTGACCCAGCAGATTCAGACCCGGTGCGCAAAGCCCTTCAAGCGCAGGGTCAACGCCTCTCGAAGCAGGAGGAGAAGCTTGCTGCCCTCCACCTTAATCTAGAGGGACTGTCAAGGCATCAGGACAGATGGCCTCACAGTTTGAACTTCTTATGAAAATGATTCAAGAGAAGGAACCAGTTGGCACAACACCCGGTACCGCCACGGTACCAACATTTCCATGTGAAGCAGTCACCATGCAGCCACCTGCCACCTCCGCTGCTGTCTGCCCACAGCTCTCTCGACCGGAGAGGTTCTCTGGAGATTCTGGGAACATTAAGCCGTTCATCACTCAGTGTGAACTCCACTTTGAGCTGCAGGGAGCTGCCTTCCCCACCAAGTGGGCAACGATCGCTTTCGTCATTTCCCACCTGACTGGTCGTGCAGAGGCGTGGGCTACTGCTGAATGGAGCCGCAATTCCGCCGCGTGTCATTCGTGGGCTTTTTGCGTAAAGACTATGGAGCAAGTTTTTCAATTTTCCACACCAGATTGTGAGGCAGCTCGCTCCCTTGTCACCTTACAACAAGGCAAGCGCAGGGTGTCAGATTACGCGATTGAGTTTCGCATTCTAGCAGCTGAGAGTCAGTGGAATAATCGGGCGCTACTCGATGCCTTTTTTCAAGGACTATCCCCCGCCGTCAAGGATCATTTAGTGCCGCTAGACCTGCCGACCGACTTGGACACTCTCATCGCTCTCGCTGTAAAAATCAACAAGAGGCTTTTGGATCGCGAGCTGGATGGAGATCGGCGGAGGGCTGTGTCACTGCACACTTGGAGGACGATCCTTGGTGACCAGCCAAACCAAGGCAGATCCCCTGTTTCCGGTCTCAACCCACTGGCTAGCGTCCCCACGGATGAACCCATGCAACTGGGCAGGTTCCGTCTCTCCCCTGAAGAACGTCAACGCCGGCTGAGGGAAGGGCGGTGCTTCTACTGCGGTCAGTTGGGTCATTCCGTGAGCAACTGTCACGTCAAAGTTGCCGGTGCCGGTAGCAAGGGCACGGGAGAGGTGAGTCTAAATTTCATTAAGGAAGACCCTACCCAGGTTCTTCCTAAAGTGACACTATGCTCTCCAGATCAAGAGATTCATACACCTGTATTTATTGACTCTGAACCTGACTTGTCTCAAGTGCCCACCTGTTACCATGACATTAAAGACGTTTTTTCCAAGTCAAAGGCCAAATCCCTTCCACCCCACAGACCCTATGACTGTGCTGTTGACTTGCTGCCTGGAACCACACCCCCACGATGGAGGTTGTTCTCTCTTTCAGGGCCGGAACACAAGGCCATGAAGGAGTACGTGGAAGAATCACTGGCAGCCGGGATCATTCGCCCACCTTCATCCCCTGCGGGAGCAGGATCTTTCTTTGTGGACAAAAAGGACAAGACCCTGCGACCCTGTATCGATTACTGGGGTCTCAACGAGATAACTGTAAAAAACAGGTACCCTCTTCCTCTCATCTCCACTGCCTTTGAGTTCCTGGAGGGAGCCAAGATTTTCACCAAACTAGACTTAAGAAATGCGTATCATCTAGTCAGAGCAGAGGTCGGTACACAGGCAGGCAATCCAAAAAGGCAACAGTATCCAAAAAATGTGAGGCAAAGAGGCAAGGTCAATAATCGGAACAGGGTCTAGTCTTACTATGAGTCGGTGACGTGGAAACAAGGAATGCTGGAACGTGACAACAAGGTACAACGAACTGGTGACCAGAAAGAATGAGACACGAGTTTAAATGCAAGGGGTAATTAGGGTAAACAAGGCACAGGTGGGGAAGATGCTCTCAGGAGCAGGTTTGTACGAGACAGGGGGAAGACAACAACCAGAACACACACCCATGACAGTACCCCCCCCCCCCCCCCCCCTTAACGGCCCCAGACAGCCTCAGGATGCGCAATGTGGAAGTCCAGAATGAGTGAGTCATCCACGATAAACCCAGACGGCACCCAGGAACGTTCCTCAGGCCCGTAGCCCTCCCAGTCCACCAGATATTGAAACCCCCTCCGACGAAACGCCTCACCGTGAAGACAGGGCCCCATCCACGAAACGGGGGGGAGGTGGGGGCCTAAGGCAGGACCAGATGGGACTCCCGGGCGGGCTTGAGCAGGCTGACGTGAAATGCAGGGTGGACCCGCATCGACCTAGACAGGGTTGATGACCTTCGTGATGTGGAAAGGCCTGACGAACCTCGGAGTGAGCTTCCTGGACTCCACCTGGAGTGGAATATGTTTGGTGGAGAGCCAAACTTGCTTACCCGCTTTGTACTTTCCTCCTACGGTCAGCTGCGGTTTTGTAGGACCGTCTTGGGCGTAGCAACATCTGGCGGGCTCGCTCCCAGGTCCTCCTGCAGTGTCTCACCAAGGTCAATGCAGCTGGAACCGTGGACTCTGGGGCTATGGCAGGAAACAGAGATGTTCGGTAACCATGCACAATGTGAAAAGGCGATAGACCAGTGGATGCAGAGGGGAGAGAATTGTGAGAGAACTCGACCCAAACCAGTTTCTGAGACCAGGATTCTGGCTCCTGTGAAGCGAGACATCGGAGCCCAGTCTCCAGGTCCTAGTTCAGCCTCTCGGTTTGTCCGTTGGTTTCAGGATGAAACCCAGATGACAGACTGACGGTAGCACCTATTAGACTGCAAAACCCCTTCCAAAATCGTGACATTAATTGGGGGCCCCAATCAGATACCACATTTTTGGGGAATCATGAAACTTGAATACCTGGTTTATCATCAACTCGGCAGTGTCTTTAGCTGAGGGGAGTTTCGGAAGTGCAATGAAGTGTGCCATCTTAGAGAACCTGTCAACAACTGTGAGAATGGTGGTATTTACTTTAGAGGCCAGTATTCCCCATCACAAAGTCTACGGAGATGTCTGACCAAGGACGTTGTGGTATTGGCAGGGGTCGCAACTCCCCAGAAGGACGTTTATGAGAGGGCTTGTTAGCAGCACATACCTGGCAAGCATTGACATAATTGATAACGTCCCTTCTAACATTGGGCCACCAAAAGCGCTCTTCGACCACAGATTGCGTCTTGGCCATGCCTGGGTGACATACAGTCCGGTTAGTGTGAGCCCTGTGGATGACTCGTCCCCTTAAGGTCGGAACCACATAAAGCCTGTTTTCAGGGCAATCATCAGGGCTAAGAGTGTTATTCAGAGCCTCTTTCACCACACTTTCAACATCCCAAACAAAAGCAGAAATAAAACATGACTTGGGCAAAATAGTTTTAGGGTTGGACAAAGAACTCTCTTCGCAAAAAATACGTGACAAAGCATCTAGCTTACCATTTTCAGAACCAGGTCGGTAGGATAACATGACATTAAGTCTCGTGAAGAATAGAGCCTATCGAGCCTGCCTAGCATTTAATCTTTTATCAGATTTAATATACTTAAGGTTCTTATGATCTGTCCATCATAAAAACGGAGTCTGTGTCCCCTCCAGCCAATGCCTCCACTCCACCAAAGCCACCTTGACCGCCAGCAGTTCACGATCACCTATGGCATAATTTCTTTCGGCTGGAGTCAGTTTTTTAGAGAGATAAGCACAAGGATGTAAGTTACCATCCTTGAGCTATTTCTGGGAGAGCACTGCTCCTATACCCGCATCAGACACATCAACCTCTACAATTACAATGAACTGCTGTTTGGGACCTGGCAAAGTGAGGATGGGAGCGGAGGTAAAGCTCGATTTTAGTTTCTGTAAAGCTGACTGACAAACCGGGTTCCACACAAAGGGTCTGTGTGGCGAGGTAAGATCATGCAAAGGCGAGGCTATTGAACTGAAATTTCTAATGAACTTCTGTAGAAGTTTGCGAACCTTAAGTACATCGTTGCGTGACGTGGGAGTAGGCCAATTAATCACGGCATTGACTTTGCAAGGGTCCATTTTGACTTCACCTTGAGCCAGCACGAAACCCAGAAAACAAACGGACGCCTTGCGGAACTCACATTTCTCAGCCTTGACATAAAGTTAATTCTGCAGTAACTGCTGCAATACAGAGCGGACATGAATAATGTGAGTCTCCCCATCCGGCGAGAACATAAAAATATTGTCCAAATAGACAAAAACATACACATTCAACATGTCATGCAGGACATCATTGACAAGGTTTTGGAAAACACCAGGAGCTTTAGTGAATCCAAAAGGCATTACCAAATACTCATAATGTCCCATTGGTGTGTTGAATGCTGTTTTCCATTCATCCCCCTCCCTTTTCCTGACTAGATGATATGCATTTCTTAAGTCTTGTTTGGTGAAAAACTTGGCTCACTCCAGGAACTCAAAGCCGGTGGAGATTAGAGGAAGAGGAGAGAGGGGATCTGCTTTGGTTTGGCTGGTCACCGAGGCTCATCCTCCAAGTGCGCTTTGACGCATCCCTCCGCCGATCACCGTCCAGCTCGCGATCCAAAAGCCTTTTGTAGATTTTTACGGCGAGAGAGATAAGAGTGTCCAAGTCAGTTGGCAGGTCTAGTGGGACCAAACGATCCTTGACGGCGGGGTATAGTCCTTGAAAAAATGCATCGAGTAGTGCCCTGTTGTTCCACTGACTCTCAGCTGCTTGAATGCGAAACTCAATCGCGTAATCTGACACTCGCGCTTGCCTTGTTGTAAGGTGACAAGGGAGCGAGCTGCCTCATGATCTGGTGTGCAATACTGAAAAACTTGTTCCATAATATTTACAAAAGAAGCCCAAGAATGACACATGGAGGAATTGCGGCGCAATTGAGCAGTGGCCCACGCCTCCGCACGACCAGTCAGGTGGGAAATGACAAAAGCAATCTTTGCCCGCTTGGTGGGGAAGGCAGCTGCCTGCAGCTCAAAGTGGAGTTCGCACTGAGTGATTAACGGCTTAATATTCCCAGAATCTCAGAGACAGGGGGAAGACAACAACCAGAACACACACCCATAACAGTGAGACCATCTGAAAGAAAATTCAAGCTGAAAGGCAACTGGACCCTGCAATGTGAAAATAACCCTCTAAACACACCAATAAATCCACCAAGAACTGGCTCTTAACTGAGAAGTGGAGAATCCTGGAACTGCCCAGTCAAAGCCCAGATCTTTGTCCCAATAAGATGCTGTGAGGTGACTTGAAACAGACCATGCATGCAAGAAACCCTTCAAATATCACACATGTTAAAGCATTCTGAATTGAGTAGTGGAGAAAACCTTCCTCAGACCAATGTCAGAGACTTGTAGAGGGTTACAAGAAGCATCTTACTGCAGAAATTTTGTCAAAGGGGGTAGGTAACACTAGGTTTTAGGGGGCAAGGTGTCCTCACTTTTCACCTAGGTAGAATATGCATTTATGTTGATATCTTTTGTTTAGTGAGTGAAACAATGCTATTTTTTTCTTTGCCGGTAATTACATCACTTCCTTTTCCAGAGATTATACATCAGTATGTTAACATTTCTAAATGAATAACTGAATATTTAATGGGGTGTCCTATAAACTCTTATTCCAATGAAGTTGTGACGTTGTGCATAACATCAATAAAAACAGAAAACAATGATTTGCAAATCCCTTTCAACGTATATTCAATTGAATACTCTACAAAAACAACATATTTAATGTTCAAACTGATGAACATTACTGTTTTTTCTTGTTGTTGCAAATATTCTGTCATTTTTAATTTGATTCCTGCAACACATTCCATAAAAGCTTTGACAGGAGAAACAAAAGACTGGGAAAGTTGAATTTCTGCACTTTTCCACTGCAGAAATGCAGTGGAAAAGTGTGTTGTGGTCTGATGCAGTCCACATTTCAAATAGCTTTTGGAAATCATGGACATGGTGTCCTTCAGGCCAAAGAGGAAAAGGACCATCTGGATTGTTGTTAGCACAAAGTTCAAAAGTCAGCATCTGTGATGGTATGGTGGTTTGTTCGTACCCATGGCATGGATAATTTGCGCATCTGTGAAGGCACCATTAATGCTGAAAAATACGACGGCTGAAATAAGTATTGAACACGTCACCATTTTTCTCACTAAATACACTTCCAGAGGTGCTATTGACCTGAACATTTCACCAAATGTTGGGAACAACCCAAGTAATCCATCCATACAAAGAAAGTAGAACAAATAAGCTCAGAAATTAAGTTAGTGTGTAAAATTGTGAAATTGACACAGGGAAAAAGTATTGAACACATGAAGAAAGGGAGGTGCAAAAAGGCATTCCATTTCCTGAAGCCTTACACAGTTCCACTACAAATTTAAGAACAATAAATCACATCTCTAGACATCTGCAGGCTTCTCCATTTATTTCATCATCCATCCATTTTTTGAGCTGCTTCTCCTCACTAGGGTCGCGGGCGTGCTGGAGCCTATCCCAGCTATCATGGGGCAGGAGGCGGGGTACACCCTGAAATGGTTGCCAGCCAATCGCAGGGCACATATAAACAAACAACCATTTGCACTCACATTCACACCTACGAGCAATTTAGAGTTGTCAATTAACCTACCATGCATGTTTTTGGGATGTTGGAGGAAACCGGCGTGCCCGGAGAAACCCCACGCAGGCACGGAGAGAACATGCAAACTCCACACAGGTGGGTCCGGGGATTGAACCCCGGTCCTCAGAAGTGTGAGGCAAACGCTCTAACCAGTCGCCCAACCGTGCCGCGTTACCTGGATAAGGTTAAACAAATAAATAAAAAATACATGACTTTATGGACATCATCTTTTTAATGCAGCAGCGTGAAGTATTTGGTATCTGTAAATGTGTTTCCTTAAAAAAATAAAAATCAATTAAAAAAAAAAACAGACTGTACATCGCAAATATTCATTTGTGAACGTACAAATGTAGACTATACAGAGTGTTGCACTGCTTCCCTCTACTGAGATGCTGGATGGTGGACCAGAAATTCCTCGAAGCTGTTTGGAAGTCGTTCTCCATGGCCTCGCCGAACTCCTCACATGCCCGAGTTTTTGCCTCAGCTACGACCAAAGCTGCATTCTGCTTGGCCAGTCGGTACCCATCAGCTACCAGGCGCTTGCCTTTGAGCCCCACCTCCACAGCCTTTCGTGTTCCTTTTTCCAGATATTGCGATCACTCGAGATTGCTAAATCTATCACGACCGCTGTCTTCTGATGCTTATCTACCTCCCATATGTCAGGCTGGTTGGTCATCACCAGTTTGTCAGTCTGGATCTGAAAGTCCCATAGGATCTTCGCCTGGTTGTTCTCAGCCACCTTTGGTGCTGTCTGCCATCTTGCTTCTGGGATCTCCAGTCCATATTGGGTACAGATGTTCCGGTACACTATTCCTGCTACCTGCCCCTCCATGTATGCCTTACCTGCTGGAATCTTTCACCCTGCTGTAATGCGCTGCACTGTCTCTGGGGCTTCTTTGCACAGCCTACACCAGGGGTCCTATCTGATGAGGTTGACCCCAGCCTCTATTGATCTTGTGTTTAGGCCCTGTTTTTGTGCTGCCAGGATTAATGTCTCCATGCTGTCTTTCAGTGCAGCCTTTTCCAGTCACTGGTATGTTTGTCGATGTAGGCCACTTCTTCAATTTGTTGGTGGTAAATGCCATGCAGGGGGTTGTCTTTCCATGACAACCCATCTGACCCCACCTTACTGGGCTTCTGTTGTCTGAAGCATTCACTTAGTAGGTTGTCCCTGGGTGCCATCTTGATGTATTAATGGAGGCCTGTTGTTTCCTCCTGGATAGTGCCTGTGACGCTTGCTCGTCCTCGCCCTCCCTCTTTCCACATTGTGTTCAGCCTCATGATTCTGGACTGGGGGTGGAACCCTCCGTGCATTGTAATGTGCTTTCTTGTCTTTATATCAGTGGCGTACATCTCTTCCAGTGAACAGGGTGTCATGGCCCTGTGTTTAAATTTTTTTTTCTTTGTGTTGCAGTGTCTGGGTGAGCGAAGGTGGGCGTTGACATCGGTGACGCACCTGTCATGCATTGTAATCATCAGACTTTTTAGGGGGCACCGTGACAGTGTGTGGGCGTCGGAATATTCATTCGTTTTTGACCCGTGTTTGCCGCCGTTCTGACCACTGTCAAAATGTAGGTCCTCTACGATTATACCACATGGACCTTTTGTCGTGTCTCCCTGCATTATCTGTTTTTTGATTCTCTCTGGTTGTGAGTCCCTTTAGCTTCGTATGTCTCGCCATCACATGCTCTGTCATTGAATTAAAAATTTTCGGGCCTCTTACCTCGAGTCTCTTTTTTGGGATCTGCCCTTATGGCATTGGTACCCGTGACACAGGGTAATATGTCAGTGGGGAATCTGATTACTGGCAGGACATAGGTGTTAATGGTCTGGATCTTATTCTATCCTTTCAGCTGACACTTCAGGATCTGCCTCACTCTCTTTAGGCATTTGGCTGTGGCTGCCCTTCAAGCTGTCTCCTCGTTGTTGCCATTTGCCTGCTGTCCTGCATATCTGTTTTCCTGCCCTTAAGTAGTTTGACACCTTCAGTTGCTATCATCTTCCTTCGTCAAGATATCATTCACCCGCATTTATCACGTCCGAATGACATTCCGATGTCATTCATATATATCGTTGTGAGGTAAATCAAGGAGGCGATATTACGCTCGTTCTTGGCTTACAGGTTGATGTCATCCATGTACAGGAGGTGTACCCCAAACCACTCTTGGTTATGATCTGACTGAGCGGGGACATTGCATCTCTTTGGAATATGCCACTTTTGATGTTCACCTGTGCAACTGGCTTTGAGTTGGCTTCAACAGTTGTCTTCCACAGCCTCATGGAGTTCTTGCTGAAGGTTCTCAGGATCCTGTTGATGGTATACAGTTCCAGGCACTCCATTATCCATCTGCGTGGCATTGAGTCGTAGGCTTTCTTTTAGTCAATCCAGGCAGTGCACAGGTTGTTGCTTCTGGTTTTACAGTCTTGGGCGATTGTCCTGTCAACCAGTAGCTGGTGTTTGGCTCCCCTGGTGTTATTACCAATGCTTTTCTGTGCTTTGCACATGTATTGATCCATATGCCTCATTTTGGCCTCAATGATGCCTGATAGGAGCTTCCATGTGGTGGTGAGAAAGATAATAGATCAGTAGTTTGATGGTGTTGTTCCCTTCTGGGAGTCCTTCATGATAAGGACTGTCCGACCTTGGGTTAGCCATTCTGGGTGGGTCCCCGTTGTGAGCAGCTTGTTTATTTGTGTTGCCAGGCTTTCGTGGAGAGCAGTTAGCCTCTTTAGCCAGTAGACGTAAATCATGTCGGGCCTTGCTGCTGTCCAGCTTTTTATCTCAGACATTCTTGTTTAGATATCTGCTTTTGTTATGACGACTGGTTCTTGTTCTGGGAGGTTGCTCTACTCTACTCGCAAGTCCGCCAGCCATTGGGCGTTGGTTTTGTGTGAGGCCTCACGTCCCAGATACTCTTCCAGTATTGCTCTGTCTGAACCTTGGGCGGGTCTGTTTTGGTCTTGCTACCTTGCCATTGAGAGTAGACATTAGCTGGGTTGTTGGAGAACATCATGTTAATTCTCCTGGCCTCTACCTCTCTCATGTACCTTTTCAGGTGGGTAGCTAACGGTTTGAGTCTTTCCTTGGCAGTCTGAAGTGCCTCAGCTGTAGGCATCTTGATGTATTTCTTGGGCAGTTCTTTCTTAACTTTCACCCTTTGCGTTGCTCTATTACTGGGCTAACTTCTCTCTGGGTCACCCTTATTTTTGCCTCTAGTCTTCTCTTTCATTAAATGTTGACCTTCCGGTTGTTTATCTTGTAACCAAGCACCTCGAGGATAACTGATATACTGCTGATATACTGCTACACTACTATACTACTTAGATGATTGGTCTCATTGATGTTCTCGGTGGGGATGCTTATCACTGCTGTGTTGAGATCGTCCAGTCGGGATTCTGATGGTATTTCCTTCTCTAGCCTTAGCAGGCAGGATTTAGCTGAGTCTTTTTTCTCTCAGTTCAATTGCTCTTGAGTTGTGCTGTTCTGTTTGTGGGGCTAAGAAACCAGTCTCGATGCTTGGGGTGATGGTGAAACACAATGACCTGGTTTCTTGGCTCCCTCTTGCTGTAGCAGCTTTGTACCACAGATGAGCTGGATTGTACCTCATCGATCTGCAACTTGCTCTTGCAAATATTTTATCACTGAGCCTGTAGTTGTTTCTTTCTCAATTTGGATGTGGGGTTTCCTTCCACATTCTCTGCATGTATCCCCTTTTACTGGGGTTACGACCATAGGAGCACTACATCAATACCTTGTTTGTCTTCTGCTTTGCTCCATGAATGTCTTGCACTTGTTTGTTCCAGTACCCAATAATACACGCAGAAAAACATCTGGAACTCAGGAATGCTTGGATAATTTAAATTCATATTTGACATGATTATTGAGGCACCTAAGAGCCAATATAACATCCCAAACACTCGAAAAAGTTGTTCTTGTAAAATATGGGACCTTAAATACTAAAATTAGAGGAGTTCCAAAAACCAGACCTGAAGGATGGTGGAGGAGCTTCGATTTAAGGTACATTTAAGGCATTAGCCATGTTGCAATGGCTAGCTTCGTGTATCACTTCTGTCAAAGCAGAATGAATGTGGGAGGTGCAGTTTAGTGGATCTGCGCTCCACAATGAGTTGTGTAGCGCAAATCCTCACTATCAGAAGTTCTATCCATCCATCCATTTTCTTTACCCCTTCTCCTCACTAGGGTCGCGGGCGGAGTACACCCTGAACCGTTCGCCAGCCAATCGCAGGGCACATATAAACAAATCAATCAATGTACCATGCATGTTTTTGGGATGTGGGAGGAAACGGGAGTGCCCGGAGAAAACCCACCCAGGCACAGGGAGAACCTCCAAATTCCACGCAGGTGAACCCCGGTCCCCAGAACTGTGATGCAGATGTGCTAACCAGTTTACCACCGTGCCGACACCATCAGAAGTTGATAAAGTAAATATAAAATTGTGTATCGTTCGATGCAGTGGTCTCTGTTCGGTACGCCACTGTATTGAGCGGTTGTGGTGCAACGTAACATCTTTGATCCGTTCTCTGTATGGATCACTCTCCACGGTTCGTCACCCACGTGGTCCGCGGATTGGTCCAAGAGTATATGGGTGCAGTGTGGAGATACATGTGATACATGTTTGGGATGGTCATCTCGTTACATCTGCGTAGCCTGCCGTTCAAGCCAAACCTCTCTGCTCACTCACCTTTTTCAGTGAGAAGAACACCAAAGGACTGTGTTTTACCAATTACATGCTGTCTGATACCTCTAAATAAAATCCTGGAGATCACTAATCAGCTCCCAACTGTGAAATATGTCATTATACACATAGGGGACCTGGATGTTCTCAAGCAGCAATCAGAGATATTGAAGTGAGATTTCATTGATCTCCTAACAAAAGTGCAATGTTTGGATGCTGAGGTTTTTATTCGTGGACATCTCCCAATTTGGAGATGAACGTTTCTCTAGGCTCAGTCAATTAAATAAGTGGCTCAAAAAATTGGGTACATTATCCGTGAGTTTCATTGACAATTTCTGCATTTATGGTAGAGCAGACATCTTTACAAGGCAGACGCTTTGTCTAAATAGACAAGGGGTTAAGTTATTGGCAGCCAAGATGTTTTTCACTGTGTACGTCATTTAGCGGCCCAAAAAGAAAACACTGGCCTTGGTGACACGGCTGAAGGACAAAAAGATGCAGTTGTTCCCAAACAATCAGAGGAACAGGAGATAAGGCGACACGAGGCGCAAACAGATTCATCAGTGTCATCCAAACAATCGGAGGAGCGAATGACAAATGAGATGAGCCAGCACGTTGAATCTCCCACACCCCTCCCTGCCCCATTGGAGCAAAGCAAATGCAATACTCACTCTCTACTAGCCTAAATTCTCTGCTAGGTGTGACAGACAGGATGAAGACTATTGTCAATATTGGAGTCCAACACACACCACGCCAAGATCTTCCTCCCATCCCCCCTCGCCTAAAACCACCGTCCACTAAGATGCGAAGGGCCCCACCTCCACCCATGAAGAACCTTATCTGCGACTCTGACTGATATCTGCGGTGTCTTTTCCAGAATAAGTCAGACCCCTATGGAGATCAGGCATTTTTGATCCCTGTAATTACAAGGGACAGAAAGTTGCTGAACGAAATGGCACAAAAAAATGGAACTACATACTTAGCGAGGATAAAATCTATCGAGCCATTGTCTCCAGTTATCTCTGCGAGACTACATCTTTTCAATATCAGGTCACTGGGTAATAAATCAATGTTGATTAATGACATCATTACAAACTATGATCTGGACCTTTTGTCAGGAAAGGTGGTTAACAGAAAGTAGCTGTAATACCATTTTAAATTAGTCAACACCAGCGACTTTTAATTTTATGAACAAGTGTCGAACAGGGAAAAAAGGCGGTGGTATTGCTGTTAATTTTAAGACATTATTTCAGTGTAAACAAATTATGAATATCTCTGTTTTTTAGTTAAAGGTGACCCAAAGGTTATTGTTTTAATAATTTATAGGCCTCCAAGATACAATAGAAAATGTATGGAGGACCTTTCAGAACTGCTGTCAGTTATTTGTACTGACTACAACTATTTTGTCATAACGGAAGACTTTAACATTCATGTTGACAATAAATAAATAAAAAATCTAAAGAACTCTCTGCTATACTAGACACATTTGACCTCTCTCACCATATTAAGAGTCCAACCCACACTCAAGATCACATCTTAGACCTGGTCATCTCTAAGGATGTTGAAATTCTATCAATTGACATTAAGGATATGGCTATTTCTGACCATTTTTGTGTATTCTTTGAATTACAGATTGTTTCAAAAGTTCAGACAACCTTGTCAAATTCCGCTTATCCGCAGGACTAATCGGGAGAAATGTCCTGACCGACTCTCCGTTTAAAGGGTTAATAGCCCCTGTTATATAGCAGGAGCTTTCCAAGCCGGTGTCGAGATGAATTCGCCTAGGTGTGCTAACTGTCTTTGGTTTCACGGAGCCAATCCGGTCTGCTCTCACTTATCATCCCTTGATGAATAACCCCGCGACCCTAGTGAGGAGAAGCGGCTCAGAAAATGGATGGATGGATGGATGATGAATAACCGCACCGAGTAAAAGGACAATAATGTGAGCGCTCCGTTTTTACAGCAGCTCCATCTCTCATGAATCGTTTGCACTTGTTATTGACCTAGTAGATTCAACCTTGTTAGGACCGTACGGATTTGTTTTTGTATTAAGCCAAAGTGATATCGATGAGTTACCTTTTGGGGATAGTATTACGACACGGTGATATTAGTGTCGTCGGCGTTCATTCACTTATAAGAGGTTGAGTGGTAAGTATGAGAATACTCATATTTATAAGAATGACAAAGATAGAAAATAATTAAATCAAGGTTTTTAATATAATGATTATTAAAAGATATAAAAACATTAATATGACAGCAAGGGTATGTAATAGAGTAGATAATAATAATAATAATAACAAAAATGAAAAGAAATGCAAATAGTTAAAAATATAAAATCATAAAACAAGTATATCCTTTTTGAGTGAGCTCTAAGGGGTGATCAGGTCCTACCGAGCCCTAAGCCAAATTAGTAATAAGGTATTTTGGAAAATAAGAATCTCTGAACAGCTGACTAGCCCTTCTCCCTATTTGCGCAATGTCGATGGCGATCCTTATAATTACCTTATTATAATATTCCTTTAGTCTTACCCAATTAAGGAGGAAAATCCCAAAAAATAGAAAAGCCATCCAAGTAGCATGATTAATTCCTCCTGTCAGTCTGTCCCCGTCATTGCGAGAGAGAAGAACGTGCGTCTCCCTACCCTTTGATGGATAAGAGAGCCTCGTCCATTTGTGTGTAAGGCTTTTTATAACCTCGGTTGGGCTCTGACCCCCCTTTCCTAGAATGTTCTGTGTTACGACGTTTCGTGTTACGACGTTTCGTGTTACGACGTTTCGTGTTACGAGGCAGCTTGCCCTGTAGTAACCTTGGACTTCCCCTTTTCAGCGTGGCCTGAAGTAACCTTCAGCGTGGCCTGTAGTTACCTTGGACTTCCCCTTTCCAGCGTGGCCTGTAGTAATCTTTATCTGCTCACTCAAATAGGTTTCCAACGAATACATTCAGTTTACAAGCACATTTTCATATGTCTTTGAACTTAAAGCAGTATGCACTAAATGGGTATATGTCATAAGTCAAATAAATATATTATACATTCATGTGAACACAATTCTCTCATGCATTCAACAGGTTTGTTCTTGTCTTTTGTAGTACATCTTGTGCTGCTTCGTCTGAGAGTGACAATTCTACACAGGTTACAGTCTTTGCACAAAAGCAGTTTCAAAGCATTTGTCTAATAGTAATACAAAAGTAAGAATAAGGTAAAACAGCCTTTCTAGGTTTGATGTACTCAGTATCAAACGATCTTGTATAGGAGAACATATAAATCAAAAGTATATTAAGGAAACAATATTAATCAGATTAGATTTCAAAGTTGTTGATGTGTATGTGTATGTTTATTGTGATTGGATATTGGTAGTATAAGGATATTAAGATACCTTATATTTGAACTGGCGATTCTTAATTATGGCCTGAACATAGGTTTTGGCAACCTCTAGTGGTTAAGAAGACGTTTGCTTGAACTGGCGACTCATAATCATGACCTAAATTTGGTTTGGTTACCTCTGGTGGTTGAACCAGGAATCGAACTGGGGCTGAGCTCACTGACATGCACCCAGCCACATAAGCCAATCACTATCTTTCACACCATCGCTTCACGTGACTTGGCAACCTACTTGACAACCTCTATGTCTATTAAGAAAAGGTACATAAATTACAGTACCGCCACTAAGTTTATGGAGACCAGTGCTGACAAACTGTGAATGCTGAGACAGTTGATGAACCTTTGGATAATTTCACTTGGAAAATGTCAAATGCCATGAATGGTGTCGCTCCTATTAAAATTATGACAATCTTGAGGCGACCTAGAACACCGTGAAGGAGCACACTGATGGTAAAGACCTCTAAATCAAAGTGTAGGAAAGCAGAACGTAAGGGTGTCATGATCGGCAATGCCGTAAGGGCAGATCTCAAAAAATAGACTCTAGGTCAGAGGTCCAAACAATTTTACTTAAAATGGCAGAGCATGTGATGGCGAGACATACGAAACTAAAGGAACTCACCACCAGAGAGAATCAAAAACAGATAACGCAGGGAGACACGACAAACGGTCCGTGTGGTATAATCGTATTGAGCCTAAATTTGGACAGCGGTCAGAACGGCGGCAAAAACGAGTGAATATTCCGACGCCCACACACTGTCACGGTGGCCCCTAAAAAGGCTGATGATTACAATGCATGACAGGTGCGTCACCGATGTCCACGCCAACCCAGACACTGCAACACAAAGAAAAACAACTTGAAACACAGGGCCATGACAAAGGGGAGAAAAAGTAAAGTCCAAATTGACTATGACCTCTACAGACAAAGTCTTTGTAATTTTAACTAAGCGTTAGTCAGGGCGAGACAGCAACACTCTTCTGAAATCATCAGTAAGAACTGACAAGTTGACAAGCTGACAAGCTCACAACCACCCCGAATCAGATACCTCCAGAACTCCTCTAACAGCAGATAAATGCAATGAATTTGCTCGTTATTTTAGTGAAAAATACAATCCATCAGGTTACATATTAGCACAAATCAGCAAAATGACAAAATTATACTACATATGAAGGCACACAGGAAAAACTCTTTTACCATGTCAGAATTTGATAGTTGACCAAAAAACTGTAGAGAAAACGATTCAGCAGCTGAAACCATCAAGGAGCTGTCTTGACTCAATACCATGACTTTTTCAAAGCTATTGTGAAGTCTGTGATGGCTGATTTGCAGAAAATAATCAATTGCTTACTTCAGTCAGGCGAGTTTCCGAAAGCTCTTAAAGTAGCTGCCATTAAGCCTCTGCTAAAAAATAGAACGCTGGACGCTTCCATGTTAGCAAGCTATAGACCCATCTCAAATCTTCCTTTCATAGCCAATATTGTTGAGTTATTTTTAATCAACTCAGCAATTTCCTGAACTTAAATGGACTTTTTGACAAATTTCAATCAGGGTTCTGCTACTGGTCTATCAATCACAAAACGGTTTAGGTCCTGACTACATGAATGAAATGCTAATGAATATAAATCCAGTAGGGCTCTGAGATCGACAGATTCAGGTCAAATCGTGGAGCACAGAGTCCAAAGCAAACATGGCGAAGCAGCATTTAGCTATTATGCTGCACACAAATGGAATAAGTTGTCAACAGAAGTGACGTCAGTTCCAAGTGTGAATGTTTTTAAGTCCAGGTTAAAAACTCTTCTTTTTTCCCATGCTTTCTCAAGCTTTCCATTTTAAATGATATTTCTTGCACTGTACGCTGTTTTAATTGTATTTTATTTTTTTCCTCTTTTTTTTAAATGTTTGTAAGCTGTTTTTTTCTTTGTTTTTAAATGCTTTTAATCATGTAAAGCACATTGAGTTACCCTGTGTATGAAATGCGCTATATAAGTAAATTTTGCTTTGCTTATATACACAGTGGGGCAAAAAAGTATTTAGTCAGCCATCAATTGTGCAAGTTCTCCCACTTAAAATAATAAGAGAGGCCTGTAATTTTCATCATATGCATACCTCACCTATGAGAGACAAAATGAATACAAAATATCCAGAAAATCACATTGTCTGATTTTTAAAGAATTTATTAGCAAATTATGATGGAAAATAAGTTTTTGGTCAATAACTATAGTTCATCTTAATACTTTGTTGTATACCCTTTGTTGGGAATGACAGAGGTCAAATGTTTTCTGTAAGTCTTCACAAGGTTTTCACCTACTGTTGCTAGTATTTTGGCCCATTCCTCCATGCAGATCTCCGTAGAGCAATGATGTTTTGGGGCTGTTGCTGGGCAACACAGACTTTCAACTCCCTCCAAAGATTTTCTATGAGGTTGAGATCTGGAGACTGACTAGGCCACTCCAGGACCTTGTAATGCATCTTACGAATCCACTCCTTCGTTGCTCGGGCGGTGTGTTTGGGATCATTGTAATGCTGAAAGACCCAGCCACGTTTAATCTTCAAAGCCCTTGCTGATGAAAGGAGGAATTAAAAATCTCACGATAAATGGCCCCATTCATTCTTTCCTTTACACAGATCAGTCGTCCTGGTCCCTTTGCAGAAAAGCAGCCCCAAAGCATGATGTTTCCACGCCCATGCTTCACAGTTGATATGGTGTTCTTTGGATGCAACTCAGCATTCTTTCTCCTCCAAACACGACAGGTTGAGTTTTTACAAGAAAATTCTATTTGGTTTCATCTGACCATATGACATTCTCCCAATCCTCATCTGGATCATCCAAATGCTCTCCAGCAAACTTCAGACGGCCTGGACATGTACTGGCTTAAGCAGGGGGACACGTCTGGCACAGCAGGATTTGAGTCCCTGGTGGCGTAGTGTGTTCCTGATGGTAGCCTTTGTGACTTTGGTCCCAGCTCTGCAGGGCATTCACTAGGTTCCCCCCGTGTGGTTCTGGGATTTATGCTCACCGTTCTTGTGATAATTTTTTCCCCATGGGATGAGATCTTGCGTGGAGCCCCAGATCAAGGGAGATTATCAGTGGGCTTGTATATCTTCCATTTTCCAACAATTCCTCCCACAGTTGATTTCTTCACATCAAGCTGCTTACCTATTGCAGATTCAGTCTTCCCAGCCTGGTGCAAGTCTGCAATTTTGTTTCTGGTGTCCTTTGACAGCTCTTTGGTCTTGGCCATAGTGGAGTTTGGAGTGTGACTGTTTGAGATTGTGGACAGGTATCTTTTATCCTGATAACGAGTTCAAACAGGTGCCATTAATACAGGTAACGAGTGGATGACAGAGGAGCATTTTAAAGAAGAAATTACAGTCTGTGAGAGCCAGAAATGTTGCTTGTTTGTAAGTGACCAAATACTTATTTTCCACCATAATGTGCTAATAAATTATTTAAAAATCAGATGTAATGTGATTTTCTGGATTTTTTTTCTCATTTTGCCTCTCTTAGGGGAGGTATACCTATGATTAAAATTACAGTTCTCTCTAATCTTTTTAAGTGGGAGAACTTGCACAATTGGTGGCTGGCTAAGTACTTTTGTGCCCCACTGTATACACACACACACATACACACACACAGCATGCAGTAGGTTCAAAATATCCAGAATATTTTACACAAAACACTAATTGATTGAGACAACAGTGTATTTTAATTAATTATTTATTTCTTACAGTTTTTCTTGTGAAAAGAATGCATGAGTCACATACAGTACATAAGTACATAAAGCCTCCTGTAAGAAACAAACTAATCCGAAACACTACCAAACAGCATCAAATTAATTTGATCTGACCTTCATGTCTCTCTTTAAAATACCGTTTCAAGAGCTTTTCCATTAAGTGGCTGTAAGAAGTGAGGATTTGACTTTGGGACAGGCCGATTTGAGCTGTTTTGAATACTCTATATTTGCCGTTTTAATACAGAATATCCATCCATTTCCTGAACCGCTTATCCTCACTAGGGTTGAGGGCATGCTGGAGCCTATCCCAGCTGACTTCGGGTGAAAGGCGGACGACACCCTGAGCTGGTCGCAAGTCAGTCACAGGGCATAATACAGAATACAGACTCTAAATTGGCCATCGGTGTGAATGTGAATGTTTACTTGTCTATATGTTCCCTGTGATTGGCTGGAGGCAGGTCCTGGGTGTACACCACAGCTTGCCCAAAGTCAGCTGGGATAGACTCCAGCTCATCCATGACCCCAATGAGGAAGTACTATCGAAAATGAATACATGGAAAAAGACATTGACTCGGTATCTGGTATATATGTTGGAAATTATCATGCTCATAATTATAGAAGGCGGCACGGTGGCCGACTGGTTAGAGCGTCAGCCACACAGTTCTGTGGAGCGGGGTTCAATCCCTGGCCCCGCCTGTGTGGAGTTTGGATGTTCTCCCCATACCTGCGTGGGTTTTCTCTGGGCACTCCGGTTTCCTCCCACATCCCAAAAACATGCATTAATTTGAGACTCTAAATTGCCCGTAGGTGTTAATGTGAGTGTGGATGGTTGTTTGTTTCTATGTGCCCTGCGATTGGATGGGAACCAGTTCAGGGTGTACCGCGCCCGCCTCCTGCCCGATGATAGCTGGGATAGGCTCCAGCACGCCCGCGACCCTAGTGAGGAGAAGCGGCTCAGAAAATGGATGGATGGATGGATTTGCAAATCATGTTCAACCTATATTTAATTGAATACACTACAAAGACAAGATATCTAATGTTCAAACTGATAAACTTGATTGTTTTTAGCAAATAATCATTAATCATTAACTTGGAATTTTATGGCTGCAATAATTCCAAAAAAGCTGGGACACATGGGAAAAAAGACTGAGAAAGTTGAGGAATGCTCATCAAACACCTGTTTGGAACATCCCACAGGTGAACAGGCTAATTGGGAACAGGTGGGTGCCATGATTGGGTATAAAATGAGCTTCCCTGAATTGCTCAATCATTCACAAGCAAAGATGGGGCAAGATTCACCTCTTTGTGAACAAGTGCGTGAGAAAATAGTCGAACAGTTTGAGGGCAATGTTCCTCAACGTACAATTGCAAGGAATTTAGGGATTTCATCATCTCCGGTCCATAATATCATCAACAGGTTCAGGGAATCTGGAGAAATCACTGCATGTAAGCGGCAAGGCCGAAAACAATCATTGAATGCCCGTGACCTTCGATCCCTCAGGCGGCACTGCATCAAAAACCGACATCAATGTGTAAAGCATATCATCACATGGGTTCAGGAACACTTCAGAAAACCAATGTCCGTAAATACAGTTCGGCGCTACATCCGTAAGTGCAACTTGAAACTCTACTATGCAAAGCAAAAGCTATTTATCAACAACACCCAGAAACGCCGCCGGCTTCTTTGGGCCCGAGCTCATCTAAAATGGACTGACGCAAAGTGGAAAAGTATTCTGTGGTCCGACGAGTCCACATTTCAAATTGTTTTTGGAAATTGTGGATGTCGTGTTCTCTGGGCCAAAGAGGAAAAGAACCATCCGGACTGTTATGGACGCAAAGTTCAAAAGCCTGCATATGTGATGGTATGGGGCTGTGTTAGTGCCAATGGCATGGGTAACTTACACATCTGTGAAGGCACCATTAATGCTGAAAGGTACATACAGGTTTTGGAGAAACATATGCTGCCATCCAAGCAACGTCTCTTTAATGGACGCCCCTGCATTCTTGTTTCTTCTCCTGCCCACCTGTTTGGGTTTGAAATTTACAGTCCAACACAGGCCTTGTGTTTCACATTTGCCCCCCCAGGCGGTTCTCTTGAACTCTCAGAACTCTTGACTTCTAGCATCCGAAAACGACTATTGCACACTAATAATACTCAGTGGAATAAAGCAAATATATTATGTACGACAATACATGCAGTATTCATCAGGTGCAATAATGTACAGTATATATATACTGTATATTGTTTGGCCTACATACATTTTACAGTACTTTTCAGGTTCTCCCGAATCATTTGTTGTGCAATTTATATATAAACTGCTGCTAGCTCTTAAATGTATTGATTGTTTCCCCGGCACCCATTTATGGCCTTATTTTATGTTGTTAACTTCGGTAAATAACGGTTCTGTTTTCTGCTCCCTGAATTGCCCTATGGTATAAGTAAAGTTTTGTGAACCTGAAATGATAAGACCAACATAATTGTTGTCATCTTAAATTGTTTCTGACTACATTCTTGTTTTAAGGAGCATGTATTGTTTGGCGGAAGAATGTCTTTTAGAGCAGGATTTCCCAAATATGTTCGACAGAAATTTGGCTTGCAGAAACAGGAATACAAGCAGGCAAAGCTCAGCATGTTTATTTTCAACAAAGTTGACTGACCACAACTGTAATTTGACTACCTGACAAAGGAACTGCACCAAAACCAAATAAAATACATAATGTATTTCCATAACCTTGCAAAAGAACACAACAGATGTTTAAAAAAAAAAAAAAATCAATAACAACAGTTTCCACTTACACTGTAACGGCTAAATACTGACTCAGTATCAATTTGGGAAAGGCTGTTGGAGAACTGTAAATGGATGTATTAGTGGATATTTCACTATTTGCTAAAGGAATGGTTGGAAATCAAATTGTGATCATGGCTCAGATGGTCCCATTTACTTGTCGTTCTGTGTTAAACATGTCAGTGTCTTTAATGATGAGCCTCGTGGGAGCAAGCAATTTGCATTTCAAAACCACTGAATTACATAATCTGACGTGACGTGCATGCTTGTCACTTTGCATCTGGGAGGTAGTACAATATGATAAGCAAAACAATGATCCACAGATCCAAAGTCATCAAAAAAGATTCCATGAAAGGAGGGATTACGAATGCAGTGAATCCTTTTGGCCCTTTTAATTCCCTTGAGAGAAACCACAGGTCATATCTTACAAAACATAGTCATTCATAATATATATTGACCAGCCAAATGTTTTCCCCCATTTCCATAGTACAAATCAGGTTTCAAGATAATATCAGATTAGACTTTACAATATTCTTATGTATGTATGTGCTAATATAGGAGAACAGTACAATAAATCACTGTGGTTACAGTAACTGATTAAACACAGCAGGTAAGATAGGACAATATTAACAGGCTATTGCCTAGTGTCCCCTGTAATAATTCATGGATCATTAACAGAAGAAACCATCAACATTGAAGAGTGTTTTACAGGACTTGCTGACATCTTTACTAGAAGCACACCCATGATGGAATGAAAATAAGAACCCCCAAAGCTTTGTTGAGCTAAAAGATTCTTTGGAAATTCTTTTTTAATGTGTTCTCTTGAGTCCACACTGCAGATGAAGAAAGAGGGGCATGATTTCTCAAAGGGAGTTACTTGCCTCAAATTATGGCACTAGAATATGATATAGTCTGAACTGAGTTGGTCAGTCTGTCTCACGACTTTTACAGTAGCAGTGATAATCAAGATTTTATATGGAATCATGACTTTAGTAATTAGGAAAATATAGAGTGCACATTTGGTAATAAGGAATAATTCATATTTAAAAATCCCCTCAAAAAAGGAAAAGCAAAAGTGGGGAAAAGCAGCACTCACACCTCTGTTCTGGCTCCTCAGTGCAATACTGCTAACGTAATCAGACAGACGTAATCATTGGAAAGTTAGATTAGTTATTTAAGGCAACTGCCAATTTTGGTATCGCAAATCCTTTCCCACCACCACTGCATGCTTGTAAGATTTAAAAGGTTTTAAATGAAACGGAATCATTAACAATAAATGTATTTGAGAATGGGAGTTATGTTCTTTTTTTTTTTTTTTATATCACATTTGCATTGTAGCATAAACTCTCACTGAGAGTGAGTCTACTTTGCATGCGTTGACCCCGAGTTGAGCACAGACAGTAACAGCTGGAAGTCATACAAAACAAACAGGGTCAATAGATGGAAAAACTGTATCAACTGGAAAGCCGGATTGGAAGTCACCAAGGCAGCAAAATACAACCATTCTAACGACTCCAAGATTCACGTTTGGCAAAGTCTATTTCTGACCCATCTGGGCCACTGTTTTTTGACAAAGTACAGTAAATGATTTGTATACTCTCCATTGTGGATATACTCTACTCAGTCGCAATCTTGATACAATAAAAAGTAGAAGTAAGACAGCAGTGAATGTGCTACACATGCAAATTGCTGCATTCGTTATTGTTGATGGTATGCTGCCATTTATTGAGGGCATAGCTTTTTTCATCCATTTTCTATACTGCTGGTCCTCATTTGGGTCACAGCCACATATGAACAACTATCCACACTGACATTCATGCCTATAGACCATTTGGAGTCTTTAATTAACCTACTGTACCAAGCATGTTTTTGCAATGTGGGAGGAAGCTGAAGCTATTTGAATAAAAACCACACAAGCATTTGGACGATATGCAAACTCTGCAATGGAAGGCTTGTGACGAGATTCGAAAAGAGAACCTTTCAACTGTGAGGCGGAACAACCTTGTTCCAATGATTATTATTTTTCAAATAAACAATGATCTTATGCCAGTTGGTTGCCGTGCAACCGCATAAAAGTTTCCTTTATGTAAGCAAGTTGTTTTTCCGAATTTCCTACTGGTGCCAACTGACAAGATTTGACCAAAAAGCAATTACAGAAATAAAAAAAGTTCTGACAGAAGCATTTGGCTTTTAACAATGTATAGACATACAATGCATGTTTTATATAATTATGGTTTGTCACATAGTACAACACAAAACATCATTACAGGATTTTCACAAAATGTTATTATTATTGTCTTCACAAGCTAACCACCCCTCCCCCCCCATGATTAACTCAATGCTCCCCCACAAATCCCTCATCCAGCAGTGGACCACTAGTAAAAATAAATAAAAGCCATGATTAAATACAGTTTGTTAAAAAAATAAACCATTTGATCAAAGCAAATGATAAAATAGACCAATAAAACATCAGCCTAAAAAAGTAAACAATTACTGTAAATTGCTGAGTTTAACCTTCCTTCCTACCAAGTTACGCAGCAAATGTACAGCAAAAAGTCTCCCTAAAACAGAGATTAACAAGCATAGTTAGCCACTTAATACTTCAGTGTTTATAAATTCCCTAAACCCAGGTCATATGTGGGTGGAGTCGTGGACATTACAAGTGTGCAAAAGTGAAAGAGTGATGTACAGCAGCAGCTGGTTTGGTCTTCCTCAATTCAAACTCTGATTCGAAACATGCCTTGACTCAACTGAAGGCGAAACAGACGACAGTTGGCGATCCGCAGGGCGGCGCAGGTCGTTTTGGAGAGGTCGCTGGCTAACATCGGCTTGGTACGATGCCAGGTCCCTGTGCTACGGCGGAACTCACGGATGTAGTCGAAATTGGTACCTGTGCATACAACAGCACTCAGATTATTATTATTCATTTAATTTTTTTTATTAGTATTTACTCATTATTATTATTTATCATCTATTATTATTACAATATATATTGTTATATATTATTATTATTTATTTATTATGTTTTATTGTATATCTTTTTTTATTATTAATATCTTGGTTAGAAGTTCTTCATTATTGGGTCTGTTGTGGCGTTTTACTGACCAGTGTCCAGGTCTCCCACTACATAGATGCTGGCTCCAATGGGAACGGCACCGTAGACAAATGATGAGCTCGTCTGGATACACAGGTTTTGGTCATCTAGGAACATCCACCTGCACAAAACCGCATCATCGCAAGTGTTACCAGAAGGTAAGTTGATCACCTCGCTTACATTCCCCAAAAATACAACATCAAATCAGTAACATTTCTTGTAATGTTGGACGCTCACGGCCGACCCAAGGTGCACTCTCAGGGGGCCGCAGGTGAGCGGGACGGAGCGGTCCTTTCCTCCAGGCCAATTCCAGCGTGAATGGGTTTCTTCCTGGTTCTATTTTGCTGTCCAAGTTCAGAGAGCTTGTAGCATTTTTTTTGAGCAGAGACACGAGGTGGCAGGGGTGGGGACTGAAATGAGGCTACATTAAAATATTGGTTGAAGTTTCAAAACTTCCAGTGGGAGTCTGCCATCATTTAAAGTGCACCTGATTAACTCCAACTCCAACTAAAGTTCAGATGTTCTCGTCAGCTTTTCCTCACATTTTTGTAGTCACATCTTATAGCACAAGCTATGGTCAATAGAGGGATATCATTGCACAAAAGCCAGGGGAAGGGTACAAAAGAAAATCCCAAGGCATTAAATATACTGTCCAATGGAACAGAGTGAAGACAGTCATCATCAGGTGGAGAAAATATGGCACAACAGTGACATTACCAAAAACAAGAGGAGACTCGAGTGTAAACTCTCCCGCAGTGCAACAGGTGAGGTAAGGTTTGCAAAACATCACAAATTAATGGGCAGTGATGGAACAGCAGGGGAACAGTGTGCCGCTAGCAGAACAACTCAACTGTTTCTTGGCTCGCTTTGAGAATCCACTGCAACACTCATCTTCCCCAAACTGTGCCAGATGTGTGTGTGTGTATACTCTTGCGTACTACTTGTATAAAATAATAATAATAACAATAATACAATATTAATAATGACAAATAGATTTATACAGTGCTTTTCAAGGGACCTAAGGGTGCTGAAACTATGTTGACATATATTAGTTAATAGCTAAATAAAAATGCTTTTGTATGATTTCTTTTATCTATTGCATTTAAAAGTTGGCTCAGTTGGTAGAGGGGGTTGTCCAATGACCGAAGAGTCGCTGGTTAAATTACTCCCAGTGGGCCTGGCAGCTGCCTTGCATGGCGAGTGGTGAGTGAATGTGAGCCTCTGTAAAGCCTTATGAGCACTGTGAGGGTGCAGATACAGTAAAGCACTATTCAAGTGTATTCCATTTAGCATTTACTGACTTACAGACAACACTAAGAAAATAAAAATAATAATCAGAATGTTGATAAATAATGTAACTAAAACTGATACAAACCGCCTCATGTCATCATGGTAGAACTCAGACTTGCAGGTCATCATATGACGTTGCTCTGAGTTGTCGTTTTCTTGACTTCTCACCCCACCAAACACGTAGAGCTCCTTACCGATGCCACATGCCACTGATCCAAACCTAAGCAGAAAGATTTCATTTTGAACTTCATGTGAGGGCCGTGGAAGTCTCAGCAACTCAGAGCCATCATTATATACAGTACATGTTTTACAAGCAAGCTCTTTGATTCTCGGAGATGAAATGCTGTGTTCATGAGTGAAAATCCAGTCAAATCTTTATGGGTGCTTGGTTTGGGCCATATTCTCCCATATGTGTGTAAGCCTTCTTTTTATGCGCCTGGCTTGCACGTTGTCAAGGTGCGTTGATTCTCCCGTATGTGACCTCTGACGCCCCCCGTGCATACTGGCCGAATATATGCACAACCGCCCATGAGGCGTGACTCATCAAAGTCTCAGGGAGGCTTCAATAACTGGCAATTGGAATTTCCTTGAGACATGATTGCCATAGAAATCCATTTTGAAAACATGTCGACACTTTAAATGTGAAATTAACCCCCATATAGCGGATCTGGAAGGTAGGCGTCACCAGTGAGACGTGAACACAGTTTGTCTTAAGAGGCTACTTTGAAGGAGCATGCTGCCATATATTAAATACTGTACAGTAAATGGAATTTAATCAGAATAATGTGCTTATGAGTGAACACGTTTGGAAGGCCATCAACAGGAAAGTGAGTGAGCTAGCTGTTGAGCAGCTTTGCCCAGCAACCATACTAGCGCCACACACGCGACGCTGAAACGGATTTACAACCGACAATGACATTGATCAAATAAAAACAAAATGATTCAAAATGTAACACACCATTGCGCCATTAAGATGACTGCAGTTATTGTAAGTGGTGCTTTCAGACAAACTCCAAGCCGCCATTCAGCATGTCCATCCATCCATCCATTTTCTGTACCACTTCTCCTCACTAGGGTCACCGGCGTGCTGGAGCCTGTCCCAGCTATCTTCGGGCGAGAGGCGGGGTACACCCTGAACCGGTCGCCAGCCAATGGCAGGGCACATACAAACAAACAACCATTCGCACTCACATTCACAACTACGGGCAATTTAGAGTCTTCAATCAACCTAGCATGCATGTTTTTGGGATGTGGGAGGAAACCGGAGTGCCCAGAGAAAACCCACGCAGGCATTGGGAGAACATGCAAACACCACACAGGCGGGGTCGGGATTTGAACCCCGGTCCTCAGAACTGTAAGGTAGATGTGATAAACAGTCATCCACCGTGCCGTCCCATCCAGCATGTTTGAAGCAAAAATGCCCCTCACAGGTTCAGTGCCGTGAAAAGGTACTGGCCCCCTTCTCAAATTCTTATATTTTTCCATTGTTTCTCTACTTTAATGTTTAAGATCATCAAACAAATTTAAGTATCAGACAAATATAAGCCAAGTGAACTTAAAATGTTGTTTTTAAATGATGATTTCATTTATGAAGGGGAAAAAAAAAAAACGATTCAAAGTTACCTAGCCCTGTGTGAAAACCCCCCTAAACCTGATAACTGCTTGGGCCATCCTCAGCAGGAACAACTGAAATCAAGCATTTTCTACAACTGGTAATGAGTCTTTCACATCTCTGGGGAGATATTTTGGCCCACTCTTCCTTGCAGAATTGTTTGAGTTCAGTAAAAATGGAGGGTTTTCAAGCATGACTGGCCATTTTAAGGTCATGCCACTGCATTTCAATTGG
The DNA here is from genome assembly GCF_024500275.1 of Phycodurus eques. Lineage (NCBI taxonomy): Eukaryota > Metazoa > Chordata > Actinopteri > Syngnathiformes > Syngnathidae > Phycodurus > Phycodurus eques. Next base: position 9,785,557 of record NC_084529.1, on the reverse strand, counting down.
ATTCAAGTCTGGACTTTGACCAGGCCATTCACAAGTTGACTTGCTGGTGTGTTTTGGATCATTATCCTGCTGCAGAACCCAAGTGTGCTTCAGTTTGAGGTCACAAACTGATGGCTGAACATTCTCCTTCAGGATTTTCCGTTAAAAAGCAGAATTCATGGTTACATCAGTCACGGCTACTTGTCCAGGTCCTGAAGGAGAAAAGGAGCCCAAGATTGTAACGAGACACACACCTTCCAAAAAGCTCAACTTATTCTCGTCAGTCCATATATTATTCTCCCAAACGTCTTGAGAATGATTCAGGTGTTTTTTTTGTTGTTGCAAAAGTAAGACACCCCTTTATGTTCTTTTTGGTCAGCAGTGATTTTTGCCTTGGAACCATTTTGGAACCATGGATGCCTTTTCCCCCCCAGTCTGTTCCTTATTGTTGTGTCATGAACACTGACCTTAATTGAGGCAAGGGAGAGCTGCAGTTCTTTAGAAGTTGTGCTGAGTTCCTTTGTGGCCTCCCTCCTGGATGGTCATTGGTGTTCTCTTGGGGTAATCTTTGTAGGCCGGCCACTCCTGGGAACGTTCACCACCGTTCCATGTTTTCTCCATGTGAGGATAATGACTCGTCCTATGGTTCGCTGGAATTCTCAGGCTTTAGAAACAGCTTTTGTAACCCTTTCCGGACTGACAGATGTCAATTAGTTTATTTCTCGACTTTTCTGGAATTTCTTAGGATCGTGTCATTTTGTTGTAGCATTTTTACATCTTTAGTCCGACTTGATTTTGTCAGACAGGTTCTGTTTAAGTGAATTTTTGACTGAACAGGTCTGGAAGTAATTAGGGTTGGATGTGATCAGTGAAAATTAACCAAAAATTGTTGCTTAGCCAAAGTTAATTCATGATTTAACAAGGGGGGTAATTACTCTTTCACGCCAGGTAACTTGGAATATTTTTTTTCCCCTTGATAAATTAAATTACCATTAAAATACATATTTGTCTGATGTTTATATTTGTTTGATGATCTTCAAAATTTAACGTGGGGAAACTATGCAAAAATATAAGAATTTGAGAAGGGGCCAATACTTTTTCATGGCACTTGTACATGAAAACTAGTCTGCGGCGGTGAATTTCTTTTCACCAATTAATATGGTATCATATGTCGACATTCGGACGTCGATTGGAGTAAAGTAGTAGGGAAACATTTATGGCTGTTGGGCAGCCGTCGGAGGCTCAGGGCACGGGAATGAATCAAAACATGAAATAAGATCTTTCACCTTCCTGGAGCGCTAGACTTACAATAACCTCTGGAGTGCGCATAAGTAAATGCGCTAAAGTCTTTGGGAGTATACGCACTCAGCCAGATATGAGAGGGAACACCCACACTTCAGGGTTACTCCACCCACAATGTGCAAATAGCCAGAAGGTGTGCAAATGATAGAATTAATATGGCAGAACTGGCACAGTTAGAAAAGTGGAGAGGTGCGTGCCTTTTCTGATTTTAAGCATATGTGAGAATATGTCCCTTTCTGAGGGGTGAGATGGAAGGATGTGTCCGCTGCATGATGTTCCACATCCACAGTCCACATCATATTCGACCAATGCATTTGGCAGCTTGGTGCTGACTCCACGAGGTAAAATATCTTCTAGCGGCTTGCATATGCTTTGCAGTTTGTACTTGCTTTTTTAGATTTAGGGCTTCAAAATGCAGCCACATCTTGCTCCGCCCCTCGTTGCCATGGTGTAAAACCCATAATCGCTATTGGCTCAGATGTAGGTGGGATAAGCTGCACGCAAGTTCTCACTTGCATGAGACATGACTTCTCTAATGGGCTGATTTCAGTAAGAGAAGAGATAATCCATACAACATGCCACACTAATATGTCAATGGAATATGCTATTCTTTAATCAAGTTCAGTGTGACTCTACTTCTTCATCATTCTTTGCAATATTCTAATATGACTGAGCAAATATTGAAAACAAGTCAAACTGAAACTAAAACCGACACTGTTGGTGCTGTGACAATGACCGCAAAGATGCGTTTCATTTCCTGTTGTGCAACACAGTACATTGAAGGTCAGACAGCACAAGTTAAGTGCATTCTTTCGAAATTATAAAAACCTAAACAAATCAAGTCTTCAATGTATAACACAACAACAAGAAAGGTAAAAAAAATAACATATACTGAAATGCAAGTTTGCATCAGTAAATGTAAAGAAAGAACATCCATCAATTATCAAACTGCACACTCACAAGACTACGAGATGCAAGACGAGATGATTACCTTCTCTCCTTGAGAGGACAGAGGCCTGTCCATTGCTGGGTTTTGGGGTCAAAGCATTCAACGGAGTCGAAAAGTTTCCCATAGGAACCCCCACCCATGGCATAAATCTTCTTATTCATGGAGGCATAGCAACCCACCTGGGGGGAGATAAGATACAGTACTCATATTCATTATTTGGTCACAGGTCTGTCAGGTTTCTGGTTTCATATCAGAGCAAAAACAAAGCCACGAGTTTCAGCACGGCACATAATGAACGTCACCATGTTCCCGGTGGCCACGGAAACTTTTTTCACCATTATTGTCCCCTATAACCTGTCCAACATAAGTCAAGTAAAATTAAAACTTTGAATGGGGAAAAGCGTACAATAACCTGTTTGCATTAATATGCACACCCTCTAACTAATACGATGTTTCAACACCTTTGGCTTTTATTACAGTCTTCAGTCTTTTTTTAGGTCAGTGTATCAGTGTGGCACATCTTGGTGTGCCAATATTTGCCAGCTCTTATTTACAAAAAATTCGAAATCTGTCAGATTGCGAGGGCCTCTCCTGTGCACAGCCCTCTTCAGATCACCCCACAGATGCACGATGGAACTGTTCAAAATTCCCTCGACCTTGATGATTTTGCTACCACCAGGATTCACTTTTGGAACTGCGACCAAAAAAGTTCAAGCTTTGTTTCATCAGATCATACGCCATTCTCCCGCATTAATTTGGGAGATTTTAAGTGTGTTAATTTTTTCTTTATTTATTTTATGCTTCATAATGCGCCACACATTTTCAATGGGAGACAGGTCTGGACTGCAGGCAGGCCAGTCTAGTACCCGCACTTTTTTACTACGAAGCCACGCTGTTGTAACACATTCAGAATGTGGTTTGGCATTGTCTTGCTGAAATAACCAGGAGCGTCCATGAAAAAGACGTTGCTTGGATGGCAGCATATGTTTCTCCAAAACCTGTATGTAACTTTCAGCATTAATGGTCCCTTCACAGATGTGTAAGTTACCCATGCCATTGGCACCAACACAGCCCAATACCATCACAGATGCTGGCTTTTGAACTTTGAGTCTTTCACAGTCCGGATGGTTCTTTTCCTCTTCGGCCCGGAGGACACGACGTCCACAATTTCCAAAAACAATTCTAAATGTGGACTCGTCGGACCACAGAACACTTTTCCATTTTGCATCAGCCGGGGGAGTTTCTGGGTGTTGTTGATAAATGGCTTTTGCGTTGCATAGTTGAGTTTCAAGTTGCACTTACGGATGTAGTGCCGAACTGTATTTACTGACATTGGTTTTCTGAATTGTTCCTGAGCCCATGTGGTGATATCCTTTACACATTGATGTCGGTTTTTGATGCAGTGCCGCCTGAGGGATCGAAGGTCACGGGCGTTCAATGTTGGTTTTCGGCCTTGCCGCTTACACGCAGTGATTTCTCCAGATTCTCTGAACCTTTTGATGATATTATGGACCGTAGATGATGAAATCCCTAAATTCCTTGCAATTGTACGTTGAGGAACATTGTCCTTAAACTGTTAGACTATTAGAGTTAGGTAATTGTATTGTATTAAACTGTTATTTTTTGCCACCTGTCCCAGCTTTTTCGGAACATGTTGAAGCCATAAAATTCTAAGTTAATGATTATTTGCTAAAAACAATAAAGTTTATCAGTTTGAACATTAAATATCTTGTCTTTGTAGTGTATTTAATGAAATATAGGTTGAACATAATTTGCAAATCATTGTATTCTGTTTTTATTTATGTTTAACACAACGTCCCAACTTCATTGAAATTGGGGTTATATGTTTAATGCCTTGGAAATTCTTTTGTACCCTTCTCAAGACTGATACCTTTGAACAATGAGATCCCTCTGATGCTGTGAAAGTTCTCTGTTGACCATGGCTTGTGCTGTAAGATGTGACTACAAAAATAGTCAGAAAAGCCTACAAGATTAACTAGAACATCAGACCTTTATTTAGTTGTAAAAGTTGACCTTGAGTGAGTTCAAAGTAAAAATGTCAGCTGCCTCAGTAGAGAACAACACTGTGCAATGTTGGCCATAATTCTTTGTCTTAGGTTTTACTAACTAAAGGGTCAACCTAAAACAGAATCATTTATTGAATGTAATGATAATTATTAATTTTGAATTATTCTGAGATAGAAAAAAAGATCTAGATCTAATTGAATTGCACTTTTGCCCTGCGATAGGTTGGTGACCAGTCCATGGTGTATCCCGTCTCTCACCCAAAGTCAGCTGGGATAAACTCTTGCTAACCCACAACCCTAAGAAGGATAATAAGTGGTATAAAAATGGATAGATGGATGAACTGTTCTATTCAAGCAGAGGCATGTACAGTATAATTCATCCAACATGTAAACTCTACACCGGAGGGCGTGAGCTGCGTTTCAAACCCAGAACAACACTAGTAAGGGGCCGAAGTGTACTCCACACCTCCATGTATTTTTCATGTTTTTGCCAAACATTTTATAAGAATAAAATATTTTATTGTCAAGATGTATTGTTTTATTAATGTACTAACTGCAAATTGCTATATGCTTAAAATGTACTGTAAATTGGGGATGAAGCACCCCTAGTGTTTAGATCCTTGATAGCTCCTGGTGTCGTCCTACATATCTTGCTAACACATTGTAGTTAAATGTGACAGGAAACATTCATTACCTGCTCCGCAACGTTTACCTGCTTATTAAACATTTGACTTTTTTGTACAAGTTGTTACCTTGCGGATCATGGTCATACTGGTCTGCATCTTCCAGGTATTGACATGAGGGTCAAACACCTCTACAGTGGTCAGTTCACTTTCTGCATTCTCCCCGCCAAGAATATAAATCAGACCATCCAGCTCCACCACGCCAAAGTTCTGACGAGTCTGCACAAATAGGTGTCATAACAAATGTGAGTGTTCTCCTGCAACGTCCTCGACAGAGCAACATGGCGCAACTACCACACACTTTAGATAATCTAAAATTGTAGGACAAGCTATGGAAATATAATTGTGTGAGAAATGTTTTTTTTAAAAATCAACTCAGCTGGTTCGCAAAAATATTCCGGAGTATGTCGAAATAACCTTCAACATCAAAGGCATGTAAGGCTGTTAAACATGCATAGTACAAATAATTACAAATAAAGCTAAATAAAAGTCATTAAGTAATGCTTGTGTGTTTGTCAATGTCACCATTAAAAAATGTGGATGAATCTATTCTCGCAGGAATTTCCACAGAAGTGTTGTTGAGCACTCTGACAGGTGTTTATGTCTGTCTAGTGACCGCTATTGTCACCACGGCAATATCATAAACCACAAGCTGTTGTCACGACACTTTACAGGTGTGTAATTAAGATGAAAGTGAAGGGTAAGTTCAATGTGTGCTCTTCAACCTCTGACACCTGTCGAGTGACTGGTGACAACAATAAAAATTTGTTGCCTCAGAATGTCTCCATGGTGTTGCAGTTGTGATTCCAGCAGATAACAGGTTATACAGTATAAACAAAGACATATAAACAGTGGGCATTCAAACCTCTTAATTGCTGTAGAAAATTCATTTAATGCATTATTATAATTCTCATCATTATTATATTTTTTAAATCCACGTACAGGCCGGCCCACTGATATGGGGGTCAGGAAGGTGGGGGGTCTTAACGAATGATGACACATTTAAGTCGCCAGCAATTTTTCACCAGCTCTTTCTCTATTTAACAAGGGTTTACCGCTAAAGTTCAATGCTCCAGTCTCGCATGGGTCGCTGTGCTCTCTTCCACATATTGATGTCACCATATGCGAGACTATTTGAGCTGCTTTTAGAGGCTATGCAATGACCCGCTTCGATTGGAGAGGATTGAACCCGGCTGTGGTGATAAAGCAGTTCATTGAATGCATCATCACTATTGTCATCATTGTTCGCCCATTTCTATTTATTTAAATCACCCCACTGGCCAGCATACAGCTATGGGTGTGGGATAGATTCATTTCGGCCGCGGACATATTTGATTCACCCGCGGTTATCATGTTGTCACCAAGTGACAACACTCCATCCTTGTGATTATGAACCGCCAACAGGCGCGTGCGCACGCGCGTTCAGCCCCCTCGCCATGGTGAGAGGGAGCCTCGTGTGGCGCAGCGGTCCTCTGCGTCTTCGGGCGAGGAGGTGCCACTGAAAACAGCTCAGATAGTACCGGTACCCACTCAGATTCATAATGACATGACATCGACCAGTCTACTCCACTTTTTTTCCCCACATCACTCCCTCTTCCTGAAGTCGGATCTCCAACTCGTCAAGGGAGAGGAATCTTACAAGCCCGACATTAAACTCATGCCATCTGCTTCTCACGTAAAACACTACCTGTATAGTTAGGTTTTGTTGTACGTTTGTAAGGCAGAGAAGCACTGGGAGCACATAACTCTGGCCTTACGTGTCGCAAGCTTTATAAATTCTGACGCACAGTGGAAGTTGGACACACAGTCACTGCATCACGTCATGAGTGAATCTCACTACCCACAGTGTAAAACATGGTGTTTGCTCAACTTAAAACAAGGTAACAATTTACACTGCACTCACATCTTTGTAACTTTATATCTGTTTAACTAGATAAGTCTTATGGCATGTACTGAACACGAGCTGCATTGAAATACCTTCAAAATATCAGTGGAAATAGTTACATCTTTTTCTTTACGTGTGGCCGGTGGTTAAAGTCCGGAAAAACATGTTGTCAGTGGTGCGGTGCCTGATGTATGGTTCAGAGAAAAAATAAAAATAAAAAATTAGAGCATTTTTTTCATGTAAATCTTTTTTTTTAATGCTCTATGCACTATAGTATATATAATCCGAATAATACTACTTCTGTTATGTAAAATGTGAATTTCATGAACAGTTTACATTATTTTTTATGTAAATGTGTTGCTGTTTAAAATACAGTTCATACACAAATGTCAAAATAAAACATGTTTTGCAATTGGCATGAAGTTTTGGTGGGTGATTAGCATTCCAGAAAAGTTTCATCATGTATGACAACTGTTGATCAGGTAGGCATTTTGTTAACAACCAATACATGTTTTTTGTGTGATATGGTTTATATACACACGCGCACACACACACACACACACACACACACACACACACACACACACACACACACACACACAATATGCATGGTCATGTTGGACAATGACCCGAAGCATACTGCCAAACGGGTTACAAAGTGGCTTCAGGATAACAAAGTCAATGTTTTGGAGTGGCCATTACAACGCCCTGATTTCAATTCTATAGAACATTTACGGGTCAGTGACACCAGTTCTGTCAAAAGGATTTGGCCGAAATTCCTGCCAACTATTGTGAGAAACTTGTGAAAGGATATCCAAAACATTTGACTGGTCATACAGTTTGAAGGCAATTATACCAAATACTACTGTACTAATTAAATGTATGTAAACTTCTCACTTTGAAGAAAGTAATTAAAAACTGTCCCCCCCAAAAAAATCCTGTCATTATTCTGGGATTTAACAAAAATATATTATTCTTTGGGAGTAATCCTAATTGACCTAAAACACAGAAAGGTTTGATTTCATTTCAGACAGTGAGAAAAAAAGTATGTGTAACTTCTGGTTTCAACTGTACATGGATTTAGAAATCAGTGTAGATTGTGTTCAAAATGTGTATACAGTAAACCCTTGCTATATCGTGGTTCACGCTTCATGGTGCCACTATTTCGCGGCTTTTTTTTCTCCCCCCCTTTCTTGTTACGCAATGCCTATTTATTTATTTATTTTAATCAGTTAAGGCAATTGATCGTAAAATAGTACAGGTAGTTTCTCTGGGATGCAAACCAATTTTTTTGCACTGTATGTTATTAATTTTGTTTGACTTTTTTTTTATCCATTGCTCTTGCACGCTCTCTCTCAATATATTCTGTTTAAATGTGTGTGTATTGTTTTAAGGGTGTTTGAAGACCCTTAAACAATTTAAAGGGGGGTTTATTGTATTGTACAGCTAAGTAAAGTGAGTATAGTGATGAAACGGTTAAAATTGTCATTAAATGTTTTTATTTTATTACATTTTTAATCTAATGTATTATCATCTGTCCATTTTCTACCGCTTAGCCGAGGTTGGGTCGCGGGGGCAGTAGCTTTAGCATGGATACCCAGACTTCCCTCTCCCCAGCCACTTCATCCAGCTCTTCCGGGGCATCCCGAGGCGTTCCCAGGCGAGCCGAAGGACGTAGTCTCTCCAGTGTGTCCTGGGTCGTCCCCGGGGTCTCCTCCCGGTGGGAAGTGCCCGGAACACCTCACCGGGGAGGTGTCCGGGAGGCATCTGAATCAGATGAGGAGGAGCAGCGGCTCTACTCTGAGATCCTCCCAGATGACCGAGCTTCTCACCCTATCTCGAAGGGAGAGCCCGGACACCCTGCGGAGGAAACTCATTTCGGCTGCTTGTATCCGGGATCTTGTTCTTTCGGTCACGACCCACAGCTCGTGACCATAGGTGAGGGTAGGAACGTAGATCGACCGGTAAATTGAGAGCTTCGCCTTTCGGCTTAGCTCCTTCTTTACCATAACGGACCGATACAAAGTCCGCATCACTGCAGACGCCGCACTGATCCGCCTGTCGATCTCCCGTTCCATTCTTCCCTCACTCGTGAACAAGACCCCAAGATACTTGAACTCCTCCACTTGGGGCAGGATCTCATCCCCGACCTGGAGAGGGCATGCCACCCTTTTCCGACTGAGGACCATGGTCTCAGATTTGGAGGTGCTGATTCTCATCCCAGCCGCTTCACACTCGGCTGCGAACTGCTCCAGTGAGAGTTGGAGGTCACGGCTTGATGAAGCCAACAGAACCACATCATCTGCAAAAAGCAGAGAAGCAATACTGAGGCCACCAAACCGGACCCCTTCTACACCTCGGCTGCGCCTTGAAATTCTGTCCATAAAAGTTATGAACAGAATAGGTGACAAAGGGCAGCTTTGGCGGAGTCCAACCCTCACCGGAAACGACTCCGACTTACTGCCGGATATGCGGACCAAACTCTGACTCCGGTCATACAGAGACCGAACAGCCCGTATCAGGGGGTTCGGTACCCCATACTCCCGAAGCACCCTCCACAGGACTCCCCGAGGGACACAGTCGAACGCCTTCTCCAAGTCCACAAAACACATGTAGACTGGTTGGGCGAACTCCCATGCACCCTCGAGGACCCTGCCGAGGTTGTAGAGCTGGTCCACTGTTCCACAGCCAGGACGAAAACCACACTGTAATGTAACTAATGTAATTATACTTATTATAATACCTCATGTACGCAGTTAGCGCAACAATATTAGCAATAGCATCAGGAGCTAACATAGCAAAGGGAGATGTTAGTTACTGATATGATCGCACCAGGCTCATAAACCGTTATGGTGACGTAACCTAAGTTTGCATGTAAACACAAAGACTGTTATTCACTTATTACAGTCCATACAGAGAACCTAGTTCCTGTTTACAGTCTTGTGACCAATAGGAGAACAACCTCAAATTGTTTGTTGCTATGCATTCAAATAAAATTTGTCGCAATAGTTAGTTTAGATGCATAGATCTGTAATTGCATTTTTGGTTGAAATTTCTTTTGTGATAAAATCAATAACTGTTTTATCTGTAATTGAGTGAAAACTAATCGGTGAGCAATTTGCAAAGAGATGCTGGAATTGATCAGTATACCTGTAACATTGTCGGTATAGGGCTCCATGTATTAGAGTCTGGGTCATACTTCTCACCAGTGCTCAAGACGATATTGTTCTCATCTGTTCCACCCACCACAAATAGAAATCCCTCTAAAACAGAGGGGGAAAAAACATGTTATTAAAAAGGTATTACAGTACTTTCTGGGCATGTTAGACAACACATTTAACACGTTATTATAAGCCCTAATTCACTGTCGTCCTCTGCCGCCCTGTCACATACCAGCTGCGACCACCCCATGGCCTACACGGGCAACGCTCATAGGCTGCAGCTCAATCCAGGCTTGTCTGTTGGTGTCATAGAGTGGACACATGCAGCGAGTCAGAGCTGTGGGTTTCCTAGTCCTGAATGAAAAAAAACAGATTTGCACTCAGCTAACTTCTTCTACATGCACTCTCATTTTCACACACAGGCCACTGACAAGGCATGATCATTTGACTGCAGTGTATAGAGGAAATTTCATCCAGATGCATTTTTTCCCGTTCTAAATCCAAGGGGGAGAAGTGTAATAAAATCCTATATAAACAAAACAAATTACAACCTGGCGGATGTAATGTCTAAACAATTTAAATCCTTGTTCATTTTAAACTACTGCCCAATGCACTGCTGCAAGTCCAGGTGGGCTTGATAGCTCAAAAAAAAAAATTGCATATTTGACGGTGGGACATAATTTTTGCCCTAAGTAAATAGTAATACTATTAATAATAACAGGAAGGATGTAAATTACATTTTAACAAGTCTCTTGCAGTGTTTTGCCACTTTGTAGTGTCATTTGCCGTTAAAAGATACATATTTACTAAACAAAAGAAACACAGTTTTATTTTAGCACAATGGTTGATCAGATTAAAGTGACACAAAACAGGCCCAAAAAATGTCTTGTAAATTCGACACACTACAGAAAAGAGTAATTTTAACAAGCCAGACAATGAATAAATTGATAAAAAATAAATCAATCAATGAATTGCAAAGTATGTGAAATCAGGCTTCAAAATGGTCAAGAATTGAGACATTCTTTGAGCTTTCAGATGCTGTGGGCGCGTCGCTGGGTGCGCTGAAAATCCCGCCTCCAGCTGTCAAACAAATATTTCTTCTATCGCGGATTCGCTGATCCTCTGTCGGCAAGCAGTGCGAGAGAGGCGTGATACACAGCACAGGCTATCACAGGCTTCAAAAAAGTCATTCTGCCCCTTTGTTTCTGTTAAAATTCAGCGGGGTGTTCATCGACGGAGAGACTTGTCAACTGCGAGGCATAGCGAGGGGAATGTGGGGTGGGGGGGGTGGGAAATTCCGTGGTGCACGCATTGTGAGTTGCAACCTGCGGTGGCAACAACTAGATGACCTTTGCCCCTCCTCTTCCTCGCCTGCTATGCGAGTGGCTGAAAGCCCTATGCTGTTGCACGGGACCAGATCCGTGTACGCTAACCACTGTCGGCTAGCGTGGGGCCGCGGGCTGGCGCATTCTGTACGGTTCGCTGCTGCCTTGCAACACAGCACGTGTGGAACCAGAGGGCAGAGATATGTTAGCCCAAACAACACCAAACACATTGTACTTCAGGGAAGCTTCTTTTTGTTTGTTTTAGTCCCACCTACAAAATCAGGAAATTTAATGGGTGAAAAAGAGTTTTAAGCCATATCTCAACAACTCAGGACTATATTGTTTTCAGTCTTTGCATGTTTTCAGCACTTATCTTCAAACAAATGTAATGTATTTAGAAACAAAACAAGGATTTACATTTTGGGGCACTTTAAGTTTGGGGATCACTATAGAGATTGATTGAAGCTATTTCTACATGAAACAAATCAGAAAATATCTCACCTACGATCCTCTCCGCCAACAACAACAATGCACTCGGAGTAACCTCGAGGCTTGAAAGCAGCAAGAAGTGCTTCGCCTTGCAGCTGACTCTCTTCTAGCACTGGCTGACAGTGCTCTCTGATCACCTCTCTCATCAGCGGCTCCCCCAAGGCCTAAAGGGATATGATGACGCACACACACACACAAGTTAAAACCTGGCCGAGCAAGAAATATCAGTTCGGCATAGAAACCTAAACCTATAAAGAACTGGATGTGCAGACTGGACATTACACAATATAATAGGTTGGTTCTGTACCTGTTCTCTCAGGTAGCTCACATCTAAGCCTTGCAACCACACTGCAGACATCACTTCCCTCATGTGCACCTGCAATTATACAGAGATTAGGTTAAACATACAAAAAAAAAAAAAAAAAAATCAGTTCAGTGCTAGTGTTTTCTTTATATGGCTGAAAACATTCAAACTTCATAGACAAAGAAGATTTTTGTGATCACTGCACCTAAAACAAGTACAAACTTTGCAGCTATAAAAGCTTCCACTCCTTTGGTAAGACTTTCTGTAAGCTGTTATGTATGAGAGTTTTTCTTATTCATCCAGACTTGTGGACTGACTTGTGAGGTCAGAAGCCATGTTGTTGAACCTGAGCGAGGGCCTCGCACTTACATCTCTTCAAGGTGTTTGATGGGCTTGAGGTCACCGTTCAGGGCAAGTTTTTTTCATACCAAACTCCGACAAGCATGTCCTGAATTTAAATTATATACAAATTCATTATGGACAAATGTATGCTTGCAAATTTGTGGGAACCGTTTGGGGATTTTTTTTCTTCTTCTACTACCATGACTGTGCCTTTGTATACAAAGCAAGCTCCACTTAGGGATGCTTGGATGAGTTTGATGTGCACAATGTTGCACAAATTCATGACCCATCAAACATCTTCTAAATTAACTAGAGCAGAGATGCTGAGCCAGGTCCAACCTCAGTGAGCACATACCCTGCGAGCTTCCGGGTCGTGGGCTAACCATCGCACCACAGCCTCCAGCACATGCTTTTCATTGCCGACGTTAAGCTTCTCCTCAGACAGCACCTCACATAGTCTGTCAGGTGGCAACTCCCTGAACTCCTCTGTGAGTGCCACATCACGGAAATGCGTGTGCAAGTACTCCATGGCAGCGTAGTGGACGTGGTGCAGGCAGTAATGGAGGGAGAAAAGACGGATGCCAATACAGTTCTCTGCTGTGATGCAGCTTTCAAGGAACTGGCAACACAGCAACTTGAGCTCAGTCATGAGAAGCAGGTCAGATGCCTGCACCATGTCCTGGATGGTCCCTTCACTCAAAGTGATCTGTATGTAAAGGTTAGGCGGACGTTAAAACACAAATACGTACTTAAACAATGAACAGGGCGAGGTAATGCAAGCCAAACCAAAAGCAACCACTCCTAAAATCGAAATGTACACTCACTTCACCACTGAAGATGTAGTCCAGAATCTGTTTCATGATGGGCATAGAGACCCCCTGTAGTTCAATTCTGTAGGTTGATCCATCTTCTTTTGGAGGATTGTAGTTCAGTTTGGTCCTATAAAATTGCATCTTTAACATCAGGAATGGGTGAGTACCGATACCAGGTATCGGTATCAGGCCAATACCGGCCTTATTTGAATTTATTCGATCCTTGTGAAGGATGACGATTTCAGCCACAGATACTGACATGCATGGCTGACAGAATGTTTGTCTGAATTGTGCATACTTCGCCATCATTTCAAATCAGAATTATCTTTATTTGTCAAGTATGTAAAAAACACACAAGGAATCTGTGTCCAGTAGTTGGAGCCACTCTGGTACGACAACAGATCGCCATTTGACAGAAAATACTTTTGAGACATAAAAACATATAACACAGTACGGAGAGTCACTGAGCAATGAAAGGTTACTGGTAATGCTGATACAATTTTTTTTGGGACAATTGTGCAACTGATGCAGAGTACTCTAGCAATTTAGAGAAGTTTGAAATGACTAATAGAGCGTTAATCTGGTAGAAGGACAACTGTGCAAATACTTCTCTAGCACATTAGTGGCCAATATTGTCCGTTGCAGTCGGAGTTTGTCCTTTTTTTGTGGCAGCACCAACCCAGACTGTGATGGATGAACACAAGACTGAGTCGATGACTGCTTTGTAGAACTGCCTCAACAGCTTCTGCGGCAGGCCGTGCTTTCTCAGAAGCCGCAGGGAGTACATCCCCTGCTGGGCCTTTTTGATGATAGATTTGATGTTGGTCTCCCACTTTAGGGCCTGAGAGACTGTAATTCCCAGAAACTTGAACGTCTCGGTGGTTGACACAGGACAGTTGGACAGCGTGAGGGTCAGCTGTGGTTCAGCTCGAGGTGGTGTCGACGCACCACAGCTCCAGCCGCTCCACTTCCTGTGGATATGCAGACTCGTCACCGTCTTTGATGAGGCCGATGACTGTGGTGTCGTCTGCAAACTTCAGGGGTTTGACAGTCAGGTGCGTTGAGGCGCAGTCATTCGCGTAGCGAGAGAAGAGCAACGGAGAGAGGACACATCCTTGGAGTCACAGGTATGATGGTGGTCGGTGGTTCGGCTGGGTGGGTGTGGGTTGTGAAAGTGTCCTTTTCAAATCTGCAGTAGAAGGTGTGCAAGTCATCAGCTAGTCCTTTACTGTTCTCTGCTTGGGGGGATGGTCGTTTGTAGTTGGTTAGCGATTGTAATCCATGCCAGATTGACAGAGTTGTTAGCGGTAAACTGTTTTTCCATCTTTTATGCATAATTTTTCTTTGCAATGTTCATTTCTTTAGTCAGCTGGTTTCTAGCGCAATTGTACAGGGCTCTATCCCCACTTCGATAGGCGTCCTCTTCAGCCTGGTGATGTTGCTGAAGTTTGACAATGAACCACGACTGGTTGTTATTGAACGTGCGAAATGACTTTGCTGGTACACACACATCTTTACACAAACTTATATAGGATGTGACAGTTTGCATATTCACCTAGGCTGCCAGTTGAAGTTTCAAAGACACTCAAATCTGTGCAGGCTAAACAGTCGAAGTTCTGTCTTTGTTTCATTGGTCCACTTCTTCACTCTTTTCACCACAGGCTTCGCAGATTTAAGATTATGCCTTTATGTTGGTATTAAGTGAATGAAGCAGTGATCATGCGAGCCCAGAGCTGCACAGGGGATAGCACGGTATGCGTCATTTAGCGTGGTATAGCAGTGGTTTAGAGTGTTGTTTTTCCTGATGGGACAGTCAATGTACTGCTTGTATTAAGGGAGTTCGTGCTTGAGTTTAGCTTTGTTAAAGTCTGCAAGAATAATGAGAGGTGAAGAGGTGAATCTGGGTGCTTTTTTTCAAGTTCGTTTACTTCTTTGGCGAGCGTTAGCAGTGCGGCGTGCATGTTAGCCGGGGGGTAAACACAGGCGAGTATGAATTAAGTTTGAACTTAAAGTTCAAAAACAGCAACTCCCAGTCAGGGCTGCAGTGTGTGTTGAGCTCCGTGACGTCGGTACACCATTTTTCATTGATATAGAAGCATATCCCGCCACCTTTTGTTTTCCCCGATAACTCCGTGACGCAGTCTGCCCGGTGTTGTTTTACATTACAGCGGCATCGGGGATGCGTTCACAAAGCCATGTCTCTGTGAAGCACAGGGCGGCAGAATGTCCAAAGATTTTACTGGTCTTTGTGAGACGATCAAGCTCCTCCATTTTGTTGGGTAGGGAGTGTAGATTTGCGAGGTGAATCGACGGTAGCGGCATTCGGTATCCTCTCTTACGGAGTTTGACCTGCACTCCGGCTCGCTTCACTGTGTGGCGTCGCCTTCGCCTCCATGCGCCATAGACCATGGAAGCTCCGCCGGTGAGTAGTTCCGAGAAAAAACTGAGTGGATTTGTGAAAGTTGGTGAAAGAAAGTAGACCTCCTATTGTTTAGCAAGTGTTCCCTTGTGTAAGTAAGTTGCGTAATGTCTCCAAAGACAAATGAAAAACACAGAAACATAGACAGTACTAGAGAGTATGTCACCGAGGAGATTACATGGTTAGGTGCCATCTTGACCAGACTATGCCCATTAAGATGCCATGTCTGCAAGTATATATTGTATGTTATTGATTTATATATATATATATCCATCCATCCATTTTCTGAGCCGCTTCTCCTCACTAGGGTCGCGGGCGTGCTGGAGCCTATCCCAGCTGTCATCGGGTAGGAGGCTGGGTACACCCTGAACTGGTTGCTAGCCAATCGCAGTGCACATAGAAACAAACAACCATTCGCACTCAGAGTCATGCCTACAGGCAATTTAGAGTCTTCAATGAATGCATGTTTTTGGGATGTGGGAGGAAACCGAAGTGCCCGGAGAAAACCCACACAGGCACGGGGAGAACATGCAAACTCCACACAGGCGGGGATTGAACCCGGGTCCTCAGAACTGTGAGACTGACGCTCTAACCAGTCGATCACCGTGCCGCCATATATATATATATATATATATATATATATATATATATATATATATAAATTATATATACACACACACACACACACATATATATATATATATATATACACACACACACATATATACATATATATATATATATATATATATATATATATATATATATATATGTATATATATATATATATATATATATACATATATATATATATATACACATATATATATATATCAGTCAGTCAGTCATATCAGTCTATCAGTCATATATATCAGTCATATATATATATGAGTCAAGATGGCGCCTACCAGTGTGGTCGCCTCGGTAACACGCTCTCTAGTATTGTCTTTGTTTTTGTGTTTTTCGTCCGTCTTTGGAGACCTTACACGACTCACTTACACAAGGGGAGACCTGCTAACCATCAAGGAGGCTACTCCGGACTTTCTGTCACCAACTTTCGAAAATCCGCTCAGTTTTTTCCCCAAGTTACTCACCGGAGCGCCGTCCGCGGTTTTCGGCGCATGGATGCGGAAGCGGCGCCACAGAGGAAAACGAGCCGGCATTGCATATCAGAGCGGGGACAGGGCCCTGTATAATCGAGCTAGAAACCAGCTTACTAAAGAAATTAACATTGCAAAGAGGAGCTATGCAGCAAAGTTGGAAAAACAGTTTAGCGCGAACGACTCGAAATCAGTCTGGCGTGCATTCCAATCGCTGACTAATTACAAGCGACGATCCCCCCAAGCTGAGAACAATAGCACACTAGCCAACGACTTGAATACCTTCTATTGCAGATTTGAAAAGGACAGTTTCACTCCACACACCCACCCGGCCGCACCCGCGACCACAACCACACCTCTGACTTCTGCGTTAACCATCCATGAACAGGATGTGAGACGCATCTTCAAACAACAGAAGATTAACAAAGCAACAGGACCGGACCATGTGTCCCCATCCTGCCTCAAAGTCTGTGCGGACCAGCTCGCTCCAGTCTTCACTCAGATCTTTAACAGATCTTTGGAAATGTGCGAAGTTCCATCCTGCTTCAAACGCTCCACCATCATTCCAGTCCCCAAGAAACCTGCAATCTCTGGTCTGAATGACTACAGGCCTGTCGCTTTGACATCTGTGGTCATGAAGTCCTTTGAACGTCTCGTGCTGGACCACCTCAAGAGTGTCACAGGTCCCCTGCTGGACCCCCTGCAGTTTGCCTACCAAGCGAACAGGTCTGCGGATGATGCAGTCAACATGGGACTGCACTTCATCCTAGAACACCTCGACAGTGCAGGGACCTACGCGAGGATCCTGTTCGTGGACTTCAGCTCAGCGTTCAACACCATCATCCCTGAACTCCTTTCAACCAAGCTTCTCCAGCTCAGCGTCTCACCTGCCATCTGCCAGTGGATTTACAGCTTTCTGACGGGCAGGACACAGCAGGTCAGGCTGGGGGAGGCCACCTCATCCACACGCAGCATCATCACTGGGGCGCCCCAAGGTTGTGTCCTCTCTCCGCTGCTCTTCTCTCTCTACACGAACGACTGCACCTCAGCGAACCCGACTGTCAAGCTCCTGAAGTTTGCAGATGACACCACTGTCATCGGCCTCATCAACGACGGTGACGAGTCTGCATATCGACAGGAAGCGGAGCGGCTGGAGCTGTGGTGCGGGCGACACAACCTGGAGCTGAACACGCTCAAGACGGTAGAGATGATCGTGGACTTCAGGAGGCATCCTTCGCCACAGCTGCCCCTCATGTTGTCCAGCTGCCTTGTGTCAACCGTCGAGACCTTCAAGTTCCTGGGAATTACAATCTCTCAGGACCTGAAGTGGGCGAACAACATCAACTCCGTCCTCAAAAAGGCCCAGCAGAGGATGTACTTCCTGCGGCTTCTGAGAAAGCACGGCCTGCCACCGGAGCTGCTGAGACAGTTCTACACAGCGGTCATCGAATCGGTCCTGTGTTCTTCCATTACAGTCTGGTTTGGTGCTGCTACAAAAAAGGACAAACTCCGACTGCAACGGACAATCAAAACTGCTGAAAGGATTTTCGGTACCCCCCTACCCACCATTGAGGACTTGCACGCTGCCAGAACTAAGACGAGGGCGTGCAAAATCCTCTCGGACCGTCTGCACCCCGGTCACCAGCTCTTCCAGCTCCTTCCCTCAGGTAGGCGCTACCGATCAACGCAAACTAGAACTAGTAGACATTCCAACAGCTTCTTCCCTCTTGCGATCAACTTCTTAAACACCTAACCTATAATTCCATTACAACAAGCTGGCAATTTTTTGACTTGAGTTCGTTGTCACATTTCTGTGGGGCCAATTATGTATTACTCGTGCACTCACTGTAGTTGTCTCGCCATGCTGCACTATTTGCATATACTGGCCACTCATGCCAGAGTAGCATCTGCTCCATTTGCACACTGATTGAGGAGTATCTGTAACATTTGCACAACCAACATTGTCCCAGATGATCGCACTACTCGTCACTTTAAACCGCATACACTCCTTGAAGTCTCAGCGCCCTTTGCACAATGGTCATTGCACCGGACTATTGCAATATTAGTCGTTCTAACTGCTCTAAGTCCTAGAGGACTCTGCATCTTTTTGCACAATTGTTTTTTGTCAATGTCTTTATGTCCCCAAAGTGTTCTGTAAATTGACTGTTTGTTGTACTAGAGCGGCTCCAACTACCGGAGACAAATTCCTTGTGTGTTTTGGACATACTTGGCAAATAAAGATGATTCTGATTCTGATATATATATACATATATATAGAATTATATGATTTATAATAATGCTGAGAGTGCATTATTTGTGTGTTGCTAAGTAAATCTATACAATTATTTGTGAACTCAATTTGGGTGGTGATGATGACGTTCTGAATTGGGGTATTTCATGCATATAAAACCCCAGTTCCAATGAAGTTGAGACGTTGCGTTAAACAAATAAAAACAGAATACAATGATTTGCAAATCATGTTCAACCTATATTTAATTGAATACGCTACAAAGACTTTTAATGTTCAAACTGATAAACTTGATTGTTTTTAGCAATTAATCATTAACTTAGAATTTTATGGCTGCAACACGTTCCCAAAAAAGCTGGCACAGGGTCATATTTACCACTGTGTTACATCACCTTTTCTTTTAACAACATTCAATAAACGTTTGGGAACTGAGGACACGAATTGTTGAAGCTTTGTAGGTGGAATTCCTTCCCCTTCTTGCTTGATGTACAGCTACAGCTGTTCAATAGTCCGGGGTCTACGTTGTCGTATTTTACGCCACATAATACGTCTCACAAATGCCGGCTTTTGAACTTTGCGTCTATAACAGTCCGGATAGTTCTTTTCCTCTTTGGCCCGCAGGACACGACGTCCACAATTTCCAAAAACAATTTGAAATGTGGACTCGTCGGACCACAGAACATTTTTCCACTTTGCATCAGTCCATCTTTGATGAGCTCGGGCCCAGAGAAGCCGGCGGCGTTTCTGGGTGTTGTTGATAAATGGCATTTGCTTTGCATAGTAGAGTTTCAAGTTGCACTTACGGATGTAGCGCCGTACTGTATTTACTGACATTGGTTTTCTGAAGTGTTCCTGAGCCCATGTGGTGATATCCTTTACACATTGATGTCGGTTTTTGATGCAGTGCCGCCTGAGGGATCGACGGTCACGGGCATTCAATGTTGGTTTTCAGCCTTGCCGCTTACATGCAGTGATTTCTCCAGATTCTCTGAACCTTTTGATGATTATTTTGGACCGTAGATGATGAAATCCCTAAATTCCTTGCAATTGTATGTTGAGGAACATTGTCCTTAAACTGTTCGACTATTTTCTCACGCACTTGTTCACAAAGAAGTGAACCTCGCCCCATCTTTGTTTGTGAATGACTGAGCAATTCACGGAAGCTCCTTTTATACTCAATCATGGTACCACCCACCTGTTGCCAATTAGCCTGTTCACCTCTGGGATGTTCCAAGCAGGTGTTTGATGACCATTCCTCAACTTTCTCAGTCTTTTTTCCCACCTGTCCCAGCTTTTTTGGAACGTGTTGCAACCATAAAATTCTAATTTTATTATTTGCTAAAAAACAATAAGGTATGTCAGTTTGAACATGAAATATCTTGTCTTTGTAGTGTATTCTATTAAATATAGGTTGAACATGATTTGCAAATCATTGTATTGTGTTTTTATTTATGTTTAACATAACATCCCAACTTCATTGGAATTGGGGTTGTATTTACCTTACACATTTGCTTTCATCGACTGAGAATAACAGAAAGTTATTATTATTCAGTGCATTAATAAGGTATGTTTTTCCTGTTGAATGCAGTACAGTCCTCATAGCTAGTTTACTTACCTGTGTGTATTATATAGAGTGCTATACTCAAATTTTGACAAGTTTTCTGTACCTATATTTTTTAATAATCTGTGTTACAGTTTCACACTGTGGTTCAATAATGTCCAAAAATAAGTTCCGGTCCGGCTTCAACTGGATTCATTGAACTCTGTGTTTAACTGACTTGAGCAACCTAAACGCTAGTGGGACTAGGACATTCAGAAAGAAAGGTATTTGTTCACAATAATCTGTCATTGTTAGTTGAAATATTATGTATCAAAAGTGGTATCGGTACTCAGTGCTGGTGAGTACTCCCTAATTAACATGAGTAAGTTCCCCCTTGTACTTTATAGAGACATTACCATTAGGGATACCATTAGTGGAATTAAGATAAAATGTCTCACTCATATTGCCTTACCGAATATAAGGGCTGGCTGCAGCCAGGATGTTTTTCTGGACAGGAAGCTCCTCACTGTCCACCACCAGCAGTGCATCATGGAAGCTTTGCTCTTGCCAGAAAGTACGAAGAACTCTGAGGAGGTTCTGGGAATGTTGAGGGTCAAATACCCTTGAACCAGGATCACTCGTTGCAGAATCTGGCATGCTTGGACTTAGAGAAGTCTGGTTGTGCGCTCTTAAATCCTGTTTACTAATGACAGTTTACAGATCAGCGACTGTGAATGTGTCTTTTAATTGTGATGAACACCTCAATGACAAAAGGCTTAGGGTCACATACTAACCACCCCCACATAGAGTTTCTCAGCCAATGACTTGGCAGCTAGGCTGGCCGAAGTAACCAGAGCGAAAGAACCACTTTCAAGCAGCGGCCGAATCACTATCACAGTCAAAAGGTACGCTGAGCTGCAGTGGCAGTGTTAGCACATTTTAGGATTGGTTTACAGTGTTACCATTGTGTTTGGTTATGTGTCCATACACCAAATACACATTATTGTCTATGAACTGCTACCTCCACATATTCATGTGCTTTCAATCTATTTACTCCCACTTTTCCTCCCAACACTCTAGGCATGGGCGAGATCATTGTAACGAAAGCCTGACTTGCCATTGGCTAATTTAAAAAAAATAACACGTGTCACCCCTAAAATTGTGCCAGTATTTTTTTGTACATTAACTGCTGAGCCATCATCATTCTACCTAAATGTCTTCTTTTCTTTGACCTTTTTTTTTTTTTAAATGTTATTTTAACATAACGTGTACCCAAGCACAAAGA
Organism: Phycodurus eques; assembly: GCF_024500275.1. Classification (NCBI taxonomy): domain Eukaryota; kingdom Metazoa; phylum Chordata; class Actinopteri; order Syngnathiformes; family Syngnathidae; genus Phycodurus; species Phycodurus eques. Next base: position 9,763,707 of record NC_084529.1, on the reverse strand, counting down.
CAAAACAGGCCTCCTTGAACGACATTATCGTCTCTTGAAAAATAAATAACTAAATAAAAATAAAGCCAATCCGCCTTTACAACAACACACCACAGGGGGGAGTAGTGAGCACATTCATCTTGTCCTGTGTCGGAAAAGCAACATGACTCACAAAAAACTGTTGTTATCGTATACCACGAATGCTGTAAATATGATCAAGCTCTCAAGTCAGTAGAATTCAAAAGATGTATGTCAACTAGAAAGAGGGATGCCATAGCTTAACAAAGCCGAGTCCACAAACTACGAGGTTTCTAAACGGAGTTTGGCCCATTTGCGGTCAGAGACTTGATCGGCTAGCAGAAGGGTTGTTTTTTAAATTTGTATCTGACTGGAGTCGTTCCCAAAAGTGTCACATTAGTGAGCAAAATTCACACAAATTCACATTGTGTTCGCAGAAAATGTCAATACTGGTGTGATGAAGTTGAATTTATTCCGCAAGCCTTTACTTACTGTATCTTTACACATGTCCAAACTTGCTGTGTCATTTTTAAACGACTCCAAATTCAAGTGCAACAGAGATAAGCCTTACCTTGAAATGAAGAAAAGCGTGAGTCTTTCTAATGGGCGCAGTGTGTGAGTATTACCTAACTAAATGTTTAAAGCGGACACAGCGCTTCACACTGTTTTGAGAAGACTCTAGACGTGAGCTTGTGCTGCATTTCTTGCCCAACGAAAATTGCAGAATCCGATTTACATAAAAAGGCATAACCCTGAGTGGCTTTCATTTTATAATGAAAACATTTATTACATAAATATAGTATTATAATACAGGCAAACCATTGCTGAACATCCTAATACAAGTCGGGCCTCGTAATAAGAATTTATTTTATTTTTTTAAGATCGAGGGTTTTCCGCTGTACATGAACACACCACCAGTGTGGCGGAAATACGTAGATGAAAGGTGTCCAAATGCAGTTTTATTTTGTCGGTTCTATTCTAGATTGACCCTTGTGGGACACATCAAAGTATGTTTTCTTTGGCGGGTGGGGGGTGTGAACTCAAATATGGTTTAAATTATGTGAGTAAAAAGATTGTAAGGTTTCCGAAAGCGGTAACGTTTACATTCCGACAAAGTGTTTGCAAAGGGCGATTTGAAGCGAATTGGAACGTAGCCATATTGTCAGGGTCGCCTGATTTTGACAAGTACTTCCGGTTTGTGTACGGCTTCAAAATTTCACACGACTTGCAGTATCATATGGAATTCGAAAAAGTAAACAACACGAGTAAAACCCAGGTAATATAAATGCATTTTATTAGAGTAAAATAAGGAGCGGCATTTAGGTGAAACTGCGTGTTGATTAGCTTCGTATATGATCGCTATTCAAATATTTCCACATTACTTACGTGTCCTTGTATAATTTGTTAATTGCTGATTATCTGTCTTGTTGTGTTTGTTCTATAGACAGTTGAACCTCTGAAACTAATCAATGATTTCCTGACGAAACAGGTGAAGAGACGATTTAAACTCCAAATATGCTGCGCGTGCCTCGGAACGCCCTTTCTCCATGGATTGAGAGTCTCATCCAGAGTTATGGCAGTGAGGAGGGGAGCAACGGTGGGCGACTGAAAGCTCATGTTACCTCTGTGGGGCAGATGTCTCAGTCTCAGGCCCGGAACTCGGAAGGCCCCACGGGGCTGCTCTTCCTATCTGATGGCGTAGTGCAGATGCCTGCCATTCTCACCTCATCAGCGTGGGAGCATCTTCAGGAGCAGGAGGACAAAGAATGTTTCACCAGTCTGCTCAATACCACCGTGTGTGTTCGAGACTACCGACTGCAGTTTCATATGGCCACGGAACCGACGAGATGCAGGTTCTTCTTGTCAGTTGGAGAGATGCTAACCACTGCGGCTGGCCGAGCCAAAGACAACACACCCTGCTGCACCTCTTCGCTCTCTGTCCAGCAGAAAATCTATGAGACATGGAGAACGCTGTTGGTCCGAGAGATGCAGGACTCTCCAAAAAGCCACAATGACTTTGACCTGTCTGATCTATTAGGGGAGTGGCAGCGCGACAGTTTGCAAACCGTACTTGAGGATGTGCGGGAGAGACTGATGGTGGCGAGGAGTGCAAGTCTGCAGCCTTTCACATCCACTGCCGTTGCATCGGTGAATCAACTGGACATGTTCACTCCCACTGGCTGGGACAAAGAACGGGCTGCAGATAACGGCACGGGATGTTTCAGCATCCCGATAAAGTGTCTCCTCATTCCAGAAGGATATGCTATGCAGGGGCAAAAAGCAAATGCCGATATATTGACAACAGATGGGGACAGGGAGTTAAATTTTCAACTTTCGGAGAGCACTGTTAATACTGAAGGCTGCCAAACAGCTGAGTTGACCGAGGGAGTGGGGGAAACCCAAAACTATGTCGATAACATCTTGCATCATGACAACATACATGTAAATTTGACTAATAAGGACCTCACAGCTTCGGCGAAACCATGGGAAATGTTTCTTCCACCACGATGTTTCTCTTTCTCAGATGGGTCCCAAGAAGCCATTGCAGTACAGTCTATTCAGTTCCACCGACAAAACTGTCACGTGAACAGAACCAGTACCCAACTTCCTATTACGAGCACGCAACCTGAGGATTTACAACACAGCAAAGGGAACCACACCTCCTTACCGCCGTATCAAAAACTGCCACTCTCATTTGGCGGCAGTGACACAGCAACACCGAATAGTCAAATGCCTCCCCAAGACAAACCGACTTTGATTGAGAATGTTGACATGCAACAAATAACTGTAGGGAGACAATATAGAACGACAATGAGAAAAAGGGATCTGGAGTGTGTGCAAGAAGAGCGAACTACAGTCGCGGTGGAGGAGGATCAGAAAAGTGGGAGCCCCCCGTCGTGGCTCTTTGACTCTGGGACAGGTTCTGGCACTGTTGGAGGTAGCATTGACATTCAAACTTTGGCTACTGAACAAGGAAAAACTACTGTTCACACCGATAGTGTGCCGTTCTCATACACTTACAATGTATCTGGGCAGAATCTCCACGACTTTAACCGGTTCACAGTGGAAGAATCGCTGCTGTCCTGGGCTGTCAAATATCTTGTCCTTCCAAAGAAGACAACACATCTGTAACATCTCCTCAGACATCCTCTGACTGGACTATCTATCCTATTCATAGTTTATATTTTAACAGTTAGGTATACTGTCTTTGCATGTTCTTGTCTCAATAAATATTTTTGGGACAAAAATGTAAGTGTTCTTCTGGAACGTGGTTAGTTAATATTCGTTCATGAGTAAAACAAATTGGGTGTTTTAAAAATACCCACACGAATCAACTTTCTTATTTGGAAGCTTCAAAACAAGGGTGAATATTGCACACCATCCATCCATTTTCTGTACCGCTTTATCCTAACTAGGGTCGCGGGCGTGCTGGAGCCTATCCCAGCCATCTTCGGGCGAGAGGCGGGGTACACCCCGAACTGGTCGCCAGCCAATCGCAGGTATTGCACACCATGTAGTTTATAAATACTGTAGAAGCTAAATGATCAGTACATAAAGTTTCACAACAAATCCATCCATCCATTTTCTGAGCCGGTTCTCCTCACTAGGGTCGCGGGCGTGCTGGAGCCTATCCCAGCTGTCATTGGGCAGGAGGCGGGGTACACCCTGAACTGGTTGCCAGCCAATCGCAGGGCACATAGAAACAAACAACCATTCGCACTCACAGTCATGCCTACGGGCAATTTAGAGTCTCCAATTAATGCATGTTTTTGGGATGTGGGAGGAAACCGGTGTGCCCGGAGAAAACCCACGCAGGTATGCGGAGAACATCCAAACTCCACACAGGCGGGGACGGGGATTGAACCCGGGTCCTCAGAACTGTGAGGCTGACGCTCTAACCAGTCGTCCACCGTGCCGCAGTTTCACAACAAATAAAAAACAATAATAATAATAATTGAAGCTCATATAAAATGAAGAGGCGGCACGGTGGACGACTGGTTAGAGCATCTGCCTCACAGTTCTGAGGACCTGCCTGTGTGGAGTTTGCATGTTCTCCCCGTGCCTGCGTGGGTTTTCTCCGGGCGCTCCGCTTTCCTCCCACATCCCAAATAGGCTAGGTTAATTGACGACTCTAAATTGCCCGTAGGTGTGAATGCGGATGGTTGTTTGTTTATGTGTGGCCTGCGATTGGGTGGCAACCAGTTCAGGGTGTACCCCGCCTCCTGCCCGATGATAGCTGGGATCGGCTCCAGCACTCCTGCGACCCTTGTGAGGAGGAAAATGGAAGGATGGATGGATAAAATGAAGATTTCTCTGTGCTTAAATGTGTTACAACACTAGGAAACTGAAGTCAACCTGTTTCAAATACATATAAAATAAGCAAACATTTCGTTGAAGCGAATTAATATTTTTGTGTTGAATTAACAAAATTAATTTGAAATAAAGGGTTTCATATAAAAGTATAATTCTGCAGAAATAATTAGTACAGTGTAATCATTTAACAACAATAAAAGAAAAATGTGGTAATGTGGCCAACCAGGATTATTTTCTAAATGTCCGATAGATGTCGCCAAAGTTCCTGAAGGGAGGGAAGTCACTTCAGTTAACAGGCTCGTGAGCTATCAGTCTGCCTTCCTGCCCGTCCACTGATAGAGCCGTTGATACGGATGAAGAAGTGTTCTGTGCATATTCATATCTGCATTGCCGTTGCGTGTATCCTGACCAAGAGCCTTTCCCAGCTGATTTTGGGCAAGAGGAAGAGTACACGCTGGACTGGTCGCCAGCCAATTGCACAGCACGTATAGACAGACAAACATTCAGCTGGAAAAAAAAAAACCCTTGGAGCCAGTCGGGCCACCCCTCCAAAGACGTACTAGGACCAACACTGCACTCGCTGGCAACAGGTAGTAAGGGACCATGTGCGGGGTATTCTTGATGTGTTGTCGTTGCAGTGTCTAAAGCAGTGCAATTGTTTTGTCTTTGATATGGGCCAATGTCTGCCATCTCTCAGGGCCTGAGGCAATTGTCTGGGTTGCCTGTCCTGCTGCGGTCATCAGCCAATTGCAGGGAACATGTATAAACATACAAACGTTTCGTCAGATTCAGAGAACTTAATTTATCCTTGTGGTTTCACACCTATGGAATATTTAGAGATTATTACTAACCACTAGGTCACCCTGCACCCGTGTCTGAAACATGTATTATGTTATTACTGAATATTATTATTGTTGAAAACGGTAGTACAGCCCATTCAAAATCCTTTCCTTTGAAAAATACAACAATTTAGTCATTTGTGCACTCATAAATACATTAGCAAACAGAGGTTTAAGCATACTACAAATTGTTGTTATGAGGGATGCCTCTATTAATGCAAATCCTAATATCTTTTGCACTATGCAGAATGTGAAAGTTCCAGCAGTCATCCTGCATGCCACGTCTCATCTACTGCACTTGCATGTTAGTTTTATTTCCTCTGCTACAGTGAATCATCGTCTACTGAGAGACTAACAGAGAAAAGACTGAGTTTGTAGGTTTATTCCCTGAAATCTCCCAACCTCTAATGTAAGCAGGAGCCAGCTGTGACCACTTGTAAAGTTGTTGTAATTCTCCTTTGGCCTATAAACAGGAAAATACATAATATTAAGGCTTCATACACACATCTCCAAAAAAATAAATAAAAAATACTCTTCACTCTGGCCTTGTATGGCAATGGAGTTCATAATGCCTGACTGCAGCCCATTAATGACAATTAAAAAACAAAATTTATTTTGTCCAGCTTTGGTAAAAGTAGTCGATTTGTAGATGTTATGGTGTAATTACTGTTGTTGTAGATCATTTCTGTATTTCTACAGTTATTCAATATGTAACTTTGCCAACACTGCATAATCAAGTGCAATTACAGATAGGTTAAAAGGCATGAAAAGTACTGTAAAGTGCCCCAAAATCAAAAGGATGGATACTGTTTGAAATTCTAACTGTGAGTCAGATTTTGCTAACCACTGGAGTACCCGGAGAAAACCCACTCAGGCACGGGGAGAACATGCAAACTCCACACAGGCGAGGCAGAACAATGAGGCAGATGTGCTAACCAGTCGGCCTACTTTGTCATCATTTTAGTTAATTGTAACCTTTTCGTGATGACCTTTCTTCATTGGTTGGCTGTGTGAAATAACGTAACATTCTATTGCCTTCAAGTTAAGTCCAAGTTACTGTCTCAAAACCAGCTAGTTTGCATATTGCCTCTTTTATAATGAGATCTGAGAGATGTGACAAAAAAACTGTATCCACTTAAAAAATGGCTTTTGTGTTTTTGTTTAATTTGATTCGTAAGTATTTAATGTATTTTAGTGTAGTGGTTCACTTCCAAGACCACATAGGGGGCTCTCAGGGGTTTGGACAGGTCCATCACAGGGCTGACAAGCTGACTACATGTACAGGCAATTTAAAGTGACTAATTAAGATTTGTGTTTGTGGTATGTGGACAAAAACCAGAGCAGCCTGAAGAGAAAAAATGTAGCCAAAGCAAAGAGGAACATGAAAGGTCTTCTCAGAAAAGTACAGCTGGACAGCAGATTCACACCCAGAGGCAAAAGCAGTAACCATCAAGCTTGGTAAAATGCTGGACAAAAAGTTCATTGTCAAATTTATAGTGCTTCATGGTAAATAAACACTCCCTAAATTCCATGTACAGTAATTATGTTAAACTTGTCTTCTATACAGTAAGATTTGTTAACTATGCTATTGTTCTTAAATTGTTGTTTGTTCTAAATGACTACTGACTTGGAAAAGGGAAAATGGGTTCAGTTGGCACCACTGGAGGATTGATTTAGTTGTACTACTGGTAATCTGAGACGAAAAGGGAATAGAAATACAAGCAGTATATTGCTGAATGGGTGACATGCAGCAACAGTATGTCATAATCCATAAAATACTTTTTGGTCAAATAATTGGCAACATTAGAGAGTGTTCAAAAAGTAACCCACGTCTAACAATGGGTGAGCAAAGGTGGGAACTCGGAAGACATGGTCGATAATATAGACTTGCAATGGAATAAAAAAAACAAAAAACACTTTTTGTCATTATTTGTAAAACAGCCATTATGACTTAATTGCAGTACAGTACATGATAAATATGTTCTGTAAAAAAAATCTCTGGCCCCATCCTGTGACTAATTTGATATAGAAGAAACAACCATGCCCGAGGAAAAACAACCAATAAGAGACTGAAGGCGTGACTTACAAAGTGTTGATCATTTAACGCGCACTTGTGTGCACACTCATCGCGGGCAAACCCTGCGACTTCACCAAAAATAAAACTTCAAATATTAACATTGTGGGCACTATTTCGTAAATTTGATATAGAAGAAACAACCATGCCCGAGAAAAAACAACCAATAAGAGATTGAAGGCGTGACTTATAAAGTGTAGATCATTTAACGCGCACTTGTGTGCACACTTATCGCGGGCAAACCCTGCGACTTCACCAAAAATAAAACTTCAAATATTAACATTGTGGGCACTAATTCGTAGACGGTGGATCTGCAGCGGGGCGCGAATGCTGGCGTACCCTGAATTTTGTGCAAGCGCAAGGCTTGCTGCGAGTGTTTGCCAATTTGATAGACCAGTCTACGGCAAGCTGGGCATTCAGGCAAAGCAAGGTTATGTCGTTTGATATGTGCCAAGTGACAATTTGGCAGCAGAAAGTCGATCTAAACCTATGCATGCTGAAACCGCATCTAAATCTTGACGCAGCTGGTCTAAGGCGATTTTGATTAATTTGATCCGAGCACAGGCAGACAGATTCTGAGGTCCGCGGACATGTGTGGTGGGTGTCGGACGTATTCCATTTATAATTATGTGAACAGGGGGCATCAAACCCTCAGAATCTTTGTAGAAATCAATTCATTCAACGCGTGATTATTATTATTATTATTGTTATCTTTTAAATCCTCTCACTGGCCTGCACAGCTATGGGGGGTACAATTTGGTAGTTACTCGGACATATTTACATCAACAGCGTTGATCACCAGCTCATTCTGTATTTAATAAGGGTACCCACTGACATTATCAATTGCCACACCAGCCAAGAGCAGTGACAATTATCCAGTCACGCAGGGATCACTGCGATTACGCATCATCCTCTTCCGCACAGACGTCTCCATGCGAGACTGTCATTGTGCCACATTTAAAGGGAATGAGAGGAGCCGCTTTGATTGGACATGAGTGAAATCGGCTGTGATGACCTTCTTTTAAATACGCCTACTTGCACGCATTTGTAAAATGACCACAACACGGTCTGACCCACTGTCACGCAGGATTTACACCGTTCAGAAAAATATAGCCCTTAGTGTTATAGTAACGTAACGCTCATAATGACAAAGGAGCTTTTCTGGGGGTAACAAGGTCAGTGCAAGAATTATAGCTCACTTTACTTACCTTATTTATCACGGACGGCAATGCCGTAAGGGCAAAACCCAAAAAAGAGACTCTAGGTAAGAGGTCCGAAAATTATTAATTCAATGACAGAGCATGTGATGGCGAGACATACGAAGCTAAAGGGACTCACAACCAGAGAGAATCAAAAAACAGATAACGCAGGGAGACAAATGGTATTTTATTGGAAGTAAGTCTAGTCAGAGGTCCCACCTTAAGGCTGTAATCACGTATAAATCGCCTATAAAAATTAGCAAAACCCAAAAACCTCTGCAACTGCTTCCTTGACGTTGGAGTTGTCCAATCAACCACAGTCTGGATCTTGGCTGGATCGGCCCGAAGCTGGCCCTTCTCCACGATGAACCCCAAAAACTGTACCAACTCTGCATGGAACTCACACTTCTCAGCCTTGATGTAAAGACGGTTTTCCATCAAGCACTGCAACACCATGCGGACATGTTGGCGATGTTCATGTAGATCACAGGAAAAGATTAAAATGTTGTCCAAATACACAAAACAGAATACATTTATCATGTCCTGCAGCACATCATTAATAAGACACTGAAACACAGCGGGTGCATTCGTGAGTCCAAAAGGCATGACTAAATACTCAAAATGACCTAATGGGGTATTGAACGCAGTCTTCCACTCATCTCCCTCCTTCATCCTCACCAGGTGATAAGCATTGCGCAGATCTAATTTTGTGAACACCTTTGCAGACTGCAAAGGGGCAAATGCCAAGTCCAACAGTGGGAGAGGATACTTATTCTTTATCGTGATGTCGTTGAGACCCCGGTCGCAGGGTCCCGTCCTTTTTATCGATAAAGAAACCAACTGGCGACGACGAGGGACAAATCAACCCGGCAACTAGCGAAGTCGAAATATAATTCTTTAATGCCTCTTGCTCTGGCTTGGAAATCTGATACAGCCTTGCACATGGTAGTGGAGCCTCGGGAATCAACTCTATGGAACAGTCGTATGGACGATGCGCAGGCAAAGACTGGGCGCGATCCTTACTGAACACTAGTTGCAAATCATGGTACTCAGCCGGTACATTAGCCAAATTGATGTGCTCGTCTTGAACACGGGGGGTAATAGTCAACATGGCAGACTGCAGGCAATGAGAATGACAAAATAGGCTCCAATTCACAATCTGTAGTTGATCCCAATTAATATCTGGATTATGAAGTTTTAACCACGTTAATCCCAGCACAACTGGAGCAGATTGACAGGGCATTACAAAAAATCGCCACAATTTGATGTGGTTACCCGAAAGCTTTAAACACAGTGGAGCCGTAATATGTGTTGTAACCACCAGGAGACGCCCATCCAAATCAAGTACTTTTCTAGGTTTGCCAAGTCTGTACATTGGAAAATTTAGAGTCATCACACAGGAGTCCACAAAACACACATAAGCTCCGGAGTCAATTAACGTGGAAACCTTCACACTGCTGCCAAATCCCGATACTTCGCCCGGCAATTGAAGTCTCTTGTTGTTGGATCCAGTTCTCAATTCACTGGGTACCATGTCTTCATCAAAATACTCACACGATGAGAAGTTCTTTCCGGAGGCAGAAGGCGCTGTCACCACCACCTGGCCGCTCTGCTTGGAACGCGTAACATCACTTCCCCGTGAAGGTCTCGCCATGCAGGTGGATACCTTGTGTCCTGGTCGGCCGCAGTACAGACACGCCCCCGCTCTCATGCGTCTCCGACGTTCCGTCTCCGTCCGTCGTCCCCCGCCGAGTTGCATTGGCTCCTCCAGGCCAGGCCTGGCTCCCTCGTCGACGCCGAGGTGGATGGGGGAACACAAGCGGCGTCTTCCTTGGCGGACGAAGAAGCGGACCCCAAAAAAAATGCGCCTTTCAGTCACCCGCTCGCGCTGCCGTTCCCTCAGTCGATTGTCCAGTCTAATGGCTAGTCCGATCAACTCCTCCAAATTAGTGGTCTCGTCCCGGGAAATCATCTTTGACGGCAGGACAGAGTCCCTGATGAAAAATGCCGCTCAACACAACATCGTTGAATCCACTCTCTGCTGCCAGGATGCAGAACGAAATGGAGTATTCGGCTACTGACAAGTCCCCCTGGGAATGGTCCAACAACCGGCTACCGGCCTCCTTGCCGTTGACTGGGTGATCAAAAACTCTCCTCAGTTCAGATTCGAGTCTCCCAAATCCACCTCGTTATCTGGGGAGCTCAGCGGCTGCGGTCAATTTAGTTATCAATGTACCCTAGTATTTGACCAACAACCAGTCAGGTACGCCCAGGATAAGACGAAGGTTGATTTTATAATGAGTCTACTTATGGGCCAGGGAGACAAGCTTCCCTGGCGCGTGGCACCGCGTTGGTGGCGGGTGCTTCTGCCAGAACCGGAGGTGATCCAAGTGCACACACCTGATCAACCCAAGAACTCAGCGTACTGAGATGGGTTGTTAACACAGTAAATGCCTCCCTGAGCTCATGTAACGATGTCTTGTGTCTTCCTACCAAATGTCTCTGACTTGCCAATGCGTGGCGAAAAGAGTCTGAGTCTGTGGGAGTCACGGGCGGCAATGCCGTAAGGGCAGATCCCAAAAAAGACACTAGGTAAGAGGTCCGAAAATTTTTAATTCAATGACCGAGCATGTGATGGCGAGGCATAGGGACTCACAACCGGAGCGAATCAAAAAACAGATAACGCAAGGAGACACGACAAAAGGTCCGTGTGGTATAATCGTAGAGAACCTAAATTTTGACAGCGGTCAGAACGGTGGCAAAAACGGGGCAAAAACAAGTGAATATTCAGACGCCCACACACTGTCACGGTGCCCCCTAAAAAGGCTGATGATTTACCAATCTGCATGGGCTTATCGGGTGCAACGGATGCATGACAGGTGCGTCACCGATGTCAACGCCCACCTTCGCTCACCGAGACACTGCAACACAAAGAAAAACAATTTGAAACACACGGCCATGACATTATTATTATATTGTTATATAAGTGATAAAAGTCTTGAAAAGGGCTCTGGAGCTTTACCCTGCATTGCTGATCACGCTTCGGGGGATTTTTTTCTAACGGCCTCTCCGAACAACTCAAACACGAGCTTGCGGTCCTGGACGAGCCCTCCTTTCTCGAGGATCTTTCCATCCGCCTGGATAACAGACTGCGAGAGACAGCATGAGAGAGGGGGCTCCGCTCGCGCAAAAACCCTCCTACTCTGAGCATCACGGCGTCAGCTTGTCACCCGCCTACTGCACTTTGGTCACTCACCGTTGCACCCGATAAGCCCATGCAGATTGGTAAAACATGTTTAGATCTGGCGGCACGGTGGCCGACTGGTTAGAGCGTCAGCCTCACAGTTCTGAGGACCCGGGTTCAATCCCCGGCCCCGCCTATGTGGAGTTTGCATGTTCTCCCCGTGCCTGCATGGATTTCTCTGGGCACTCCGGTTTCCTCCCACATCCCAGAAACATGCATTAATTGGAGACTCTAAATTGCCCGTAGGTGTGAATGTGAGTGCGGATGGTTGTTTGTTTGTTCATGAAGATATAATTCACCAGCTCCAAATCCCTCTCCAACCACTTCCGTCCCCAAAAAACGTCACAGCCCTAGATGGCCGAATCATTTCCCCTGTCACCCACCAAACAGTAGCTATCATGCTCCTCATTTACGGTAATCACCGCGAAAACATTTCCCTCTTTGTCATTCCTCCCCCCCTCCCTTAGTTCTTGGTATTCCCTGGCTCCAACTTCACAACCCAGCCATAGACTGGACTCATTTATCCATCACCGGATGGCGTTCGCATTGCCATTCCTACTGTCTGCTCTCTGCCATTCCACCCTCAGAAGACCCGCGACCCCCCCAGTGGAACTCTCACAAATTCCCGAAGGGTATTATGACCTCTCCCCATTATTCAGCAAGGACTTGGCAATCTCTCTACCCGTCCCCCCCAACCGCCCCACCACCCGTACGACTGTGCCATTGACCTCTTGCCAGGAGCTCCACTTCCCACCAGCTGACTGTTCAATCTCCCCTGTCCGGAGAAAAAAAAGCAATTGAGGATTTACATCTGGGAGTCACTGGCTGATGGACTCATACGTGGTTTTCTTCATGGAGAAAAAAGACACCACTTTCCGCCCCTGCAAAGAGGACTTAATGACATAACCATAAAAAACAAGTCACGGCTACCCCTGATTGACCTGTCCTTTGAACCCCTCTGCGAAGGTCAGATTTTCACCAAATTGGACTTCCCTAACGCCTACCACCCCATCCGTATCTGAGAGGGGGACAAATGGAAGGCAGCCTTCAATACCCCTCTTGGACACTTCGAGTACCTGGTCATGCTGTTCGGCTTAACAAACGCCCCTGCAGTTTTCCAATCATTTATCCATGACGTCCTCCGTGACATGCTCAACTGGTTTGTTTTCGTATACCTTGATGACATCCTGCTCCCCCGAATAACACCGCATCCATGTGCGCAAGGTCCTCCAGCACCTCCCCGAGAACCGTCTGTTTGTCAAATCTGAGAAATGCGAATTCCACCTCTCCTCAGTACATTTTCTCGGTTACATCATTGCAAAAGGACAACTGCAACCGGACCCCGCCAAAACCCAATCCATCGCCGACTGGCCCATCCCCACTACCCGGAAAGAACTGAAACCCTTCCTCGGATTTCCCAACGTCTACCGTCGATTCATCCGCAACTACAGCAAGGTCGCCATCCCCCTCACCAGCCTCACATCCACCAGCTCCCCCTACCAGTGGACCCCGGCAGCCTCCCAAGCATTCAGTGAACTCAAAACCCTTTTCACCAATGCTCCCATTCTGCGCCACCTTGACCTCTCCCTCCAGTTCGTGGTGGAGGTTGACGCCTCGGACTCCGGAGCTGTCCTCTCGCAGCGGGACGCCACGACCAAGAAATTACACCCCCCGCCCCCAATCGCCTATCCCCTGTGGAGAGGAATTATTATGTCGGTGACTGAGAGCTGCTGGCCTTGATATGGGCCCTGGAGGAATGGAGGCACTGGCTGGAAGGGACTGAACAGCCATTTATCATGTGGACTGACCACAAAAACCTCGCTTACCTACGTTCCGCTAAACGTCTCAACCCTCAACAAGCTCTCTGGGCACTATTCCTGAGCAGGTTCAATTTCAGTCTCTCCTTCCGTCCCGGTTCCCGTAACACCAAGGCAGATGCCCTATCCCGTATTCACTCACCACCCTCCATCTCAGCAGAACCCAAATCCATTCTTCCTTCGTCCTGTTTCATTGGAGCTGCCACGTGGAAGATCGAGCAGGAGGCTCAAAAGCAAGGAGGCTCAAAAGAACCAACCTGATCCCTAGACTGGGCCTCCAGACTGCCTGTTTGTACCAGATTCCGCACATTCTAAAGTCCTACAGTCGGCCCACAACTCAAAACTAACTTGTCACCCTGGCAACACCCGTACTACCCAGTTCATCCAGCAGCACTTCTGTGGGCCCAGCCTCATCAAAGACACCCAAGAGTTTGTTCAAGCCTGCTCCGTCTGCGCCTGAGGGAAGTCGTCACACCTGCCCCCAGCTGGTCTGCTGCGCCCCTCGCCGAGTCCTAGCCGCCTTTGGTGTCACATCGCCGCGGACTTCGTTACCGGCCTGCCCCCCTCAGAAGGTAACTCAGTCATTCTCACTTTCATCGATCGCTTTTCCAAATGTGTCCTTTCTGTGCCACTCCCCAAACTCCCGTCCGCCCTGGTAACTGCTAAGCTCCTTGTCTTGCATATGTTCAAACTCCATGGTATCCCCATCGACATTGTCTCCGATCGGGGTCCCCAGTCTTCTTCGCAAGTCTGGAAGGAATTCTGCAAGGCGGTGGGCGCAGCAGCCAGTTTCTCCTCTTGATATCATCTGCAAACCAACGACCAGACGGAGCGGGCTAATCAATCCCTGGAAGCGGCTCTCCGCTGTGTGGCTGAACGCAACCCCTCCTGATGGATTACCATCCTCCCGTGGATTGAATACGCTCACAACTCCCTCACCAGCTCTGCTACCGGTATGTCCCCGTTCATGGCTTGCTACAGTTACCAATCCCCATTCATCAAAGAACAAGAGCAGGCAGTGACAGTCCCTGCGGTTCAAGATCACCTCCAGAGAATCCAGGCTGTGTGGAACGACGTCCGGATGGCGTTGACCCGGTCCGCCGCACGCGATAAAGAGCTCGCGGACCGTCATCGCTCCCTGACGCCCGAATACAAGGTAGGCCAATCTGCCGGGCTTTCTTCCCATGACCTTCCACTTCAAACCGAGTCATGAAGCTCACTCCGCGCTTCATGTGTCCTTTCCTCATTACCAAAATCATCAATCCCACTTCCGTTCAAATGAAACTTCTGCAGTCCTGAAATTTTTTTGCATGTGAGTGGGCTCTTTGCTTAACCCTGTTTCCACCTGCGCCCTGTCTCCAATTAGCACTCGTCACCACCTACATATAAGCCTGCCTGTTCCCGGAAATCCTCGCCAAAGTATTGCATTACTTCCAGCAGTACCACGGCCCATTTACCTCACGTAAACCACTCTATTCCTCGTTCCCCTTTTGACTCCTGTGTTTCTCCTTGTTCTCAGTCTGTTCCCCTGTGTTCCTGATCCACGTCATTCCTGCCGCCTGTCCGTACCACTGCGTGCCAACCCACCCAGGACCACGTCAATTACCTTTCCTAAACAAACCTTTCATCATAATCTATCGAGCATGATAGCTACTGTTTGGTGGGTGACAGGGGAAATGATTCGGCCATCTAGGGCTGTGACTTTTTTTGGGGACGGAAGTGGTTGGAGAGGGATTTGGAGCTGGTGAATTATATCTTCATGAACAAACAAACAACCATCCGCACTCACATTCACACCTACGGGCAATAGAGTCTCCAATTAATGCATGTTTCTGGGATGTGGGAGGAAACCGGAGTGCCCGGAGAAAACCCACACAGGCACGGGGAGAACATGCCAACTCCACACAGGCGGGGCCAGGGATTGAACCCGGGTCCTCAGAACTGTGAGGCTGACGCTCTAACCAGTCGGCCACCGTGCCGTCGTGTTATATTGTTCTTACACTTTAATATAAACTATGGTTAACTTATTTTTACACGTGTATGACTGTTAAGAATATTAAATTTCTTCAATTGTCTCTCAGGTTGATAATGGGTTTATGTTAGCAACAGTTTGACCATTAATTTGTAAAGTAAAATGAATACACACAAATCGGAAGTCGACCAGCATCACAAAACACGACTGCGTTAAGGAATTCAAATGTGTTTTAGTCCAATAAATATAGACTTTAGATTATCTGATAAAGTTGTTGAACTTCATCAAAGTTAATCTCACGTTCATTTGTTCTTTTTCCCCTCCACATGACCAAATCAGGATGTTTACAAATGTAGCTACACTGTAAAATGCTACCAGGCTTTCCCAATATTTTTATTACATTTCACAGTAAAATACTGTATTTAGAATGTTATTGTGAAATCACTGTTTAAATGTAATATCTCACAGTTAAGTACATTATCAAGAATTTTATAGTGAAATCCCCATTTTACTGTTTTATTTCACAATAAAGTAGAACTGGTCTAATACAATACACTTTGATCTGTGATCACAATAAATTAGTGGAGGTGCCAGATATTGGCTAAATACCACTATGACAGCAAGTGATGTACCTACATACCTACATGCAATTGATCGGCGCAGTTTTTCTTTTGATTCTCTTTTGTCTTTATCGCACTGTTAGTGGCTGAAATTAATCGATTTCCACATTGGTTAAATAATATTGTAGCGACGGTTGAGTTGTGAAGCCGCTTGGTTCCCTGCATGCATGCCACCATGCAATGTTGAACTGTTGCTGTATTAAGGATATTAATCCTTATCGTTTGTGAAGGTTGGTTTGGAGGGTTGGCGTTGCGCTGTACTGAAAACGTATAGTAAAGTACTAATTTCACAACTACATAGTGCTATTTCACAGTAATTCCATGCTGTGGCAGGTGTGAAATTACAATGTGCAGTTGTAGTTTTACCGTCATTCACTAGTAGTCAGTCATTTACTGATAGATAGAAAAGAATAACAGTTATCTGCTCTGTTTTAGTTCTTTTTGCCCTTTAAACAATGTTTTCATTTGAGCAAGTCCCAGCAACGAAGTGTGGTGTTTGCTTGTTCTTTCTGTGCGAGCAACTCTCAGCGTCACGGGGTGGACGTGACATTTCAAACAGCACATCAGTGCGTTTATGTATTGGGTGGCCGGAAATTTTCCCCAAATAAACACAGCTTGATTCGACTTGGGTGGGCAGACTTATCAAGCGGCTAATTCTATAAACAGATGAGGGAGTAGGGATTGGTCGCGTAGCAGGGGGACTTTCGGCGCAATGAAATTTGAATTCATGTGGGTGGGCTGAAACAGTTTACGGTGGACAACTTATTGCTCGGCGCAAAGTCAACATAAACGAGGCCGAAGTACAACAGTGATGAAGATTTCGAAGTGGAGCTCACGGAGTGAGCGAGAGAAGATCGAGCACTTTTCCTCCGGCGCGCAATCCGAGTGCTCCATCCCCGCGTCATGACGCTCTACCGCGGATGCGTGGCTCCATTCGGCGTGCCGTCCTCCGCTCTGAACCTCCCCGGACCTCCGCTGGTCTACTTGTACGGAGGGGGCAGCGGTGGCGCGGCACCCGCCGCCCTGAGCCTCGTATCGAGCCGCCAGGCCCCCCAGCAGCAGCAGCAGAAGCCCCCTTACAGTTACATCGCGCTCATCGCCATGGCCATCAAGAGCGCACCGGAGCAGCGCGCCACGCTGAGCGGCATCTATCAGTTCATCATGGACCGCTTCCCCTTTTACCACGAAAACAAGCAGGGCTGGCAGAACTCCATCCGCCACAACCTCTCCCTGAACGACTGCTTCATCAAGGTGCCCAGGGAGAAGGCTCGACCCGGCAAAGGCAGCTACTGGACACTGGACGCCAAGTGCTCCAACATGTTTGAGAACGGCAACTACCGGCGGAGGAAGCGGAAGGTGAAGAGTCGACAGGGGCGCGCCACAGCCTCCGGGAAGGACCGTCCGTCATCTTTGCTGGTGGAGATGACGCTGAGGCGAGACGCGCAGGGGATGGAAATGCACGCGGACTCGAAGACTGTTCCGCAGCAAAATCCCCGCAAGCACGGACACAAAGCGATGAAGAAGCAGGAACAGAGGCGCACGTCGCCGCCGACCGATGACGCACCCTGCCGGCTCAGTTTCCCAATTGCCGACGACAACGAGTCGACTTCTCTTCTCGCTCAGCTGGCTCCCGAGTCGGGTGTTCCGAGCAGGGACAAATGCACCACCTTCAGCATTGAGAGCATCCTCGCAAAAAGGGAAGGCGACCGAGGGCCGAGGCAGCGCCAAAGCACCGCTGGCGCTGCAAACCTGTTTTCAGACACTCGGCAGCATCACTTGGGAGTTCCATTTTGCTCTTATTTGTCACTCTCTTGTCCACAAAAACCTCTATACTACAAATGTGAATAATGACTCACTCACAGCATTCGATTTGAGTCACTATAACGGCCTTTCCCAACCTTTATTGAGAGCCAAGGCACGTTTCATATTCTGGGGGGTATGGAAACAAACAAAAAAAAAAACTTCTCAATGCACACCACCAAACAAAAAATGTCGCCAAAAGTGGATACACTGTAAATGGCTTTAATATACCTTCTGCCATCTGGTGGAAGCGCATTTAACGTGTTACTATATGCAACTTGCAGAGAGAGTTGAACAACGATACATTATTAAATAACCGATGACGTGAAACTCAATCATTTCTCACACGATAGTGATCTCTCGTGGCACGACGCACTGATTGGAATCACTGCATTATAGTGTACTTTCTATGCAGATGCACACCTAATTATTTGAACATGTATGCAATCTGCTATAACACTCTTAAATGTTCACAGACCTCTCATATATACAGCAGTTCCCTCCTGAATAACATAACGTTATAAAGCATACTGCAGTGTACTTATCTAATACAAATACTTTGTCGATAGCCTTTTATAACCCTGCAAATAAGATTTATGCATGACAACGTAACCCATTGATCTTTTGTTATTCCGATCCGCTGTGAATTTCATGTCCAAAATATATATAAAAAAAGAAAATATTAGTTTGGTAGTAAACAAACGTTTGTTTAAGTAGAACGTTTCCACAATGATAGACAAAAATGGTATTACAAGCGCAAGAGAGACAGAGCTGGAACAAGGTGATCAAGGGCTTGGCTGTATGTGCCACCCCTTCAAACATCCCTGACCCCCAGAAGGTGACATGAAGTTCACATGGTTTCTATTTTAAACATGGATGTTGTCCATTAAGATTGAAATAGTTTCACATTTCAATCAAATGATAGTTTTCAATAAGTGGTTTACAGATTCTACAGGAAGGGCCCTAAAGGCACCATGCAGTCTGTGCAGGAATTGGAATAGAATACAATCAGAGCGACTTCTATTAGGAAAATAATTAATAACTTTATTATACGCTTAAATTTGAGAGTTATTTAGCACACACCATACAGTAAAATACTCTAGAGGGATTATACAGTAATTAACTATTGCTTTCACTGGATCATGGGATTTTGGTTGAAGTCACACACAGAATTACCGTATAAAAAACCCCCAAAAAAACTGTAAAACAAAAATCTTGGGCACAGCAATACAGTAACATACTGTATATCAATTTTAAATTTTACTCAAGCAGGATTTAATGCAGACTTGGACAAACAAGTAATACACTAATAATTGTATTATGAAATCACCCATTTACTGTTATTTCATGATAAAATATTTGATTAGACAATTTTCTATGATAACACAATCAATTAATGGAGGGGCCAAATGCAAAGGCTAAGTTTGAAAGAGACAGAACTGTGAAACCGCGGGACTCCCAGCATGCGGCGCGCCATGATATGCTGAATTGCTCAGGATGACCGTAACATGAGTTCTGTTTTTACCCGTAGTACGTTGAATGTTTCTCTTGTTTAATTCTCGCGTTACATCCATGTTGCACTTTGCTTTCATGAAACCCTGACTGTGGGTTGTGTGCGACTGAGTGACATCCTGGTCAGTTCTGCTGTATGCTAAACTAAAGCTAAGCGTTATCCGGTGACTTATCAGCTACATGGATGCAAATGCTTTCTTGTGATTGCTCAATTTGGCCTACTTCTACAAGCCATAAGAGCTCTCGTTTGCCTTATGTGACTCATCATCACCACAATGAATAAAAACATAAATTTAGAACAATATAGTAACTCCCTGTTTTTAGTGTGTGATGTCAATCAAAATCCCATGATCCAGTGGAAACTATGTTTAATTACTTTATAATCACTTTACAGTATTTTAGTGTATGGTATCTTGTAAATAACTAGAATTTACAGCCATTTCTAAGTGTACGGTAATAAACAGTATGCCCATAATTCCCAGCATGCATTGTAACATTCAGGGCTCCACAATGTTTAAAAATTTCAGTGTAAATAAGACTCTTATATAACAAGAGACACATGCTCAAAAACACAACTATGCAAGATAGACAATGATCCAAAAATCTATTGTGTAGAAATACTGAACACTAGCATTGCAGAACAGTTGCAGGTAAGATAACCAACACAAATGCTGCTCAATACTTGGAATGATCACAGCTGGTGGATGTGTATGATGTATGAAGTGTTGCATGACTCCGGAATCCAATTCAAACTACTCTCCTCCCCCTTTTTATTTATTTGATTTATTTATCTTAACTGTTGCCAGTCAGTTACTGTAAATTTAATTTACCGTAATTTAAGTTTACAGTAACATACTGGTTGCACTGCTGCCAGTAAGTTACTGTAAAAGCCCTATGAAATGTCTAACAGTGTAATGTGTTGGTCAATTCCCGTGGATAAATGAAAAAAACGTCATCTTCTGAAACACTTCTCCATGTATATGAGGTTTAATTAATTATTGAGGCTTGCTGGAACAGTGTATTGATAATGCTAGCCTGTCCTTTATAGTTACGGTACTTCAAATGCCTACTGTTGAAAATTCCCTTGAAACTCTATCTAGAAAAATACCAAAATAATAGATTTGTAGCTTAAAAGACCACTTCAGTAAATGGTGGAGTCTAATTTTGGATTCATGCTTTGATTTGCAGCCTAATGAATTTTAAGAAGTATTGAGTTTTCCTTAACTTTGTTTTTCTTTTTGGTTCAGAAAACTATAAAGATTTAGGACACAGCAGGCTTGAGGCTCAGAATAAAAGTTTCAACTGAATTTTTGATGACAATGCATGATTGGAACCTCAGTTTTCAATGAATCTCCGACAATGTATAATTTAAATTCCACAGCATGTAGTAAATGTATTAGAACTCCCACTGTATGCACATGTATGACACCTGCATGAAATCAGTGCAGTCAGTTGACATCATCACTGCAAACATAGTCACCATGTCTAAATATAGTTTTACAGCTTGGACACCCACTGGCCTGAGAAAGCTTGGCCCAGCAAATCAGGAATGTTTGTTGAAATAAATAAATCTCCGCTCATTTGAAGGAGGAAGTCACAATTGCACACATTTCCTGTGTATACCACTCATTTGGCAAATAAAACATGCTAAAAATGTCAGAGGGGAAAGAATAGAGAAAACACAGATAGCGGCGTAGAAAAATAACTAAGATCAGATCAACAGTTAAGTGTTCCGTTTCTTTGGTGTTTGGGTGCATTAGTAACCAACAACAAATCATTCATCCATCCATCTGCATTTTTTTGTCTTCTCTGGAGTCCTGTATCAACAAAGATTAATAAATGCTACCGTTATCATATGGTGAGCGTTTGTACTGTAGATGATCATCATGAGAAGGCGCACTGACAAAAATGTAATTGCTGTCTTATTTGATGTTACATAGGCAAACAAATGTTTCCGATGGATTGACAACTGGTTCGCTACGACACAGTTTAAATTTATATGCATTTTGTATGTGTTTGATTGTTCTGTGTTTATCTTTTCCTTTGATATTTAAATATTATATATACCAAGGCTGCAATTTACATTGGTCAATTGGATTTCACTAATAAAGACAGTTTTAGTATCCAAACAATGGGCTAATAGTAAACATGAAATTCACAAACACGTGTTTATTAAGAACATTTATTTATCCTAAAACAGGAAAATATTTGGTGTAGAAAGTTTACTCTGGTACATTGTTTAATAAATATTGATGTTTGTATATGTGAGTGTGTTTGTATGAACACTGGTAAAGGGACTTGTACACAGCAGCAGGATTACCATCCCATGACTGGGACCACCCTGACGCTTAATCCAACGACAAGGCGGAGCTTCATCACTTAGAGCCGCTACCCCCTCGGTACACACATATGTAAACATGCACACGGTCTCACTGCATCTTCAAGACAAAGCTAAAACAAACTACTTAAGATTTATACCACACAGCTGCTCTTGTACAAATCGAACATGTTTGCTGAATGTGTTATTGTTAGAGGGACACTGAATGTATCAGTTTTCTTTAAAAAGTACAGAGGCTTTGTCAGTGTGCCACTGTGTGCTGTAACACAAATTAATTAACCTTCACCTGTATGTGCATTTTAATACTGCAAAAAAAAAAGAAACATTCCTGTAAAAAAAACTCAAGTAATATTGACCAACAAGCATGGTGCCTTCTGACCATTTCATTTTTAGACATACAAACCCCAATTCTAATTCAAAGTTGAGACGTGTAAAACAAAAATGAAAACAGAATACAGGACAATGATTTGCAACTTCTTTTCAACCTATATCCAACTGAATACACTAGAAAGACAAGATGTTAATGTTCTCTGGGCCCAAACTCATCTGAGATGGACTGACGCAAAGTGGAAGAATGTGCTGGATTCTGACGAGTCCACATTTCCAATTGTTTTTGCAAATTATGTACTTACATAGTCACTGATGGTGTTGTGATACATTTGCCTGACTTTGGTGCAGGCAACGTGTGTTCAGTTCCCACTCAGTGACGTAGCTCAAAATCCTGATACAGAAATAGTATTTATTTGCATTCACACATACACATTGCGAAAATTACAAATTGAATTCAAAACAATTGTCATTTCTTTAAAGAAGGAGAAGAAAATGGAATACTATGGTGTTAAACATAGAACTTGCTTTCCTGTGAATCACGGAACTAATAGTTAGCTGTGTAACCTTGCATGGAGTCAACAAACCTCCAGTGCATTTAAACTGGTATTCCAGCCTAGAACAATTGGAAAACATGCCACAATTATTCTAGCAGCACAAAAATTATCAACTTTTGACTAATATGTTCATCCATTCCTTTCTATACCACCATCAATGAATCTGTATTTTTTCCCCAAACAGAAATTTTAAGTTCCTAGTTAAGCTATAAGTCAATAAAAATAGGAACAGCGACCGCATTCTCCAGTCACGTTAGTTCCAAAAGATAATAAACATCAAAAGAAAGTATCCTAAGATATTGATTAAAGAGATTATTAGACTGTCCATTGATAAAGTATGATAATTTAAATCAAATAAACAGAATTTAGAACATGTGCCAATAAATGGATACATTTAGCATGGTTGTCCCTTATGTAAAGGTCTGGTATTAATTAGATGGACGAGAGTGTTCATGCAGTGACATTGCAAACTGGCCTTTCAGAGCTTGTTAGAGGACGGCCAATCAGAGTGCAGTCAGTGTGACTGCTGTTTATTTTTACACAGCACTGAGTGCAGGCAGCTCCAACTACAACTCAAACACAAGAACACTCCAACGCATTGTACAGCTACAGAGTGTCCTAATCAACACCTCACTTCTATTGACACAGTCATATACAATCACTCACAGTCACACGTGTACACTCAGAGAAACGCTTTGCTGTGCAGTATTTTTCAAGGAGGTTCTCTTTCCTCAGCTTGACAGGGTTTTGCTTTTTCTTGTAACCACACAACTCTCATTAGTCTCATGGCTTCATAATTATAATAAGCTTAATTTCAATTTCTCTCAACACATAGTCCATCGTGGTTATTGTGACTCATAAGCACATTATCAAGTGAGGTAAAAGATGAAAGACAACTCAGTATATAGCTCAGTGATTAATTGAATTGAACACTACAAAGACAAGATATTTAATGTTCAAACTGATAAACTTGATTGTTTTTAGCAAGTAATCATTAACTTAGAATTTTATGGCTGTAACACGTTCCAGAAAAAGTGGCAAAAAAGACTGAGAAAGTTGAGGAATGCTCATCAAACACCTGTTTAGAACATCCCACAGGTGAACAGGCTAATTGGGAACAGGTGGGTGCCATGATTGGGTACAAAAGGAGGTTCCCTGATTTGCGCAGTCATTCACAAGCAAAGATGGGGCGAAGTTCACCTCTTTGTGAACAAGTCAGAATCAGAATCATCTTTATTTGCCAAGTATGTCCAAAAAATACACAAGGAATTTGTCTCCGGTAGTTGGAGCCGCTCTAGTACGACAACAGTCAGTCAATTGACAGAGAACACTTTTGAGACAAAGACATTGACAAAAAACAGTCACTGAGCAATAAAGGGTTAATAGTTGTCTGGTAATGTCAGTATTACTATTTTTTTTGACAATTGTGCAAAAGATGCAGAGTTCTCTCGCACTTAGAGCAGTTCGAATGACTAATATTGCAATGACCATTGTGCAAAGGGCGCAGAGACTTCAAGGAGTGTATGCAGTTTAAAGTGACGAGTAGCGCGATAATCTGGGACAATGTTGGTTGTGCAAATGTTGCAGATACTCCTCAATCAGTGTGCAAATGGAGCAGATGCTACTCTGGCATGAGTGGCCAGTATCGGTCAACAACAGATATGCAAATAGTGCAGTGTGGCGAGACTACTGCAGCGAGTGCACGAGTAATGTATAATTGGCCCCACAGAAATGTGACAACCAACTCAATTCAAAAAATTGCCAGCATGTTGTAATGGAATTGTTGGTTAGGTGTTTAAGAAGTTGATCGCAAGAGGGAAGAAGCTGTTGGTATGTCTGCTAGTTCTAGTTTGCATTGATCGGTAGCGCCTACCTGAGGGAAGGAGTTGGAAGAGCTGGTGACCGGGATGTGGAGGTTCCGAGAGGATTTTGCACGCTCTTGTCTTAGTTCTGGCAGCGTGCAAGTCCTCAAGGGTGGGTAGGGGGGTACCGACAATCCTTTCAGTAGTTTTGATTGTCCGTTACAGTCGGAGTTTGTCCTTTTTTGTAGCAGCACCAAACCAGACTGTGATGGAAGAACACAGGACTGATTCGATGACCGCTGTGTAGAACTGTCTCAGCAGCTCCGGTGGTAGGCCGTGCTTTCTCAGAAGCCGCAGGAAGTACATCCTCTGCTGGGCCTTTTTGAGGACGGAGTTGATGTTGGTCGCCCACTTCAGGTCCTGAGAGATTGTAATTCCCAGGAACTTGAAGGTCTCGACGGTTGACACAAGGCAGCTGGACAACGTGAGGGGCAGCTGTAGCGAAGGATGCCTCCTCAAGTCCACGATCATCTCTACCGTCTTGAGCGTGTTCAGCTCCAGGTTGTGTCGGCCGCACCACAGCTCCAGCCGCTCCGCTTCCTGTCGATATGCAGACTCGTCACCGTCCTTGATGAGGCCGATGACAGTGGTGTCATCTGCAAACTTGGAGTTTGACAGCAGGGTGCGCTGAGGTGCAGTCATTCGTGTAGAGAGAGAAACGCAGCGGAGAGAGGACACAACCTTGGGGCGCCCCAGTGCTGATGCTGCGTGTGGATGAGGTAGCCTCCCCCAGCCTCACCTGCTGTGTCCTGCCAGTCAGAAAGCTGTAAATCCACTGGCAGATGGCAGGTGAGACGCTGAGCGGGAGAAGCTTGGATGAAAGGAGTTCAGGGATGATGGTGTTGAATGCACAAGCTGAAGTCCACGAACAGGATCCTCGCGTAGATCCCTGCACTGTCGAGGTGTTCTAGGATGAACTGCAGTCCCATGTTGACTGCATCATCCGCAGACCTTTTCGCTCGGTAGGCAAACTGCAGGTGGTCCAGTAGGGGACCTGTGACGCTCTTGAGGTGGTCCAGCACGAGACGTTCAAAGGACTTCATGACCACAGATGTCAAAGCGACAAGCCTGTAGTCATTGAGACCAGAGATTGCAGGTTTATTGGGGACTGGAATGATGGTGGAGCGTTTGAAACAGGATGGTACTTCGCACAGAAAGTACTAACTGTCCTTTTCAAATCTACAGAAGAAGGTATTCAAGTCGTTGGCTACTGTGCTATTGTTCTCAGCTTGGGGGGATCGTCGCTTGTAATTAGTCAGCAATTGGAATGCATGCCAGACTGATTTAGAGTCGTTTGCGCTAAACTGTTTTTCCAACTTTGCTGCATAGTTCCTCTTTGCAATATTAATTTCTTTAGTCAGCTGGTTTCTTGCTCGATTATACAGGGCCCTGTCCCCGCTCTGATATGCATCCTCCTTAGCTTGGCGAAGCTGCTGAAGTTTAGCAGTGAACCACGGTTTGTTGTTGTTGAATGTGCGAAATGATTTTGTTGGTACAGACACATCTTCACAGAAACTGATATAGGATTTAACAGTGTCCATAAATTCATCCAGGCTGCCAGCTGAATTTTCAAAGACACTCCAGTCTGTGCAGTCTAAACAGCTTTGAAGTTCCGTCTTGGCTTCATTGGTCCACTTTTTCACTGTTTTCACAGAAGGCTTCGCGCATTTAAGTTCTTGCCTGTACGTCGGCATTAAGTGAATTAAGCAGTGATCAGACGAGCCCAGGGCTGCACGAGGTATAGCACGGTATGCATTTTTTACCGTAGTGTAGCAGTGGTCTAAAGTATTATTTTCCCTGGTAGGACAGTCGATGTGCTGCTTGTATTTAGGGAGTTCGTGGTTGAGTTTAGCTTTGTTAAAGTCCCCGAGAATAATGGAGGGGTGAGTCCGGGTGTTTTTTTTTCCAATTTCGTTGACTTGTTCGGCGAGCGTTAGCAATGCGGTGTTCGTGTTAGCTTGAGGCGGAATGTAGACTCCAGCCAGTATGAATGATGCGAACTCACGTGGCGAGTAGAATGGTTTACAGTTCAAGAACAGCGACTCCAAATCCGGGATGCAGTGTGTGCTGAACTCCTTAACGTCCGTACACCATTTTTCGTTGATATAGAGGCATATCCCACCGCCCTTTGTTTTCCCCGATGATTCCATGTTGCGGTCCGTTCGATGAATGTGGAAGCCGGGAAGCATGACGGCGCCATCGGGTACAGCGTCGCAAAGCCAGGTCTCCGTGAAGCACATGGCCGCAGAACATCCGAAGTCTTTACTAGTCTTTAACAGAAGATGAAGCTCGTCCATTTTGTTGGGTAGGGAGCGTACATTCGCGAGGTGGATTGACGGGAACGCCAATGTGTGTCCTCTCTTGCGGAGTTTCAACTGAACGCTGGCTCGCTTCCCTCTGTGGCGCAGTTTCCGTCTCCATGCGCCGAAAACCGCGGACGCTGCTCCGGTGAGTAACTCGGGGAAAAAACTGAGCGGATTTGCGAAAGTTGGTGACAGAAAGTCCGAAGTAGCCTCCTTGATGGTTAGCAGGTCCCCCCTTGTGTAAGTGAGTCGTGTAAGGTCTCTAAAGACTGACGAAAAACACAAAAACAAAAACAATACGAGAGAGCGCGCTACCGAGGCGACCACACTGGTAGGCACCATCTTGCCAGGTATTCAAGTCGTTGGCTAGTGTGCTATTGTTCTCAGCTTGGGGGGATCGTCACTTGTAATTAGTCAGCGATCGGAATGCATGCCAGACTGATTTTGAGTCATTAGCGCTAAACAGTTTTTCCAACTTTGCTGCATAGTTCTTCTTCGCAATGTTAATCTTTAGTCAGCTTCTTTCTTTTGTTTCTAGCGCAATTATACACGGCCCTGTCCCCGCTCTGATATGCGTCCTCCTTAGCTTGGCGAAGCTGCTTAAGTTTGGCAGTGAACCACGGCTTGTTGTTATTGAAAGTGCGAAATGACTTTGGTGGTACACAAACCTCTTCACAGAAACTGATATAGGATGTGACAGTGTCCGTATATTCATCCAGGCTGCCAGCTGAATTTTCAAAGACACTCCAGCCTGTGCAGTCTAAACAGCTTTGAAGTTCCATCTTTGCTTCATTGGTCCACTTTCTCACTGTAGGCTTAGGCTTAGTTCTTGCCTGTACGTCGGTATTAAGTGAATTAAGCAGTGATCAGACGAGCCCAGGGATGCACGAGGTATAGCTCGGTATGCGTTTTTAGCGTAGTATAGCAGTGGTCTAAAATGTTATTTTCCCTGGTAGGACAGTCGATGTGCTGCTTGTATTTAGGGAGTTCGTGGTTGAGTTTAGCTTTGTTAAAGTCCCCGAGAATAATGAGGGGTGAGTCCGGGTGTTTTTTTCCAATTTCGTGCGTGGGAAAATAAGACTACTGTAGTACTACTACAACTATTATTATTAATAATAATAATAATAAATTATTATTACTACTATTATAAAATAGTAGTAGAAAATAGAAAATAGTAGAACAGTTTCAGGACAATGTTCCTCAACATACAATTGCAAGGAATTTAGGGATTTCATCATCTACGGTCCATAATATCATCAAAAGGTTCGGAGAATCTGGAGAAATCACTGCATGTAAGCGGCAAGGCCCAAAACCAACATTGAATGCCCGTGACCTTGATCCCTCAGGTGGCACTGCATCAAAAACTGACACCTGTGGTTTCCGTGGTTGTGAGAACTACACGTTGTGTACATTGAAAAAGTCTTAGATCTTTGAGTTTAGCTCATAAAAATATTGAAGCAAAAACAAAGGAGTTGCATTTATATTTTTGTTTGGTGTATGTGCTATATTTTTCCAGACTTGAACTGACAACCTAACTCACACAACCTCACCATAAAAATACATTTATTACAGCATCGTGATTCAACACAGACATGTCCATGCATACGAAAACATTCAACAAAACAATATGTATACCTGAACAAATGTCTGATAATCAGGAGCTGCAGTCAGTTGAAATATTCACTTTATGTTCTCCGCCGTGAGTGCCAAATTCATGAATTGTATATTCATTAATGTTTTTTCTCTGAACTCATAATAGTATGGGAGTGCTATGAGTGGCAGCGCCGCATTCTAAACAGCTATAAAGATGCTTACTTTATTCACAGCACACCAGTTTGAAACATACTGTCGGTGCACTGATATGAACAGAACAAGGCATTATGATTCAAGGGGAACTGGTTGGATTCCTGAAACTGGTATCAAATGTAAAGGCAGGGTATTACTGGATGTACTGTACAGGTAGACTACAGTATATAAATACTTCAAACACTATATCAACACAGGCATTGCAATGAACGGAAAAATAGGTTTCAAAAAAAAAAAAAAAAAACATCCTAAAGCTGCCACATATATAAAGAAGTCAATCTCCCACCAGAATAAAAAGATGAACAAAAAATAACAGGTTTTCAAAATTATTATTATAGTTTTTAAGTGGCCAACATTTGTGCACGAAAGTGACATGATTGAAAATCATATAAAACAGTGCAATCGGGCAAAGAAGCTGAAGGGTATTCTGTATGGGATGTACAACAAATTGTAAAGACATGCATTCATCAAACAAAAAACAGCATTTGAAATGAGCATGGACAACAATGGTGGGTTGTTTGCAGTTTGACATCCGCATCATACACATTAATATTCCTAATGGAGCATAACCACATGTACAAATATAGCTGAATAATTCACAGAACGTAGGACATGATAAAGCCTGACAAAATGACCACTATATTTTGCACAATGACTTCATCTGAATTACATCAGACAAATTATTTACTACTCTCGAATATTAACAAGCATTCAAAAGCACATATTGTGCTTCCAGTGAAGACTATTGCTACAGTAGTAGTGCACTACTCGAGGATGGCACAAATGTCAAATGTTAGTCAGTCGCTCTTCTTAAATCAACACTTATCAAGACTTCATTCATTCATTCATCTTCCGTTCCGCTTCTCCTCACTAGGGTCGCGGGCGTGCTGGAGCCTATCCCAGTTTTCTCCGGGCGAGAGACGGCTTTGCTACACCCTGAACTGGTCACCAGCCAATCGCAATTTATCAAGACTTGTTTGTCCAATTAAAGGCATGAATAAAAAAAATACAAAGAAATATTTAATTAGATAGAGATATTGAAGGACAATCTTTAAAGGGATCCTTTTTTGGTGATGGATTTATTGTGGAGTTACACAAGATCATTTTTCATCACACTTTTGTTTGACTTGTTATAATTTAGCACAAAGACAGGAGCTAAAGAGAAATTTTAGATAGCCTTGCACTACATTATATTTTATGGATTTACAAAGGAGTATTAGGCATACACTGAAAAGAAAAAAGAAAAAGTCAAAGTTTCGAGAATAAAGTGAAATCTTACAAGAAGTTGTATTCTTAAAATTGTATTTTATTTATTATTATTATTTTATGGTCGAGCTTTGTTTCACACGCGGTTGTGTTGAGAGACCAGCAGGCCAAATCTTTCTCTCTCGAGATGTTCATTGGGTAACACTATTAAATATTTGTTTAGAACAATTACCAATGATGATGACTAACCCCACCCTAAAAAAATAAAAGAGGTGACATTGTTGCACACAAAGAGACAATAAAAAACTATCACATTTACACTGCTCTGACTAACAATGCTGTTAATGCCACAAAACAATAACTATTTGATTGTTTGTTAAATGTATTCTGAAGTGTAAACTGAAAGCATTCTTGGCGATCCCCATGCTAATGCAGGCACACCTTTATGTTCTGTAATATTACCACTTTATTCTCATAAAATTATAACTTTGTTCTGAAAAGATTATGACATTTTCTTTTAAAAAAGACCTCTCATACTATTACTCCTTAAACATGATGATGATCGACAATGACACAGTGCAGTTTTACTAGACTAGTAACTTAAGCCCAACTGTTGTAACGGTCAGATCTCACTTTGTAACTAATGCAGTCAGACAATTTGTAACAACTAGATGATTGAACTGAACAGTCTTTATGCTATCTTTACAGTGGCCATAGATCCATTTTAATGTCATTAATTTTTAAAATTGGCACACTTCAATCATAAATGTCCCTATTTGTATGAACGGAGGGACAGTTTTCAGACCAAACTTTTCTCTACTTTAAATGCTACTCAGACAGTTAGATGCATTATTTTTGTCAAAGCAATCCCTGAACTTGTAAATGTTATGGAGAGCTCGTAATGGGAAAAATATACTCAATCATTGGTAGTATCAGATGAAAACAGTTATTCGAGGTCATTGCACTGTATACTAAACCTATACTGAGCTGTATAGTTACAACACAGAAGCAGATAGGATTTTCAGGTTCCTGGTACACACAGACTTGTTACACTATACATTGAAGCTGAACCAGCTGATTATTGCTGATGCAGGGTGTGCTTAGGAGAGCACAACCAAACTGGACGGACAGGCTTTGCTACAACTATGATATACAGTAGTTCACTACAGTAATGTGTTTTAAAATTCCAGTTGACATTGATTAGGCATGGCTCATGCGACGACCGCAGACTTTGAAACTCAGCATGTTGTCCTGACACTCACTCTGTTGCCATTTTCTCAATATGGTCGCTTAACAACTTGTACTGTTCTGCAAAGATTTAAATAATGATTGTCAACTTGGCATTTAAAAAAAAAAAAAAAAAAAAGTGGAAAATTGAATAAGTTAATGGTCATAAAATGTCTAAGAATGTGACAGCTTGCAAAGCATACTGTATAAATATATTAGAATGTATTACCTTTATTCAGGTTTCCAATGACAGCCTGCTTTTTCAAAAAATCATTGCACAATCTTTTACTGAGCCCAAATGCCAGCATGTTGTGAGTAAATGTCCTGAAAACAACCCAAACATCATACAGTAGCATAAATGATCATTTTAGATTACACAACAAAGCAACTCAAAGTCAAATTCGGGAATAAGAAATTTCGCAAGCCCACATAAAAAAGTGTGGCTTGCAGTGCCATTTTAACTTTCATCTTTTCTGCTGGAATACTATACAACAGAAAGTCAAACTCACAGTTGTTGCTATTTGCCATTTCATTAACATGAACAAGAGCTATTTTGCCTTTGAATGTACTGTAACGGTGTCTATTAATGTTTGCTCTATTGTTTTGTTTCTGTCTAATGCTTTCTTGACTTCAATGAAAATAAGGACTTGCTCAAGATTTAAATCATATTTTACTCTTTTGAGTGAATTCCCAAATCCATTTTTTTAATAGCAGGATAAAGCATTGAACCAGTAACTTTGGAGACAAGACCTAGTTTGTTGATCTGTGTAAGAATACGTACGCAGCAAACAAGAAAATCCTAGCTGTGAATTACCATGACCTGGATGATTGAAAATCTATAGACAGGGGCTGTGACGATACACTAGAGTTAAGATTCGACTTGTAACTCCATTTCCGAACCGCAGTTCGATAATTCATCACGACACAGTGCACTATTTTTTGAATCACTCTCTACACATCTCAAATGATTTTTTTAATATATGCTCTCATCTCATTTCCCCGGATTTCTTCTCTCATCGTAGGGACTAAAATAGTTTCTTGTAGCCGTTAGCTTAGACGGTTTTCAATTCATTTATACATAGAATTTTTTTTTTTTTATGCTCTTTTTCAAGCTGCATCTGGAGTTATCTGTGCACCTGACACTGAAAAGGGTTAATCAAGGTCGCAACTTCCACAGTTTGAAACAGTAGGAGACAGAACTCGAGCCCATGTTCTACACAACCTGTGATGAAAATGTAAACATTTACTGAAGCATTTTGTGACTCATGACCCAACGTGACATGGATCTTTTCATGGTGGGGCCATACAGACAGGATTAGCAAAGATCTATAATGAAACTAACTCAAATGGTCCAATTTCCACATTTTTCTTGCTTGACAATAAAGAATACACAATAGGCAGCTTCCTTACCCCAGCTGGCCAAAGGCAATATTCTCATCCATTTTGGAGGTGTCGTCCCTTTCCTCCTGGGTCATGTGACACCACTTTTCCCTGTTGACAGAAAAGGTTTGCCTTGATTTCTCAAAAAAAAAAGGACAGGGCAATGATGGACATCAAACATTATCACCTTTCAACAGGACTGAGTTATAATAACTTCCAAATTATCGGTTGTGAAGAGATTAAAAATAAAGTCAGCTAAGTGAAAACGTGTGTTTTAAAAGACAGAACATGACATTCATCCCTGTGACTTCTGACTTTTACGAAGTTTCCTATAAGGAAATGCATTATAACAGGGCAAGTTAATCAGCGGTCAGGAAACAAAGAAAACAAACAACCCGACAGACTTCAAAATATATCAACATTGTTAACAGGAGGGTGGATTTTCATGAATGTAATATTTTGACTATGTGACTGATAATAGAAGGTACACTTCCTGTGAACAGAGTCTGATTGATGTGTGCAGGTCAAAATACAGTAAACGTCAGGTGGCACAATTTCCATTACACGAACACCACTACCTACTAATTATGTAGAATTTAGTGTAAAATAGCAATGTATTGCTCAGGTAGTGTATGGTAGTGTCGTTTTACCATGCCACTTCTCTGTACAAGCTGAGAAGAACTTAAACCACTAAAATATCTGTTCATCATTGAGAGACATTATTAGTCCCACACTGAGTACTCACAAAAAAAAATCACGTAGATTTTAAGGATTAACTTAAAACACACTATAACCTTAATAGGTGAACGGAATTTTACGCTCACTAAACATTAGAATGCACATGTCCAACTGTTCAATGTTTCAAGAATTTTTTTTTTTTGGGGGGGAAATCAACTTGCTGTTCTCTAACAAGGAGCTAAACAAAAATCATAACAGGTGTTTGAGCCATGAAATTTTCCAGGGACGTCCAATTCTATGCCTTTCTTTGACTCTTGTGGTCTTTCTGCATCTGTTGCAACCGGCTGATCGAAATCTGAAGTGACTCCCCTTTGAGACGTACTGTTTAAAGCGTCGTAGTGGCGAGGTACTGTTGTTCAATGGTTAGGTGTTTTCTTGGTCTCATGAAGTCAAAATGATGAAGAGGACTGTTTAGGTACCAATTCGAATTTTACCAGGGAATGTATTGGCCATACATGGATCAAACACTACATGTCTTTTTATGAGTAGTGTTTGGTATGTCCTCGCATGGGACACCACAGGCGGAGAAGTGGAGTATGTCCGCTTCAAAATTTGAGAACATTAATTCAACACGTACAACAAGACACAGTCCAACATTTCTGGTACCAAATCTACAGTATCTAAAAACAGTTATTTTGTCATGTGTTTTGTGAAATATGTGACTGTAAAATGGTGAAATAGCAGGAGAATGTTATATTTATTTATAAAAAAAATAAAAAATAAAATAAAATAAAAAAAAGGCAGCATAGAGCAAAGAGGAAAATGAACATTTGATGCAAGAACAAAATGATGCATTGAGCTGTAAAGTAACAGTGAGTTGGTTGCCATAGATCTGTTAACTCCAGTTATACTGTAAATATATTTCCAGACAATGTCCAGCACATTCATGATATCAATTGTCGGTTACTGAAGATTCACTCAGAAAATGATTGCACAGATAGTTTCAACAGAATCATAATAGCATGCAAGCCATGATGACATGCCAATAGATGACAAAAAGACAAATGAATATCAAGAGGGACCACAAAATTATAGGCTGGGTAAAAATGTTCACAAAAACATGACTATTGAGAAAAAAGGGAAAAATAAATTCAAATGTGCTTAAGGCCTGGTGCACACAGAGACAATTGGCCTGTTTTTGTACCGATTTTGCCCCTTCCCAAACATGTCTAACGCCAGACAATCTTAAGTCTTAGCCTAGAAATTTGTCCAGAGGTAGGATGTGTGTTAAGAGTACATTCGTCCCCATTTTAGGGTCCAAAACAGGTCAGGGCTGACAAATATAAATAATGAATATTCAATCAATATTTACGACCGAAACGCTTCATGTGTGTGGGGAACACAGACTACTCCAGAGTCATGAAGCCGAGAATGGGGATGTGAAACACAATGTAGCCCATCAAAGTACCCAAGACTGACGAACATGGAAGTGACTGTAAATGAAAACAAATGTCTTACCCAATATCGTTTTATCTAGAAAAGTGGGTTTCCCAGACGACAAGAAGAATTTTCCAAAGCAAGACATTTTGAGAGAACATCACCATTTTATAAGTCTCTCGTTTCCGGCAACCTTCAGGACCGTTTTTGATACATCGGCGCAAAGCTTGAAGTGTTTCTTCTTCGGTTTTGTGAGCTCATATTTGATCATGCGATACTTCGAGGTCGGACGGTGTGTGCGGTCTTCTGCAGTGAGATTCTCGCAGCACGTCACACACGACGACAAACACTGTTGAATTAATTTTTTTAATCTTTATGTGTAGCAGATAAAACTTTGAGTGGAAAAATATTTGTGTGCGTACCAGGGCTAAGTACCTTTTACAACAAGGATGAATACGCTTCCATTTTTCCTCTGATGCACTCCTTTGAGCCCCAGCAGTTTTAGCTTTGTTTTCTGTCCACTTTCGAAATTAGTCATTTTTCCACTCTTAAACTATGAAGGGATATGAGAAAATGTATAGTTGCAATTTGATTAATTTAGTTTTTTTATTAAAATATTTTTTATCACTTAAAGTCATGGACAAATGTTTTGTCACCGACTCAAAATTTGCTTTTCATTAACTTTGCTGCTTCAGTTTTCATGTTTATGATGCGCATTGCTTCCAAATTGTTGGAATGTGCAGCTGGAATTATTAGCCATAATTCTCCAAAATTTGTATAAGTGAATAGCAGAAAAAGGTCAACATGTACATAGGGAAGAAACAGATTATGCCTTACTGGAAAAACTGTGAATTATTTTTTTTAAACAGTTAGTAGTCTAAATAATTGTTGCCCCTTTTAGGTATATAGAATCGATGTGGATGATTGTATCTTTTCATGGGACAACACTGAAGAAATTATGCTTAGCTACAAAGTTAGTTAGTCAGTGCGCAGCTTGTAGAAGAGTGCAAATTTACTGTCCCCACAAAGTAACTCAACACACAGCCATAAATATCTAAACCGCTGGCAACAAAGGTGAGTACAGCCCTAAGTGAAAATGTCAAAATTGTGCCTCAAGTGTGAATATTTTGTGAGGCCACCATTATTTTTTTTCTTCCTTGTGTTCACCAGAACTTCACAGGTTGACATGCTTGGTCAAGTCCATCACCTTTACCCTCAGCTTCTTTACTGGCCATCTTGGAGGTGTGATTGGGGTTATTACCATGTCAGAACACTGCCCTTGCGCCCAGTTTCCGACTAGGGAGGGGATCATGCTCTGCTTCAGTGTGTCACAGTACATTGTTCCGTCAATGATCTGTAGCTCCCCAGTGCCGGCAGCTCTCAAGCAGTCCCAGATCATGACGCTTCCAGTGCAATGCTTGACTCTAGGCAAGATACACTTGTCTTTGTACTCCTCATCTGGTTGCTACCACACACACTTGTCACCTTCTGAACCAAATGAGTCATCAGACCAGAGGACATAGTTCTAGGAATGTCCTTAGGCTGCTTGTCTTGAGCAGTCTGTTTGCAGGCTTTCTTATGCAACATCTCTGAAAAGGCCTCCTTCTGAGTCTGAGACGACAGCCATTCAGAGCAATTTGATCCAGTGTGCGATGTATGGTCTGACCACGGAAAGGCTGAGCCCACAACCCACCTCAGCACAGCACTCATACAACGATTTTCCAAAGACAATCTCTGGAAATGACGCTGAATATATGCACTCAATTTCTTTGGTCCACTATGGTGAGGCCTGTTCTGAGTGGAAACTGTGCTCTTAAACTGCTCTATGGTCTTGGGCACAGTGGTCCAGCTCAGTTTCAGGGTGTTTGTATTCTTCTTGGAGCCTTTATGTAGAGCAAAAATTATTTTTTTGCAGATGCTCATAGGAGGTCTTTGCAATAAGGTGCCATACTGAATTCCCAGTAACCAGTATAAGCAAATATGAGAGTGATAACACCAAATCTAATCCTACTGAATGCCTGGATCTGGAAGGGTTTCTAACCTCTTTTTTGATTAATGGCTGTATGTTTAGTTATTTTGAGGGAACCATAACTTTACAGTTATAAAAGCTTTACACATTGACTACCTAACATTGTAACAAAGTGTAATTTCTTCAGTGTTTACCCATAAAAAGATAAGAGGAAATTTACAGAATTGTGAGGTCTGTACTGTACTCAATACAGGATATCCATCCATAAATTTTCTGTACAGCTTATCCTCACTAGGGTCGCGGCCGTGCTGCAGCGTATCCCAGCTATCTTCGGGCGAGAGGCAGGGTACACCCTGAACTGGTCGCCAGCCAATCGCAGGGCACATATAAACAAACAACCATTCGCACTCACATTCACATCTACAGGTAATTTAGAGTCTACAATCAACCTACCACGCATGTTTTTGGGACGTGGGAGCAAACCGAAAACCCACGCAGGCACGGGGAGAACATGCAAACTCCACACAGGCGAAGCTGTGATTTGAACCCGGGTCATCAAAACTGTGAAGCAGATGTGCTAACCAGTCATCCACCGTTCCACTAAATATAGTATATCATTTCTTAAAAGATTTTCAAATTATAAATATTTACATAAAATCCAAAACAGAAAAAAAATCTGTTTGAATGCTACAGGATGCTTATTTAATTTCTGTCTAATTTCTGAAGCTCAATGAGTGGCCTTAGATGTAGATCCATCCATACATTTTCTACCGCTTATCCGAGGTCGGGTCGCGGGGGCTTTAGCAGGGACGCCCAGCCGTTTCATCCAGCTCTTCCGGGGGGATCCCGAGGGGTTCCCAGGCCGGCCGAAAGACGTAGTCTCTCCAGCGTGTCCTGGGTCGTGCCCGGAACACATTACCGGGGAGGCGCCCGGGAGGCATCCGAATCAGATGCCCCAGCCACCTCATCTGGCTCCTCTTGATGTGGAGGAGCAGCGACTCTACTCTGAGATCCCCCCGGATGACCGAGCTTCTCACCCTATCTCTAAGGGAGAGCCCGGACACCCTGCGGAGGAAACTCATTTGGCCGCTTGTATCCGGGATCTCGTTCTTTCGGTCACGACCCACAGCTCGTGACCATAGCTGAGAGTAGGAACGTAGATTGACCAGTAAATTGAGAGCTTCGCCTTTCGGCTTAGCTCCTTCTTTACCACAAAGGACCGATACAAAGTCTGCATCACTGCAGACGCTACATCTGATAGATGTAGATATTAAAAAGTAAATTTGGTTTGAAATTCCTAATTCCTGTTTGAAAGTCAATGAAATTGAAACACCACTTTAATGCACTTAATGATGCTAGATGGTCTCTTAATGGCAGGTGGTCTTATAGATTCATTAAGCACTGTATATACTGTACAAACTGAATATTATAGGAAATTAAATACTCTTTAAAAACATCAGACCAACTCTCACTGCCTTTCAAATCTAGTCTAACAAGCTATCCCATCAAGTCAAAGGCCTCTTTTCCAAGCTACGGTCCAACTTGGGTAGCCTAAAGTCCAGACCTCAAACGTAAAGACCACAAACCAGTGTTTAACAATAAAAAATCATTCCATTACAAATAACCTTACGTGTCACATGAAGCCATGCGCATCAATACAGGACGGCCACAATAGCATCAGATTTTTCCTATAAATTTCAAGGGTCTTGCTTTTTTCTTTTCTTTTTTTACTTGTTTGATTTGCCTTTTTGAGGACAGCAGACAAACAGAAAACAGACCTCTTATCTTTCTCTCCATCTTGCGTTCCCCTGCTTGGCAGCAAGGCACAAGAAGACAAGGGTTAAAGTAGACGTGCAGAAAGAAGGAATACAGAACAAAGGGGAGCAAATTTTGCCTAGACACACAGAAGCACACAAAAGATTGTTTTCAAATATTTTAACAAATTCAGTATCATAAAATCTAGGAAAACACAGTCAACAAATCATTTGTTCATTTGGTGTCATAAAATGTTTAGACTCACCTTGTTGTTGGTGACCTCTTTTTCCTCTCACAATGAACTGCATCAAAGAATGCGGCGTTCCAAAATCGCAATGCGTGCCTGACAGGGAGAAAATATCATGAAAAGAAAAAGATGGTTGAGGGTTTAGGTTTTTGTTACTTCTAAGTAAATTATTATCATCACATTAAGCCTGTTCTGCTCGAATTTGTATAAAAAGCACTATTGTTTGAACAGGCATATATTTTAAATACAAATTTCATTTTAATAGTTTGTCCTAATGGCAGAACAGTGTTTTAGTGGATAGCACATCTGCCTCACAGTCCAGATGTTCAGTTTTCAACTCCCCTTGTGGTCTACATTCCCCCCAAAAATGTTAGGTTACACACGTGGACAAAATTGTTGGTACCCCTCTGTTAATGAACCCCCCCCCCCAAAAAAAAAAAAAAAAACAAAAAAAAAAAAAACACCCACACTGGACACAAAAATAACTTTAATCTGACAAAAGTAATAATAATTAAAAATGTAATGAAAACCAACTGGAACCATTTTGGGTGGGTTGCGGACAGCTCGTAAAGCTAGTATTCCTATCCTGATTTTTTCCGCGACAGTACACAGTACATACCAAGTTCCCACACAGAACATAGTAGGAAAGCGACAAGAAATGTTACTTCCTTGTTCTCTAGCTACTAGTTTAAACAAATACAGTGCAGCTCGGCCTTTGCTTGGTGGGCGTCATGTCAAGCAATATGGCTTTGGCGGTATAACAACTCAATTGAAACTGCATTTAAAAATACAGTACATGATGCTGTAAATGTGTGTGCTTAGAGGCTATTTTTAAACAAAACTAAAGCTGTATTGCTCTTACTGTGACTTCTATGAAGGTGGGTTGCAACTTGGTAACAATAGGAAAATGCAGGTCCCAGGGTGACATCAGTTGAGAACCTCTGCGCTAATTAGCATCAAAAGGTGATTCAAACTTGTAATCAGCTTAGTCGACCTATTTAAAGGGTGACAATCACTGTGTGTTTTGGTGACATGGTGTGTACCACACTAAAAATGCACCCCAGGAAGTAAAGGGGAGCATTGTCTCAGGAGATTAGAAAGAAAATTATAGATAAGCACGTTCAAGGCTATAAGACCACCTCCAAGCAGCTTGATGACAAATTGAACAAACGGATATGAATGTTAATGAAAGAACCTAGAACAACCTCCAAAGAAATTAAAGGTGAAGTCCAACGTCAACGTTTGAGCCAAAGTGGACTTAAACTGCATGTTGACAAGCCACAAAGCTTCTGGGAGAATGTCCTATGGACAGATGAGACAAAACTGGAACTTTTTGGCAAGGCACATCAGCTATATGTTCACAGACGCAAAAATGAAGCACACATGAAGAAGAGAGCACTGTCCCTACTGTGAAACTACTACGGAGGAGGCTCTGCTATGTTTTGGGGCTGCTTTGTTTCATCTGGCAGAGGTTGTCTTGAATCTGTGCAGGGTACAATGAAACCTCAAGACTATCAAGGTATTCTAGAGAGAAATGCGCTGCCCAATGTCAGAATGCTATGTCTCAGTGTTAGGTCACTGGTGTTGCAACAGGATAATGAAACCAAAACACACAGCTAAAAAAAACCCAGGAATGGCTAAGAGCAAAATATTGGACTATTCTGAAGCAGTCTTCTACGAGCCCTGATCTAAATCGAATTGAACATTTGTGGAAGGAAGACAGAACATGACTTCCTTTTGTGGAAGGAGCTGAAATATGCCATCTGGAGAAAGAATCCTTCAAACCTGAGACAACTGGAGCAGTTTGCTCAGGAGGAGTGGGTCAAAATACCTGATTGAAATTTCCAAAAATCGTTTGATTGCAGATTGCCTCAAAAGGTTGTGCAACAAAATATTAAGTCATGGGTACTATCAATTTTGTCCAGGCCTGTTTCATGAGTTTGTTTTTCTAAAATAATTATGTTGAACAACAATTCAAAATCAAATATGAGAGCGATAACACCCATCGTGTATTTACAGGAAGTTTTTTCGTACATTGGCGTGAAAGACAATTCCAATTGAATCAAGTGCTTCTTTTTCTGTCTCGCTAAAATGGTAAAAATATTGGCATTCAAAAAATTCCATTCCAACCTGAATAAACACATTGAGTTAGGATAAATTAATTCATATTAAACCAGAAGTCAAAACATCCTTTTAGTTAACATGCGCTTGTTTAGACATTTGGCTAACGACGTACAGTGGAGCAAATAATTATTTGATCCCTCACTGATTTTGTAAGTGTACCCACTGACAAAGACATGTACGGCCTATT
This sequence comes from Phycodurus eques, assembly GCF_024500275.1. Lineage (NCBI taxonomy): Eukaryota > Metazoa > Chordata > Actinopteri > Syngnathiformes > Syngnathidae > Phycodurus > Phycodurus eques. The sequence goes on along the minus strand of NC_084529.1, from coordinate 9,722,916 downwards.
CCTTATTTTGATAGGGGATCAAATACTTACAGTATTTCACGCATGGAAATGCAAATACAGTTTTATTTATTTGTTTATTTTTGTATGTGATTTTCTTTTAGATATTCTGTCTCTCACTGCTAACAAAATCCTACCATTCAAATTATAGACTGTTCATGTTTTTGTCAGTGGGTGAATTTACAAAATCAGAGAGGGATCAAATTATTTCCTCCACTGTAATAGTGAGGCTAATGTGTGCTAGCTAACTTCCAATACATAAGTAAATTCAATATCGGAAAATGTATTTTGATACTTAGGTAGAGCTAATATCAGCTTGTTTATGATTTACAAGTACAGTACAGTATATATTATAGTAAAGTCGACCCTTGCATATTCGCAGTTCAGAACCCATGGATTCACGTATTTGGAGATTTTTACTGTCAATACCGTATTTTCACGACCATAAGGCACACTTAAATTTTCTCCAAAATGGACGGGGCTCCTTATAATGCAGCGCGCCTTATGTGTGCACAGAGTTCTGACATCTATAAATGTTGTTGTGTGATGAGCCCTCCGCTTGACATTATTATTTTTTTTTTTAGCATTTCCTGCTGACACACTGCTTACACAGAGAAAAAGCGGATGTGGCTGAGGACAGGGGAGGGTGCGTGAAGGAGGACGCTAAAGCCACGCTTTTTTTTTTAACCGATTGACTGACAGAGCATTTCCGGGGTGTGCATTGTGCAAAACAACATCGGTTTGGCTAAGGACCCCCGAAAATGTTACCTACGAAGAGACACGCTTCCAAAGCACAGTTTAAACTGCAAGCTATCAGTTACGTGGAGGAACATGGGAATCGAGCAGCCGCGAGAGAATTCAAGATCCACGAATCCATGGTTCGCAAGTGGAGGAAGCACGAAAACGAGCTTCGCCAACTCAAGAAGACGAAGCGGAGTTTCCGCGGAAGAAAAAGAAAACGTGGAAACAAGGCGAGGTGGCCCGAGTTGGAAGACCAACTCGAGCAATGGATTAATGAGCAAAGAACAGCCGGGAGAAGAGTCTCTACAGTCACCATTCAACTGAATGGAATAACTCGGGGCTTGCCATCATTCCGGGAGGATTGACGAACCGCTGGATATCCGTGTAAACAAACAGGGTGTTCAAAGTGAAGTGAGCGGCGTGGGAGCCATGGATGACAGATGGCAAACACAGCTTTACTAACACTAGGAGGCATTTCGGATACAGAAGATGAGGACTTTGATGGCTTTGTGGATTAATAAAAAAATAACTTGAGTACATTGTCAAATACTTCAATAAAGTACAACCGAACTCAGTTTTGCTCCCGCTGTCTTTTGAAAAACATTGTTTTAGCGTGCATGCATGCTACCGTATGTTTTAAGATAGCGTATGTTTTACCATGCCTGCGCCCAATAATACGGCGTGCCTTATGTATGTGTTAAATACAGAAATAGACCCCGTGAAAATACGTAATTTTTTTTTTTTGGGGGGAGGGACAACCCCCTTATTTTGTGGAAGATAAAAATAATGTTTGGGTTTAAAAGAAAAAAAAAATCTACTGTATATGCAAGTATTGCCCCCCTTCTCAAATCCTTATATTTTTGCATAGTTTGCCCACTTTAATTTTTGAAGATCATCAACAAATCTAAATATCAGGCAAATATAAAACAAGTGAACTTAAAATGCTGTTTTTAACTGGTGATTTCAATTTATTAAGGAAAAACTGGTATTCAAAGTTACCTCGCCTTTGTGGAAAAAGTAATGCCCCCCTAAACCTAAACCTGGTTGGGCTATACTCGGCACCAACAACTGAAATCAAGAGTTTTCTATAACTAGCAATGAGTCTTTTACATCTCTGTGGAGATGTTTTTGCCCACTCTTCCTTGCCGAATTGTTTGAATTCAGCAGAAATAGAGGGTTTTTGAGCTTGAACGCCCTTTTTAAGGACATAGCACTGCATTTCAATTGGATTCAAGTCTAGACTTTGACTAGGCCACTCCAAAACCTTTATTTTGTTTTCTTAAGCCATTCAGAAGTTGACTTGCTGGTGTGTTTTGGATGTTTATCCTGCTTCAGAAGCCAAGTGCGCCTCAGCTTGAGGTCACACACTGATGGCTGAACATTCTCCTATAGGATTTTGTGTTAAAGACCAGAATTCATGGTTCCATCAATCACAGCAAGTTGTCCAGGTCCTGAATTAGAAAGCAGCCCAAAACCATCACGTTTGACTGTTGGTATGATGTTCTTTTTCTGAAATGCTGTGCTACATTTACGCCTGATGTAACGAGACACACACCTTCCAAAATGCTCAACTTTCATCTCGTCAGTCCATATAATATTCTCCCAAAAGTCTTGGGAGTCATTCAGATGTTTTATTGCAAAAAGTAACATGAGCCTTTATGTTCTTCTTGCTCAGCAGTGGTTTTCGCCTTGAAACTGCGCCATGGATGCCATTTTTGCTCAGCCTTTTCCTTATTGTATATTGTCATGAACACTGACCTGAGCAGAGGCAAGGGAGGCCTGCAGTTCTTTATAAGTTGTCCTGAGTTCCTTTATGGCCACCTACAGCAGAGTCCTTGCTGTTCTCTTGGGGTAATCTTTGTAGGCCCGCCAATCCTGGGAAGGTTCATCACTGTTCCATGTTTTCGCCATGTGAGGATAATGGCTTGCCCTATGGTTCCCTGGAAACCTAAAGCTTTAGAAAATGTTTTTGTAACCCTTTCCAGACTGATAAATGTCAATTACTTTATTTCTCAACTGTTCTGGGATTTCTTTGGATCATATAATTTTGTTGCAACCTTTTTATGTTTTGGCTTTTGTTGATTCAGTGTGATTTCTTGATTTATCAGGTCTGAAGGAAATCAGGCTTGGGTGTAATAAGTGGAAAATTAACCCAAAATTGTGATTAGCCCCAATTAATTTATGATTTAACAAGGGGGAGGTAATTACCTTTTCACACAGGGCAGGTAACTGAATTGTTTTTTTCCCTTAATAAATGAAATCACCATTTAAAAAGAGCATTTTAAGTTCACTTGGGGTTATATTTGTCTTATATTTACATTAGTTTGATTTTCTTTAACATTAAAGTGAGGAAACTATGCAAAAATATAAGAATATGAGAAGGGGGGGGGCGCAATACTTTTTCACGGCGGTGTATATATATATATTTTTTCAATGCAATTTGAATGGCCATAAATTATTCGCAGATTTTCGCAATTCACGGTTAGGCCCGATCCCTGCCCCTCACGAACAGCAGGGATCCATAATTGGAGTTTTCAGCCCATCTGTCATGTTTGTAGAGAATGTTATGGCAGTTATTGTTATTGCATGCACACTAAGATCATGCTGATTCATGAGTGCGCCCTGAACATAAAGGGGCCATATGTAAAATGGATACTGAAGCTCAATTCAATGAACATTGTGCAAATGGACAAGACAACAAATACCAGATGGGTTGCTGCTTCAGGTGGGTGTACAGGTAAACTTTTTCTCCCTTTTTTTCCTCTGGTGCCTCGGACACTAGGGTGAAAGTAATGTGTTAAATGTCAACAAATCAAAAGAAATGAAGCAGTGCAACAGGAAATGTTTACTGTATTTTAAAAAACACACACACAATGCCCATTACCTGGTGAGTTGGGTTTGGTCTCAACTGAATTTTCACCATCCCTGTAGTGGATATAAGAGGAAAGGATGTGTTAAATGGGAAAATCACATTACGTTTATGAAAATGACCAAAGGAACAAAATACATTTGCTTACTCTGTCTTCTGAGTTATTGAGCTTCTAAGTTTGCTTTCTAGGCCTCCAAAAAATCCTTTGACATCAGTCTTCGATGAGTTTTTAAGGAGGCGCTCAGCAGCATCCTTCTTACCAGAGAGCCAGGAGTTGGCCTTGTTTAAGTATGAGTCCATACTAGCTGGAGGACCACCTCGATCAAGCAGCTCAGAAGGAGACGGCTGGGACTTTCCTTAATAGGAAAATATTTCAATAGCAAGTCCATCAAAATGTGTTGTCACTTAACCTTGAGTTATACATGACCTTCCACTCTATGTGATGTTATACTTCTAAATATTAGAAGTCTCTGGCTGGTTGCAATTATTAAAAAAATTTCTGAAGGAAAAATAACCTTACCACTATAGTAGTACGTAAAGCACATAGTCATGAGGTTTTTGGCTGGGTTGTAGTCATCCATTTGGTAACATCTGCCAAAAAACAGAAGCAAAACACACATTATAATAATGCTTGCACTTGATTCCAACAGCAGTAATCGTGCATTTGATTCTTTTATCTACTGTGTAATCTTAAAAATAGCACTTAGTCATAAATGTTCTTACTTTCAAACCACTGCCACAAACTGACTTACTCAAACAGCACGACCGCAAATGACTGCACCAGTCGGTAGAAGGTAGCTTCACTCACACATTTGGAGTGGCAGCGCTAAGTGGGGGGGGAAGATAAAAAATTACAAATATTTGCTTCATTACCTATACAGTATTCAGGTATGACAATTTTCAATAGGGGGTGGCTTTGTCATTCAAAAAACACAATGAATGATTACACAGAGAAAAAAAGGTCATTTCTGTCATTGGGTATCTGGTATACAGGTACATCATCTAACAAAAACATGCTGTTAAGAGTCATGATTTTTTCCTGTTTACCTGTGCACTAACGTATTTACCAAACCATTCCCTGCCTTTGCCATTCTCGCCAGTGCATAGCTCTCCGAAACGAGCTCTCTCTTCTTGGTCCAAGTCCTGCCTGAGAAAATATTGTGCAAAAATCAGACAATGACAACATTGAAACATAAGCCTACAGTTTAATAACATGTACATTGATTTATAAATTATATATATATATATATATATATATATATATATATATTTATTTATATTTATATAAAACATAACACAAGAGACAAACTATCAATAACTACTATGACAGATCTAATCTACAGAAATGTACAAATTGATTCCTGAAAACTAAAATATAAAGTCACAGCGCCATCTGCTGGAACTGGAGGTCACTGTCCCACTTGGCTCAATGCAGATTGACTGTCAAAATAGTAACAGTACAAAACAAATCTTCTCCGCACCTTTGGTCAGAACAACACAACAATTTAATGTTCTTTGTGCCACTCCATATGGGTTGGGTATGTTTTGGTTAATTCTGCTAACAAACATCTATCCATCCATCTCACTTCCATACCGCTTATACATACTACCCCAGCTAACTCTGGGCGAGAGGCAGGGTACACCCTGAACTGGTCGCCAGCCAATCGGAGGGCACATATAGACAAACAACCATTCACACTCACTTTCACACCTATGGCCAATTTAGAGTGTTCAATTAACCTACCATGCATGTTTTGGGATGTGGGAGGAAACCAGAGTACCTGGAAAAAACCCACGCAGGCAAGGGGAAAACATGCAAACTCCACACAGGCGGGGCCGGATTTGAAGCCAGGTCCTCAGAACTGCGAGGCAGATGTGCTAACAAGTCAGCTACCATGCCACCCGCTAACAAACAAATTAACTCAATAATCAAATATCTTTCAGACTAAACTTGCATGATTTACTCTTGGCAGAGATAATAAGGTGTGCCTTACCTTCCATGAAACACTTTCTCCACATATGTCTTCATGAACTCCCTTCTCTCTAAGACCTCAGCATCAGTCTCCTCACTACTCTGAACAGATGAGGATGAAGACCGTCTCAGCTCCCACATAGTTGAGGGTGGGTCCATGTCGTGCTCACTGTCTGCAGACTCTGTTGCATTGCTTTGGTTTTCCTCTTCATCTTCATGATGGTGATGTGAGCTTGACTTTGTGGGTGCTATGGTCTCAGGTAATAAGGGTTTCTGAGGAAATCTGGAGGACGGGTGCCCTGGGGACAAAAAGTCTGAATAGCCAGGGGGGGTTTCTCTTGCCACATTAAGAGTTGTAGCCTCAGAGGGCATCTCAAAATCTATGAGGTTGTCCATTGCAAAAGACTTTGCGGGTTCTTTTCTCCTAGGTTTCAGATTGAGCGATTAAGCGCATGCTCTGCAGGAACATAACTGTGGCTGAAAGTAAGGCTGCATGAGGCTTCATTTATGTGGATAAGGTTGATTTCAAAGTTCTGGTGATATGGACATCAAAAACACTGCATCTGTAAACAAACGGCAGAAAACAATATAACTAGTATTTGATAGCGCTTTGCTTTGAGCAAAATGTTGTTTGGGGATGCTTATGTCTTTACAACAGCAATTAGAAAACACCTTTATTTAGCAGATGTAAAGTGGCACTTAAGGCTACTAAAACAAGGATTAGTATTTTGAGCAATTTATGGGATTTCCTCTTTTGGCAACAGCTGCAGATCATTAAGAGGAAGAGGATTTTTTGATAAAGACATTCAAGGAACTGTTTCACAGCAGACAACTTGATGTCATGAAGCAGAGATGAGTATCACAGGATGTGGGTTGCAACTTCTCAGTTATCAATCCCGGTTGCACCATTTGTTTATACAGTCAGGGCCATAAATATGGGGACATCAACACAATTTTCAGCTTTTTGGCTCTAAATGCCACCACAATGGGTTTGAAATGAAATGAAAAAGATGCGACTAAACTGCAGAGTTTAAACTTTAATTTGAGGGTACTGTATTTACATCCAAATCAGGTGAACAATGGCGAACGCAGAGGCATCCGTAAGTTCGGCGACAAATCCAAAAATGCTTTATCCCTTGTTTGCCCACAACTGGGTCTTCTAATACAAAGAAACACAAGGTGAGCTAAAAAACAGAATGGCTAAACAGAAGGAATCTGATGGAGAAATAAACGAAACTAGGATACGCATTAGACCTAGTATAAAAGAGGTTGCATCAACTCAGACTCCCTGAGGAACTTGATGGACTCAAGAGCGATGTGGCTTCATTTCTGCTCGTCGGGTAAGTCTATCACATACATTTATTTTTAATTGATTGTGCATCCAAAAATATAACTTTGAACCAGACTTTACGCCGATTTTAATCGGGCTGATCGGTATCGGCCGATATTTAGCATTTTATGCTGATCGGCTTCAATATCATAATTCACCGATCCGATCCGCAAAAGACATTTACTCCGTGTCGCCGCATGCACAGTATATTTGAATACAAAAGCAAGTTTATTTTTAGCCTTGTCGCATGTCTTTTGACGTAGTATTGGAAATTAATTGGAATGAGACAGGAATATTGGCTCCAATTTTTCTTCAACATACCACCAACTCTTAATTGACTGAGACCAGATTAACTGTCCTCTTCCTGAAGAGTCACATTGTCTGTAATGCACTACAAGTCGACTACAACAATAAATCTGATGACTTGCATTGTTCCAGTAATGCACGAGAGGGTAATCAAATTACTGGCCAAAGTATGTCTGCCTCTGCAACCATAGGTGGCTCTTTCATACTCTTATGATAGTAACATAACATAATGTAACTGATTACGGAACAAAATACACTCCCCTCCAAAATTATTGGACATGTGAGGCTAGGCCTGTCACGATGACAATTTTTCTAAGACGATATATTTTCCCAAAAACTATCACGATAAACGATACTGTTTTTTTAATGCCTCTGAAATCATGAAAAATAAGGCTCGCCGTTATTCATTCACTCATTCATCTTCCGTACTGCTTATCCTCACTAGGGTCGTGGGCATGCTGGAGCCTATCCCAGCTGTCTCTGGGCGAGAGGCAGGGTACACTCTGAACTGGTCGCCAGTCAATCGCAGGGCACATATAAATAAACAACCACTCACACTCACACCTAAGGGCAATTTAGAGTCTTTAATTAAGCTACCGTGCATGTTTTTGGGATATGGAAGCAAACCAGAGTACCCGGAGAAAACCCAAGCAGGCACAGGGAGAACATGCAAACTCCACACAGGTGAGGCCGAATTTGAACTCGGGTCCTCAGAATTGTGAGGCAGACATGCTAACCAGTCGGTCACTGGGCCGCCCACTCGCTGTCATTATTTACGATTATTATTACTGTAGATTTAATTTTTTGCTTTTCCAGTGTTATCATAATTTCCTCTCGTTTCTCTATTAAATTGTTTTTCTTTACTCTGATATGTATCCCCCTGGGTCTGAAATAAGAATAAGGAGCTGCAAGACTAGCCTGGTTTACATGGAGCCTTAGATTCCGATAATTGGTTTAGAAGCCCAAACCGAATGAAAATCTTCCACATAAATATTGGCATTCCAGGTGTTCCAGTATTTGTGGTAATTGGGGACGAACACACAAAAACTCAGAGCGAAACGCTGATGTTTTAAATGACTTCGCCGTTGTGGAGAGAGTTTTTTAGGTCCTTAACTCGCCAGCTTCTTAACTTGCAGGCTAGCTCGTTAGTTCGTGGCCGGGCTAGTGAACACAACAAACAGTTACCTTTCCCTTAACACATTCACTGCCATTGACGGCTTTAGAAGTCAAATATCCATGTTAACTGGGAAGGCTGGCAGCGAATGAGTTAAGTGTCTCTGTTGTGTGAATGTATGCACTGCACTTATAGCAAGGCTGTGGAGTTTTGGACAGAGCCAACACCGGCAAGAGTGTGTGGTCCGCTGGCGTTCCATTAGCCCACTAGCGGCGAATGGCACAGCCGTCCAACTCTATCCACATGCCGGCTCAGCACAACAATGACCAATTATCGAGTCCGGAAAAACTATCGTTGTCCATTTTATTTATCGAAGGATAAGTCGATATAGTAATTATCGTGACAGGCCTATGTGAGGCCTATTCCTTTATTTTTACTGTAGACTTGGGGTTGAAAAAAAAAAACATAAATAAGAGATCGACCTTTCAACTTTTATTTCGAGGTATTTACATCTAGAGCTTGATGCACAACTGAGACATTTTGTTAAACACCACCCCTTTTCATGTGAGCAAAAGGTTTTCGTGGACAGGTGTATTTTGTATATATTTGTTATTGGAACGGCAAGATCAATTTCTTTGTTTTTGTTGTACACTGAGGACATTTAGGTTTCAGATGAAAAGATGAATATGAGACACAAGTTCGGAATTCTAGCTTTTATTTCATGGTATTTACATCTAGATCCGTTAAACAACTCAGGACAGAGCACCTTATGTTTGAAGCCACCCATTTTTCAAGTCAGAGAAAGTATTGGAACAGACATGATTAAATTAACTTAAATAACATTTAATATTTGGTGGCATTACCCCATCAAGCCTGCAACCCACTGACTTCACCAGACTGTTGCATTCTTCATTTGAAATGCTTTTCCAGGCCTTTACTGCAGCCTCTTTCAGTTCTTGTTTGTTTCTGGGGGTTTCTGCATGCTCTATTTCACAGATTTCAAACTGGTGGCCCGGGGGCCAGATCCGGCCCGCCACATCATTTTATGTGGCTCGCGAAAGCAAATCAAAATTGCTAATTGAGATACCATTGAGATATTTGCAAGCATTTTTTTTTTGTTACCAATCCCCCTTTGAAAATACATGTAAAGTTGAAAAACATGTTTTTATAGGCTTCTGATTTCAAAACTGGTTATTCATCAATATGCTGTGTATACTGTAATTACAGTATCTGAGGTAATCTTTCATTTGTATGGGTCCACAGTCATAGCCGCCCTCCGAGGGAAGTCATAACTGTGATGTGGCCCGTGACAAAAATTAGTTTGACACCCTTGCTCCATTTGGTTAAGGTGTGGTGATTGACTTGGCCAGTCTAACAGCTTCAACTTTTTCCCTCTGATGAAGTCCTTTGTTGTGTTGGCAGTGTGTTTTGGGTCATTGTTTTGTTGCATGATGAAGCTTCTCCCGATTAGTTTGGATGCATTTTTCTTTAAATTGCCAGACAAATTGATTTGCCAACCTCCACAGGGCAGGGGTGAAGGTATCACAATCCACTGTTCCAAGAAGACTTTGAGAGAAGAAATATAAAGGCAATGCTACAAGATACAAATCACTCATCAGCAAAAAGTATTGGAAGGCCAGATTGAAGGCTAAAGTATGAAGAAAGAAAGGATCTGCTTGTGATCCAAAAAACACAAGCTCATCTGTGAAGCATGGTGGAGGTAATGTCATGGCTTGGGCTTGCATGGCTGCTTCTGGAATGGGCTCACTAGTCTTTATTGGTGATGTAACTCATGATGGTAGCAGCAGAATGAATTCTGGAGTCTAAAAAAACATTTTATCTGGCGATTAACAGAAAAATGCATCCAAAATAATAGGAAGAAGCTTCATTATGCAACAAGACAATGACCCAAAACATACTGCCAACAAAACAAAGGACTTCATCATGGGGAAAAAGTGGAAGGTCTTTGACTGGCCAAGTCAGTCACCGGACCTTAACCCAATAGAGCATGCATTTTCCCTCCTGAAGAGGAGACTGAATGGAGAATCCCCCAGAAACAAACAAGAACTGAAAGAGGCTGCATAAAGGCATGTAAAAGCATTTCAAATGAAGAATGCAACAGTCTGGTGAAGTCAATGGGTCACAGGCTTTATGCAGTTATTGCAAGAAAGGGTTATGTCACCAAATATTAAATGTTATTCACTTTAAGTTAATTTAATAATGTATGTTCAAATACTTTTTCTCACTTGAAAAGTGGGTGGCTTCAAAGAAAAAGGGCTCCGTCCTGAGTTGTTTCACATATCTAGATGTAAATACCATGAAATGAAAGCTGGAATTCTGAACTTTTGTTTCATATTCATTAGACTTCACACCGATCTAATCGGTATCGGCCGATAATTAGCATTTTATGTTGATCGGCTTTAATGTCATTAATCGCCAATCCGATCAATGACGTCTTTGATCGGCTCCGCAGAAGACATTTATCGAATTCCACGTCCCCATCGTGTACAGTACATTTGAATCCAAAAGCTAGTTTATTTTTAGCCTTGTCATGTGTCTTTGGAAGTAGTACTGTAAATATATATATATATATATATATATATATATATATATATATATATATATATATATATATATGTCGAATCATGCTCTAAAGTTTCGGTGTGTGTGAAGTAATTTGATTACAATAAAATTATTTACCGTATTTTCCGCACTATAAGGCGCACTTAAAAGCCTTTAATTTTCTAAAAAAAATTGATGGTGCGCTTTTAACCCGGTGCACCTTGCGTGTGCACTGAGTTCCAAAATCTGTAAAAATGTTGTTGTGCGATTTTGGTAAGCGCTCCGCTTCATTGACTGTCGGACCATTTCCCGCTGACATAGGGACGTAATACGTACACTACGTACGCTGGCAGCGATAAACCAATTAAAGAACATTACGTAAAGCTATGTACAGAAAGTACGCTTTCCTCCACCACGCCTCCGGTAGGTATAGTGTACTACCGGTATGGTGCTAAACAACATTTGCTTGGCTAAGGACCCCCGAAAATGGCATCAGCGAAGAGACATGCTTACGAGACACAATTCAAACTACAGGCTATCAGGTACGCAGTTGTAAAGGGGAATAGAGCAGCCGCGAGAGAATTCAAAATCAAGCACAAGAACAGCCCAGAGAAGAGTCTCTACAGTCACCATTCGACTGGAGGCAATAACGATAACACAAGACATGAAGATCGAACACTTTCAAGGAGGTATGTCTTGGTGCTTTAGTTTTATGAGAAGACGCAATCTCGTCATCCACGCAAGGACTACCGTGGCGCAGCAACTGCCAGCGAACGCCAACCGCTGGACATTGGTCTAAACAGGGCGTTCAAAGTGAAGTTGCGAGCGGCATGGGAGCGATGGATGTGAGACGGCGAACACACCTTTACTAAGACTGGGAGGCAGCACCAAGCGAGTTACGCCACCATATGTGAATGGATTGTGGATGCCTGTGCTAAGGTATCGGCTTTGACTGTCGCGAAAGCCGGCATCAATGCTGAACAGCCACCCGGCAACGAGACTGACTCCGACAATGACGAGAGGGAGCCCGGCATGTTTGATGGCGAAATTGCCCAGCTGTTCAATTCAGATATAGAAGATGAGGACTTTGATGGATTTGTGACAAAAGATTGATCAAAAAATAATGTGAGTGTATTTTTAAATGCGTAGTAGAATAAAGTTCCACCAAAGTCACTGTTTTGCTTCCGTTACCTTGTTTTAGCATGCGCCGAATAATACGGTGCGCCTTATGTATGGCTTAAGTACAGAAATAGACCCCGTAATTGAGACTGCGCCTTATGGTGCGGAAAATACGGTAATTACAGTAAGTTAGCACCCATTATTTCTGTCATGTTGTAATGTTGGTTAAGTTTGACCTGACTGATTAGACTACATGATCTGAAGCAGTGGTGTCAAACTCATTTTTGTCGCGGGCCACATCGTAGCTATGGTTTCTCTCGGAGGGCCGTTATAGCTGTAAACCCATATGAAGGCATGATCGCCTTACATTATTACAAATGCACAAATTGATGGATAACTACCTTTGAAATCAGAAGCCAGTAAAAACTTTGTTCAACGATCAGTATTATTTAATTAATTTTACAAAAGTCGATTGGTAACAAACAAAATGATTGCAGTATCTTAATATTTTCAAAAGTGAAGACAATTTGCAATTTTGGTATTTTAGCAGGAAACACTAAGTGGATGCACGTGATTTGGTTTAGCGGGCCACATAAAATGATGTGGTGGGTTGAATCTGGCCCACGGGCCACCAGTTTGACACCTGTGGAATAGAGAATACTTTTGAAGATACTCAGTATACAGTACACAAGTATATACAGTGTTTACGTAAAGTATTCATACGCCCTAACATTTTTCACTCTGTTATATTGCAGCCACTCATTTAAGTTATATTTTTCCTCATAAATGTACACACAGCACTCCATATTGACAGAAAAAAACTGAATTGTTGAAATTTTTGCAGACGTATTAAAAAAATAAAAACTGAAAGATCACACAGCCGTATGTATTCAGACACCTTCATTGGAGTCCAGCTGTGTTCGATTATTCTGATTTCACTTGATTGGGAAAGCTACACACCAGTCTATAAGACCTTACAGCTCACAGTGCATGTCAGAGCAAATGAGATTCATGAGGTCAAAGGAACTGCCTGAAGAGCTCAGAGACAGAATTGTGGCAAGGCGCAGACCTGGCCAAGGTTCCAAAAGAAATTCTGCTGCACTTAAGGTGCTATATAGCGCATTTCATAAACAAAGTAACTCAATGTGCTTCACATGATTAAAAGCGTTTAAAAATAAAATAAAAAAACTGCTTATAAACATTTAAAACAAAGAGAAAAATAAAATAAAATAAAAATACAATTAAAACAGCATACAGTGCAAGAACTGTATAAAAGTGGAAATGCTCGAAAAAGCATGGGGGAAAAAAAGAAGAGTTTTTAACCTGGACTTAAAAACATGCACACTTGGGGCTGATGTTGGCAACTTCTATTGGCAACTTATTCCATTTGTGTGCAGCATAATAGTTAAATGCTGCTTCACCATGTTTGCTTAGGACTCTGTGCTCCACTATTTGACCTGAGTCTGTCAATCTAAGGGCCCTAGTGGGTTTATATTCCATTAGCATTTAATTCATGTATTCAGGACTTAAACCGTTTTGTGATTTATAGACCAGTAGCAGAACTTTAAAATATATTCTAAAGCTGACTGGAAGCCAGTGTAAAGACTTTAGAATTGGAGTAATATGCTCTGACCTCTTTGTTCTGGTCAGAACCCGAGCTGCAGCTGTTTAATGCTCTTTTTAGGGAGTCCAGTCAGAAGACCATTACAATAGTCAAGTCTACTTGAGATAAAAGCATGGATGAGCTTCTCCTGGTCTGCTTGACACATGCAAGCCTTCACTCTGGATATGTTTTTCAGATGGTAAAAGACAGTTTTAGTAATTGATTTGATATGACGATTGAAAGTCAGGTCAGAATCTATCAGAATACCAAGGTTTCGGACTTGGTCTTTGGTTTTGAAAGCGTGACTCCAGGTATTTACGAACATCAATTCTCTTTTCTTTCTTGCCAAAAACAATTATCTCAGTTTTGTTTTGGTTTAATTGAAGAAACTTTTGGCTCATTCAGATATTTATCGGTTTTAGACAGCGACACAAAACCTCAATTGAACTAAAGTTGAGACACTGCTAGATATAACTGTGTGTCATCTGCATAACTATGATAGTCAAAATTAACGTTCTGAAGAATTTGACCCAAGGGTCGCATATACAGGCTGAACAGGAGGGGTCCAAGAACTGACCCTTGAGGGACCCCATAGGTCATTGCCATTCGATAAGACTGAACACTACCAATGGTTACAAAATAACTCCTTTCCTCACTTTTTTTGAGCCACATATTTAATTGACTGAGCCTAGAGAATCGTTCATCTCCAAATTGTACAAATGGGAGAGGTCCACTAATAAAAACCTCAGCATCCAAACATTGCACTTTTGTTAGGAGATCAATGAAATCTCGCTTCAGTACCTCTGATTGCTGCTTGAGAACATCCGGGGCCCCTGTGTGTATTATGACAGATTTCACGGTTGGGTGCTGATTAGTGACCTCCAGGATTTTTTTTAGAGATATCAGACACCATGTCATTGGTAAAACACAGTACTTTGGTGTTCTTCTCACTGCAAAAACATTTCACATCCTTGACAGCTCCATCACCAACTATTCATGTTTGTGATGCCATAACGCGCTCTCTAGTATTGTCTTTGTTTTTGTGTTTTTCGTCCGTCTTTGGAGACCTTACACGACTCACTTACACAAGGGGAGACCTGCTAACCATCAAGGAGGCTACTCCGGACTTTCTGTCACCAACTTTCAAAAATCCGCTCAGTTTTTTCCCCGAGTTACTCACCGGAGCGGCGTCCGCGGTTTTCGGCGCATGGAGGCGGAAGCGGCGCCACAGAGGAAAACGAGCCGGCATTCATGTGAAACTCCGCAAGAGAGGACACAGATTGGCGTTCCCATCGATCCACCTCGCGAATGTACGCTCCCTACCCAACAAAATGGACGAGCTTCATCTTCTGTTAAAGACCAGTAAAGACTTCGGACGTTCTGCGGCCATGTGCTTCACGGAGACCTGGCTTTGCGACGCTGTACCCGATTGCGCCGTCATGCTTCCCGGCTTCAACATTCATCGAGCGGACCGCGACATGGAATCATCGGGGAAAACGAAGGGCGGCAGGATATGCCTCCATATCAACGAAAAATGGTGTACGGACGTCACGGTGCTCAGCACACACTGCAGCCCGCATTTGGAGTCGCTGTTTTTGAACTGTAAACCATTCTACTCGGCACGTGAGTTTGCATCACTTATACTGGCTGGAGTCTATATTACACCTCAAGCTAACACGAACGCCGCATTGCTAACGCTCGCCGAACAAGTCAACGAAATTGAAAAAAAACACCCGGACTCACCCCTCATTATTCTCGGGGACTTTAACAAAGCTAAACTCAACCACGAACTCCCTAAATACAAGCAGCACATCGAGTGTCCTACCAGGGAAAATAATACTTTAGACCACTGCTACACTACGGTAAAAAACGCATACCGTGCTATACCTCGTGCAGCCCTGGGCTCGTCTGATCACTGCTTAATTCACTTAATACCGACGTACAAGCAAGAACTTAAATGTGCGAAGCCTACAGTGAAAACAGTCAAAAAGTGGACCAATGAAGCCAAGATGGAACTTCAAAGCTGTTTAGACTGCACAGACTGGAGTGTCTTTGAAAATTCAGCTGGCAGCCTGGATGAATATACGGACACTGTCACATCAGTTTCTGTGAAGAGGTTTGTGTACCAACAAAATCATTTCGGACATTCACCAACAACAAGCCGTGGTTCACTGCTAAACTTAAGCAGCTTCGCCAAGCTAATGAAGATGCATATCAGAGCGGGGACAGGGCCCTGTATAATCGAGCTAGAAACCAGCTTACTAAAGAAATTAACATTGCAAAGAGGATCTATGCAGCAAAGTTGGAAAAACAGTTTAGCGCGAACGACTCAAAATCAGTCTGGCATGCATTCCAATCGCTGACTAATTACAAGCGACTATCCCCCCCAAGGTGAGAACAATAGCACACTAGCCAACGACTTGAATACCTTCTATTGCAGATTTGAAAAGGACAGTTTCACTCCACACACCCACCCGGCCGCACCCGCGACCACAACCACACTTCTGACTTCTGCGTTAACCATCCATGAACAGGATGTGAGACGCATCTTCAAACAACAGAAGATTAACAAAGCGGCAGGACCGGACCGGACCATGTGTCCCCATCCTGCCTCAAAGTCTGCGCGGACCAGCTCGCTCCAGTCTTCACTCAGATCTTTGGAAATGTGCGAAGTTCCATCCTGTTTCAAACGCTCCACCATCATTCCAGTCCCCAAGAAACCTGCAATCTCTGGTCTGAATGACTACAGGCCTGTCGCTTTGACATCTGTGGTCATGAAGTCCTTTGAACGTCTCGTGCTGGACCACTTCAAGAGTGTCACAGGTCCCCTGCTGGACCCCCTGCAGTTTGCCTACCAAGCGAACAGGTCTGCGGATGATGCAGTCAACATGGGACTGCACTTCATCCGAGAACACCTCGACAGTGCAGGGACCTACGCGAGGATCCTGTTCGTGGACTTCAGCTCAGCGTTCAACACCATCATCCCTGAACTCCTTTCAACCAAGCTTCTCCAGCTCAGCGTCTCACCTGCCATTTGCCAGTGGATTTACAGCTTTCTAACGGGCAGGACACAGCAGGTCAGGCTGGGGGAGGCCACCTCATCCACACGCAGCATCAGCACTGGGGCGCCCCAAGGTTGTGTCCTCTCTCCGCTGCTCTTCTCTCTCTACACGAACGACTGCACCTCAGCGAACCAGACTGTCAAGCTCCTGAAGTTTGCAGATGACACCGCTGTCATCGGCCTCATCAAGGACGGTGACGAGTCTGCATATCGACAGGAAGCGGAGCGGCTGGAGCTGTGGTGCGGCCGACAAAACCTGGAGCTGAACACGCTCAAGACGGTAGAGATGATCGTGGACTTCAGGAGGCATCCTTCGCCACAGCTGCCCCTCACGTTGTCCAACTGCCTTGTGTCAACCGTCGAGACCTTCAAGTTCCTGGGAATTACAATCTCTCAGGACCTGAAGTGGGCGACCAACATCAACTCCGTCCTCAAAAAGGCCCAGCAGAGGATGTACTTCCTGCGGCTTCTGAGAAAGCACAGCCTGCCACCGGAGCTGCTGAGACAGTTCTACACAGCGGTCATCGAATCAGTCCTGTGTTCTTCCATCACAGTTTGGTTTGGTGCTGCTACAAAAAAGGACAAACTCCGACTGCAACGGACAATCAAAACTGCTAAAAGGATTGTCGGTACCCCCCTACCCACCATTGAGGACTTGCACGCTGCCAGAACTAAGACAAGGGCGTGCAAAATCCTCTCGGACCGTCTGCACCCCGGTCACCAGCTCTTCCAGCTCCTTCCCTCAGGTAGGCGCTACCGATCAACGCAAACTAGAACTAGTAGACATTTCAACAGCTTCTTCCCTCTTGCGATCAACTTCTTAAACACCTAACCTATAATTCCATAACAACAAGCTGGAAATTTTTTGACTTGAGTTCGTTGTCACATTTCTGTGGGGCCAATTATGTATTACTCGTGCACTCACTGTAGTTGTCTCGCCATGCTGCACTATTTGCATATACTGGCCTCTCATGCCAGATTAGCATCTGCTCCATTTGCACACTGATTGAGGAGTATCTGTAACATTTGCACAACCAACATTGTCCCAGATCGCACTACTCGTCACTTTAAACCGCATACACTCCTTGAAGTCTCAGCGCCCTTTGCACAATGGTCATTGCACCGGACTATTGCAATATTAGTAATTCGAACTGCTCTAAGTGCTAGAGGACTCTGCATCTTTTTGCCTTTATGTCCCCAAAGTGTTCTGTAAATTGACTGTCTGTTGTACTAGAGCGGCTCCAACTACCGGAGACAAATTCCTTGTGTGTTTTGGACATACTTGGCAAATAAAGACGATTCTGATTTTTTTCTTGTATGATTTCGTTTCATACCCTTCAGGGGTGGTGAGGGATGAGCATTCTTGGCCAGGGTCTTGTAAAAGTGGCTCAAATGTATTTGTAAGTTTGATGTCAATGTTTGCATTGACTCACGTCCTTTTTTCTTGCCCTTCGCTGTAGCGACTGTCGACGGCCGCTCACTCGGCGTTGAAGCAGCCCGCAACGCACGCCAGCCGGATTCCTCGGTAATATGCTGGTGTTGTGTCCTCCCTTTTAGATGTTGTCCCATATCTTTGGGCTTTGCTCCCAGTAAATTCCAGGGAGAACTGCTGGATGGTCCATTACCGTTTCCTCAGTCCACATTCGTCCTCTTTGTTGAGATAAGTGGCTGTCTGTTAGCACACTCCTGCTCACCATTTTGAGATATCAGTAGTGTGGTTTCATTCCCCGACTGTCCATTTACATCCACATACACTTCAAGACGTTTTCAGGATTGACATCCTCTGCAGCACTTCATGATAGTCCTCAGTGGAAAAGGGAGGCATCTTGATTGCTGCTCTTGTTGCTCATAGCAGCCTTGTGCTAATTAGCAGGCCACGCTCACGTAATGGTGAGTGGGTTTCAGAAAATATTTGAATATAGCAACAACTGACTGTATCTACAAAAAAGTACAGTCCCACAGGTTTTTTTCGGCCGAAGGTTCACTTTCCAACAAGCCAATGACCCGAAACACACAGCTAAAATAACTGAGTGGCTTCAAAACAACTCCGTGACTGTTCTTAAATGGCCCAGCCAGAGCCCTGACTTAAACCCAATTGAGCATCTTTGGCGAGACCTGAAAATGGCTGTCCACCAATGTTCGCCATCCAACCTGACAGAACTGGAGACAGATCTTGGAGGAATGGCAGAGGATCCCCAAATCCAGGTGTGAAAAACTTGTTGCATCATTCCCAAAAAGACTCATGGTAATGGACTGCACTTATATTGCGCTTTATCTACACAGTGCCCAAAGTGCATTACAAAGCCTTAAATTCACACACACATTCATAAATCAATGGGCGACTGCTGCCATGGAAGGCGCTGCCAGGCCCGGTGGGAGCAAATTAGGGTTCAGTGTCTTGCCCAAGGACACTTCGACATGCGGACAGTCGTAGCAGGGATTCGAACCTGTTCTACTTACTGAGCCAAAGCCACCCGAACATAATCCCATTGGTATCGCAAGACAAGTCCAGATCTGTGTGACAAAGCACCAAGGACTAAACGAAAAAAGAGGTTTGATGAAGACCTGATATTGTATTTCAAAATAAGTATCTGAAAACTGCATATTTTGCTGTCATTACTTCCTATCTGAAAAAATCTGTTTAAAAAAAATCTATGAGGTGTCGCAACACCGGTCCAGTCTGGGGGACAGTACACCACCCCAGGTTTCCAACAAAAGAGGTCCCATCCAAATCTGATGTGGTATTTCAGAGTAAAAGTCCCCTGAATTATGCATATTTCACTGTCACTACCACTGATTTAAAAGAATCATCACAAAAAAAAAAAGAGATATCGCAACACCGGTTCAGTCTGGGGGACAGTACATGACCCCAGGTCTCCAACAACAGAGGTCCCATCCAAATCTGATGTGGCATTTCAAAATAACAGTCCCCTAAAATTGGTATATTTCACTGTCATTACAACGGATTTCAAAAATTCATTTAAAAAAATCTATTAGAGATCGCAACAACAGTCCACTTCTGGGGGACACTACACCACCCCAGGTTTCCAACAAAAGAGGTCCCATCCAAATCTGATGTGGCATTTCAAAATAAAAGTCAGCTAAAATATGCATGTTTCACTGTCACTACCACTGATTTAAAACATTCATTAAAAAATAAAATCTATGAGATATCGCAACCCAGTACTGGGGGACAGTACACCACCCCAGGTTTCCAACAAAAGAGGTCCCATCCAAATCTGATGTGGCATTTCAAAATAAAAGTCCCCTGAAATTGGTATATTTCACGGTCATTACCACGGATTTAAAAAATTTATTTAAAAAAAATCTATGAGATATCGCAACAACAGTCCAGTTTTGGGGGACACTACACCACCTCAGGTCTCCAAAAAAAGAGGTCCCATCCAAATCTGATGTGGCATTTCAAAATAAAAATCCCCTCAACCCTCATACTTCACTGTCATCACCACAGATTTAAAAAATTCATTAAAACAAATGAGATATCGCAAAACCAGTCCAGTTCTGGGGGACACTACACCACCCCAGGTTTACAACAAAAGAGATCCCACCCAAATCTGATGGGGCATTTCAAAATAAAAGTCCCCTGAAATTGGTATATTTCACTGTCACTAGCACTGATTTAAAACATTCATTAAAAAAAAAAATCTATGAGATATCGCGACAAGTCCAGTTCTAGGGGACACTACACGACGCCAGGTCTCCAACAAAAGAGGTCCCACCCAAATCCGATGTGGCATTTCAAAATAAAAGTCCCCTCAACCCTGCATATTTCACTGTCACTACCACTGAATTTAAACATTCATTTTAAAAATATTCTATGAGATATCGCAACACCAGTCCAGTTCTGGGGGATTCTACACCAACCGAGGTTTCCAACAAAAGAGGTCCCATCCAAATCTGATGAGGCATTTCAAAATAAAAGTCACCTGAAATTGGTATATTTCACTGTCATTACCACGGATTTCAAAAATTCATTAAAAATATTCTGTGAGATATCGCAACACCAGTCCAGTTCTGGGGGACACTCCACCACCCCAGGTATCCAACAAAAGTGGTACCACCCAAATCTGATGTCCATCCATCCATCCATTTTCTACCGCTTATCTGAGGTCTGGTCACGGGGGCAGTAGCTTTAGCAGGGACGCCCAGACTTCCCTCTCCCCAGCCACTTCATCCAGCTCTTCCAGGGGGATCCCGAGGCATTCCCAGGCCAGCCGAGAGACATAGTCTCTCCACAGTGTCCTGGGTCTTCCCCGGGGTCTCTTTCCGGTGGGACGTGTCCAGAACCCCTCACGAGGTGTCCGGGTGGCATCCGAATCAGAAGCCCCAGCCACCTCATCTGGCTCCTCTCAATGCGGAGGAGCATCGGCTCTAATTTGAGCTCCTCCTGGATGACCGAGCTTCTCACCCGATCTCTAAGGAAGAGCCCGAATACCCTGTGGAGGAAACTAATTTCGGCCGCTTGCACCCGGGATCTCGTTCTTTCGGTCACGACCCACAGCTCGTGACCATAGGTGAGGGTAGGAATGTAGATCGACCAGTAAATTGAGAGCTTCGATTTTCGGCTTAGCTCCTTCTTTACCACAACGGACCGATACAAAGTCCACATTACTGCAGATGCTGCACCTTGAACTCCTCCATTTGGGGCAGGATCTCATCCCCAACCTGATACGGCATGCCACCCTTTTCCGACTGAGGACAAAGGTCGCAGATTTGGAGGTGCTGATTCTCATCCCAGCCGCTTCGCACTCGGCTGCGAACCGCTCCAGTGAGAGTTGGAGATCACGGCCTGATGAAACCAACAGAACCACATCATCTAGAAAAAGCAGACATGCAATTCTGAACCTGGGCGAATCTCATCCACCCCCGAGGCCTTGCTACCGAGTAGCTTTTTCACCACCTCGGTGACCTCAACCCCAGAGATAGGAGATCCCGCCTCAGAGAACCCAGACTGTGCTTCCTCATAGGAAGGCGTGTCGGCTGAATTAAGGAGGTCTTCGAAGTATTTTCCCCACCAACTCACAACGTCCTGAGTCGAAGTAAGCAGCGCCCCATCCCCACTATACACAGTGTTGATTGTGCACTGCTTCCCCCTCCTGAGACGCCGGATGATTGACCAGAATTTCCTCGAAGTCTTTCTCCATGGCCTCACCGAACTCCTCCCATGCCCAAGTTTTTGCTTCATCGACCACCAAAGCTGCATTCCGCTTGGCCAGCCGGTACCCATCAGCTGCCCAGCAGGAGCGCTCTCCAGAACCCCCTCTAAGGACTCCAAAAAGGGTGGGTACTCTGAACTGCTGTTTGGTGCATAGAACCCTAACATACAGGCGCCGAGCCAGGGGGCAATAAGTATACCCACACCTCCTCGGCGCCTCTCACCGTTGGCAACTCCAGAGTGGAAGAGAGTCCAACCCCTCTCGAGAGGACTGGTACCAGAGCTCAGGCCGTGTGTGGAGGCGAGCCCAACTATATCTAGTCGGAACTTTTCGCCCTTGCACACCAGCTGGGGCTCCTTCCCTGCCAGAGAGGTGACATCCCATGTCCCTAGAGCCAGTTTCTGCAGTCGGTGATCAGATCGCCTAGGTCTCTGCCTTCGGCCACCGACCAGCTCACACTGCACCCGACCGCTATGGCCCCTCCCACAGGTGGTGAGCCCATGGGAAGGGGGACCCACGTTACCCTTTCGGGCTGTGCCCGGCCGGGCCCCATGGGTGCAGGCCCGGCCACCAGGTGCTCGCCTTTGACCCCCACCTCCAGGCCTGGCTCCGGAGGTGACCCGCGTCCGGGGAAGGGAAAACGTCTTCCTGAATTGTTTGTCATCATCTGGGTTTTTGGAGCTGTGCTTTGTCTGGTCCCTCACCTATGACTGTTTGCCATGGGTGACCCTGCCAGGGGCATAAAGCCCCAAACAATTTAGCTCGTAGGATCAATGGGACACACAAACCCCTCCACCATGATAAGGTGACAGCTCAAGGAGGGGCCAAATCTGATGTGGCATTTAAAAATAAAAGTCCCCTGAAATATGCATATTTCAGTCACTGCCACTGATTTCAAACATTCATTTAAAAAAATCTGTCAATATTACTACTTTTAAGAAATAATTAGAAATAATCCCATTTGTATCGCAATACCTTTCTTTACCCTTCATACATGTAGGAGACAATCACAGGATGCTACTACATTACAGCCATCACCATTTGATGTAGTATATCTGCAGTCTTTAAAAAACCCAGATTGTTTTATCATTAAATATGATTTTTTTTTGGGTATCAACATTAACACTTTAAACACTGAAGTAATTTCTCATGCCAGTCTGACACTGGAAGGAAGACATGCATTGATCCATCCATTTCAACAGCACTTACCCTGTTGAGTCGCGGGGTGTTGGAGCCAACCTCTACTAGGTTCGGGCAAGACAGGAAAAACCCTGAGCTGGTCGGCAGTCAGTCGCAGGGCACATATACTGCAGAGACCATCATTGAGTGGGAACTAAACCCACGCTGGCTGCATTGAAGTCAGGCGAATGAACCATGACACCATCAGTTACTGGAAGTAAAACGGTATATTTTATTTTGATTTTTTTTTTTTTAATGTTGATCAAACCTCTTTTGGTGGAGACCTGGTGTGGTGTAGTGTCTCCCAGAACTTGACTGGTGTTGCGATATTGGATAGATTTTATTTAATGTTTTAAATCAGTGGTAGTGACAGTGAAATATGCACGGTTGAGGGGACTTTTATTTTGAAATGTCACATCAGATTTGGGTGGGACCTCTTTTGTTGAAACCCTGGGGTGGTGTTCTGTCCCTCAGAACTGGACTGGTGTTGCGATATCTCATAGAATATCTTTAATGAATGTTTTTAATCAGTGGTAGTGACAGTGAAATATACCAATTTCAGGGGCGTTTTATTTTGAAATGCCACATCAGATTTGGGTGGGACCTCTTTTGTTGGAGACCTGGGGTTGTGCAGTGTCCCCCAGAACTGGACCAGTGTTGCAATACATTCATAGATTTTTTTAAATTAATGTTTGAAATCCGTGGTAATGACAGTGAAATATACCAATTTCAGAGGACTTTTATTTTGAAATGCCACATCAGATTTGGGTGGGACCTCTTTTGTTGGAGACCTGGGGTTGTGCAGTGTCCCCCAGAACTGGACCGATGCTGCAATACCTCAAAGATTTTTTTAAACAGATTTTTTCAGTCAGGGCTAATGATAGCAAAATAGAATAGAGATAATAGAAGACAATATTAGATCTTCATCAAACCTCTTTTCATGGAGTCCTTGGTGGACTGTCACACAGATCTGGACTTGTCTTGCGATACCAATGGGATTATTTTAGAGTGGCTTTGGCTCAGTACGTAGAACAGGTTTGAATCCCTGCTACGACTGTCCGCATGTGTCCTTGGGAATAATCACTGAACCTCAATTTGCTCCCAGTGGGCCTGGCAGCACCTTGCATGGCAGCAGTCACCCATTGGTTTATGAATGCGTGTGTGAATGTGAGGCTTTGTAAAGCGCTTTGGGCACTGTGATGGTGTAGATAAAGTGAACAGGCTAATTTATTTTTCCTAAGATATCAAATAAACTACATTTTTAATGCATCTCAAGATTCAATAACATTAACCTTGCTGGTTGCATTCCTTAACCGAAGAGCATTGACGTCCATATTATTGAGGGAGCTTTTATTTTGAAGGTGGCTTTCGCCGCGAGTTGGCGACTTATTACCGTAATGCCTAGTATGAACAAAATTAGGTTTGACTGCTACTTTACGAGTGGAGGCTGGCTTGACCGCAGTAGAAAAAAATGAAAGCTGGGGTGGTGGAAGAGCTCTATGTTTTCATTGTGCCCAATCTAACTACTGCAGAATGAGGATGCACGTATTAAAAGATTAAGCACGAACGGCTCCAATAAGCGACGATATGTAATTTGAGCCTGCTGAGGAATGAGCTCAAACTGGACGCAGAGCTGTTGATAAAGGAAGCAGCACTGAATAAACACAGCAAAAGACGGACATTTCCTGGAAGCTTGTACGCCGCAGCGTTCATAAGAGTCACTGCCGAGCCCTTTTTTGACATTATACTGTGATAAATTGCTTTCGTAAGGAGGCCAAACAATTTTGGTCAAACGTCTATAACGGTTTCAAAAATGCGCTGAGGGGCAGGGAAAACTCGGAAACCGTTCAACTAAACAGACAATCGTTTGAAAATTGCGTTCAAACTTTACACACGGAGGAAGCCTGATGCATATACAGTGAATATGTAGGCTACGAAACAGAAAGTAGAGGTGTACGTACCAAGAGGGGAGCTTTTTTGGGGTGGACAGGAAAGGGGGCTGCTCCTCACTGCTGTCCAATGTTTTCGCTTTGCGGCTGGCGTGGAGATGGGCAACTGGGCATGCGCGAGAAAACAAGGACGCGAGGGGAACCCACATCACGTTTTTGAGCAGTGCAGCCAATCACCGGGGCCGTATCTGATCCAGGCGGAAATTGAGCTCCTTGGATTGCAGAAAACTGTTAACGTTGTTATTCGACACAAAAATTATTATTATTATTATTATGCCATTATTATTCTACATTATGTCTTCCTGCTTCAACATTTATTTACCAATTCAAAGCATTCCAACAACAAAATAATTTTGACATTCCCCAAATTCCCTCATGACACATATTGCACATTTCCTACGGAATCAGAAGACGCTCAAAAAGGTTTGTGTGAACCTTTTTGGAGCTAATCTGATGCCATAATTTCCCTTTACAGTTCTCATTTTACTGTCATAAAATACCCACATTTTTCCCACATTATGATCTATTGTACATTATTCCCTCCTCCTACATAATTTCTCGATTGATTCAAACCATTCTAACTTGTAACTGTTCAGCTCATTTCACTTCATTCCAGATCATTCGATATCATTCCACATTATTTCATAACATTCCGTAATAGTCAACATCATTCTGTGTCATCCCAATACCATTCAATATTATTCCATATGATTTAATTCAGCATTAACATGGAATTTCTCCACAAATTTGAGTCTAGCTTTAGTTATTATTTGTCCATGTAATATACTTAAGACCTCCGGGCACTCCAGTTTCCTCACACACCCCAAAAAACATGCATGGTAGGTTAATTGACAACTCTAAATTGCCTGTAGGTGTGAATGTGAGTGTGACTGGTTGTTTGTTTAGATGTGCCCTGCGATTGGCTGGCGATCGGTTCAGCGTGTACCCCGCCTCTCGCCCGAAGATAGCTGGGATGGGCTCCAGCACGCCCATGACCCCAGTGAGGATAAGCAGAATGGAAGATGAGTGAATGAATGCTTCAAGAATTCTGTGTCTGTGAACTGTCAGCTGTAGCTAACATCCATCCATCCATCTTGTACCGCTTATCCGAGGTCGGGTCGCGGGGGCAGTAGCTTTAGCAGGGACGGCCAGACTTCCCTTTCCCCAGCCACTTCATCCATCTCTTCCGGGGGGGAGAGCTAAACAAGTTTGTCACTGCAGCGTTCCCAGGCCATCCGAAGGATGTATTCTCCCCAGCGTGTACTGGGTCGTCCTCAGGGTCTTCTCCCGGTGGGACGTGCCCGGAACACCTCACCAGGTCAGATGCCCCAGCCACCTCATCTGGCTCCTCTCGATGTGAAGGAGCAACGGCTCTACTCTGAGATCCTCCCGGATGACCGAGCTTCTCACCCTATCTCTAAGGGAGAGCCAGGACACCCTGCGGAGGAAACTCATTTCTGCCGCTTGTATCCGGGATCTTGTTCTTTCGGTCACGACCCACAGCTCGTGACCATAGGTGAGGGTAGGAACGTAGATCGACCGGTAAATCGAGAGCTTCGCCTTTCGGCTTAGCTCTTTCTTTACCACAACGGATCGAGACAAAGTCCGCATCACTGCAGACGCTGCACCGATCCGCCTGTCGATCTGCCGTTCCATTCTTCCCTCACTCGTGAACAAGACCCCAAGATACTTGAACTCCTCCACTTGGGCAGGATCTCATCACCGACCTGGAGAGGGCACGCCACCCTTTTCCGACTGAGGACCAGGGTGTCAGATTTGGAGGTGCTGATTCTCATCCCAGCCGCTTCACACTCGGGTGTGAACTGCTCCAATGAGAGTTGGAGGTCACGGCTTGATGAAGCCAACAGAACCACATCATCTGCAAAAAGCAGAGATGCAATACTGAGGCCACCAAACCGGACCCCCTCTACGCCTCGGCAGCGCCTAGAAATTCTGTCCATAAAAGTTATGAACAGAATCGGTGACAAAGGGCAGCCTTGGCGGAGTCCAACCCTCACCGTAAACGAGTCCGACTTACTGCCGGATATGCGGACCAAACTCTGACTCCGGTCGTACAGGGACCAAACAGCCCGTATCAGGGGGTTTGGGACCCCATACTCCCGAAGCACCCCCCACAGGACCACCCGAGGGACACGGTCGAACGCCTTCTCCAAGTCCACAAAACACACTGCTCCTCCTGAATCTGGGATTCAACTTCCCGACGGACCCTCCTCTCCAGCACCCCTGAATAGACCTTACCAGGGAGGCTGAGGAGTGTGAGGTCGAGTCGAGGTCAGCAGCGCCCCATCCCCACTATACATAGTGTTGATGCTGCACTGCTTTCCCCTCCTGAGACGGAGGGATGGAGTCTCCAGCGGGAGCGCTCTCCAGCACCCCCTCCAAGGACTCCAAAAAGTGTGGGAACTCTGAACTGGTGTTTGGTGCACAGGCACAAACAACAGTCAGGACCCGTCCCCCCACCCGAAGGCGGAGGGAGGCTATCCTCTCGTCCACCGGGATGAACCCCAACGTTGTCACGTACGTGGTTAAGGCGAGGGCGAGTAACGCAAGGCAAGAACATGGTGGACCCAATTGCAGGGAAGCAGGGAGGCAAGGCAGGAGTGTGGGAGTCTCAAAATAATATTTAATCTTCAAAAAGGGAAAACTAAACAAAGTCCCACAACAGATACCAATCAAATCAAAGTAACAAAGAAACACTCGAATATCTAAAACTGGAAACAAACTATGACCTGTGAGTAAGACGTGGAATAGAAAGGGAGAATGACACCTGACAATAACATACCACAATGATAAAGACAACTGATGACTATGACATGGCAGAGACATGTGACAACGACAATGAACCGACAAGAACTGAAAGAAACCAGGGAACTAAATACAAACAGATAGACGAGACAACGAGGAACACCTGGACAAGACATGAGTGGCTGGAGAGAGCTGATTGGTCGACACAAAGCAGACAAGAACAGGTGGACACAACAACTTAATGAGCACACGACAAACATGGAACACAGGAAAACATGGAACAAAACTAAACACAACCCAAACCAAAACACAGACCATGACAAACGTACAGGCGCCGAGCCGGGGAGCAATAAGTATCCCCACACCTGGTCGGCGCCTCTCACCGTGGGCAACTCCAGAGTGGAAGAGAGTCCAAAGCCTCCCGAGAGGACTGGTAGCAGAGCCCAAGCTGTGCTTGGAGGCGAGTCTGTCGCCGGGCATCGTATCGCCAAGGTACCCGCCTTCGGCCACCGCCCAGCTCGCACTGCACCCGACCCCTATGGCCCCTCCCACAGGTGGTGAGCCCATGGGAAGGGGGACCCAAATTACCCTTTCGGGCTGTGCCCGGCCGGGCCCCATGGGTGCAGGCCCGGCCACCAGGCCCTCTCCTTCAAGCCCCAACTCCAGGCCTGGCTCCCGAGGGGGGCCCCGGTGACCCAAGGGAAACCTGAGTCCATAATTTGTCTTGTTCATAAGGGGTCTTTGAGTCGTGCTTTGTCTGGTCCCTCACCTAGGACCTGTTTGCCATTGGTGACCCTGCCAGGGGCATAAAGCCCCAGACAACTTAGCTCCTAGGATCATTGGGACACACAAACCCCTCCATCACGATAAGGTGAAGGCTCAAGGAGGGGTGTATCTAACATGCAGCAAGTAATTTTTCCAACAAGATGGCGCCCCAGCACATTACTTGCATGAGGTTTGTGTGTTCCAGGATGAGCAGTTCCCAGATCGGTGGGTTGGTCGTCATGGTCCCGTGGAATGGACTCCCTGTTCACCTTACCTCACACCATGTTTTTTTTTTCTTGTGGGGTTAAAGCAAGTCAAAAGTCTATGGAAAAAGGTGGTGCATACGTCGAGGTGTCCCACTGACCTGCGGATGAGGATTCCAAATCAAAGATGGCAGCACAAATATTCTCAGGTAATATAGGTTTTACCCTGTGAATTTCATCGACTTTATCCATCCATCCATTTTCTGAGCCGCTTCTCCTCACTAGGGTCGCGGGCGTTCTGGAGCCTATCCCAGCAATCATCGGGCAGGAGGCGGGGTACACCCTGAACTGCTTGCCAGCCAATCGCAGGGCACATACAAACAAATAACCATTCGCACTCACATTCAGACCTACGGGCAATTTAGAGTCTCCAATTCATGCATGTTTTTGAGATGTGGGAGGAAACCGGAGTGCCCGGAGAAAACCCACGCTGGCACGGGGAGAACATGCAAACTCCACACAGGCGGGGCCGGGGATTGATCCCGGTCCTCAGAACTGTGAGGCTGACGCTCTAACAAGTCAGCCACCGTGCCGCCTCATCTACTTTATGTTTCAATGAAATTTTCAATGAAAGAATACATATTATTATATTTTTAAAAGGAGGCTCAAGACTCACCTATTTGGTTTAGCTTTTTATTGATTTCTTAATAATTTATCAAGATATTTATTTTTTACTTAATTATTTACAGGGGGGGCAAGTACACTGCTGGGGGTGTGACATCAATAAATCAATACTTTGATGTCACAAGGGGTCACACCATTTAGTTCTAGCACGGAGGTATGCAATCTCTATCCTTGAAGAAGTGGTAATGGATACAAGGACATTTTCTGAGGTCACTTTCCAGATATGGCTGCTGCAGCTAACATTTTTACTTTCTGAGGGAGAGTGACGGTTGCAAAATGGACTCTGTCCCTCTTCAGTTTCTGTCTTACAGTTTGTTTCATATCGAGCTCCATGTACTCCTGCTTCTGCCTGTCATACTGAGGCCAAGCGACCAGCCCTGGGCCATTGGGTGACCTAAGGAGAAAAATGTTAAAGCCTGTCATTGTAATGGTCAATGTATTATTATTATTTTTGAAACAAAGAACATCCACATCATGTGTCTAAGTGATCAAAGTTTCCAAAATTGCTACTGCAGATATACAGAATGCTGCACATCAGCTTTACTTAATGTGTCAATCTGAACTCAAACTTCATCTACAATATCATCATATAATTTAGTTATTCCATCCATCCATTTTCTGTACCGCTTATCCTCACAAGGGTCGTTTGTTGGTTCACTTGACAATTAATCGCTTGTTAGACATTTTACTCGATGGATTGGTAAGAATAGGCATCTAGATACTTCAATTTGTTTCAAGAATTCTTTTTTCTGTTTGCACATAATTTTTGTGTGGTTAGAGACACTTACTCCCCAAGAAATTCATTGTTACCATGAGTAAAATGGTAGCTAGATAAACTGTACGGCTGGATAAATAGCTACATTAGCTAGCTTTATCTGGTTGTTCTTACTCACCCAGTACGGACAAAATTGGCCCAGTATTTCATTATAGTTAAACAATGTTGTTCATCCCCTTTGGTAATGTTTCCTGAAAACACATCAAAGGGAATCAGATAAGACAAATGGACTATGATCTACAACCCCAATTCCAATGAAGTTGGGACATTGTGTTAAACATAAATAAAAACAGAATACAATGATTTGCAACTCATGTTCAACCTATATTTAATTGAATACACTAAAAAGACAAGATATTTAATGTTCAAACTGATCAACTTTATTGTGTTTAGCAAATAATCATTAACTTGGAATTTTATGGCTGCAACACGTTCCAAAAAGGATGGGACTGGCGGCAAAAAAGACTGAGAAAGTTGAGGAATGCTCATCAAATACCTGTTTAGAACATCCCACAGGTGAACAGGCTAATTGGGAACAGGTGGGTGCCATGATTGGGTATAAAAGGAGCTTCTCTGAATTGCTCAGTCATTCACAAGCAAAGATGGGGCGAGCTTCACCTCTTAGTGAACAAGTGGGTGAGAAAATAGTCGGAAAGTTTAAGGACAATGTTCCTCAACGTACATCCATCCATTTTCTGTACCGCTTTATCCTCACACCGCGCAATTGCAAGGAATTTAGGGATTTCATCATCACTGTCCATAATATCATCAAAAGGTTCAGAGAATCTGGAGAAATCACTGCATGTAAGGGGCAAGGCCGAAAACCAACATTGAATGCCCGTGACCTTCAATCCCTCAGGCGACACTCCATCAAAAACCAACATCAATGTGTAAAGTATATCACCACATGGGCTCAGGAACACTTCAGAAAACCAATGTCAGTAAATACAGTCCGGCGCTACATCCGTAAGTGCAAGTTGAAACTCTACTATGCAAAGCAAACGCCATTTAACAACAACATCCAGAAACGCCGCCGGCTTCTCTGGGCCTGAGCTCATCTAAGATGGACTGATGCAAAGTGGAAAAGTGTTCTGTGGTCCGAAGAGTCCACATTTCAAATTGTTTTTGGAAAATGTGGACGTCGTGTCCTCCGGGCCAAAGAGGAAAAGAAGCATCAGGACTGTTATGGACGCAAAGTTCAAAAGCCAGCATATGTGATGGTATGGGGCTGTGTTAGTGCCATTGGCATGGGTAACTTACACATCTGTGAAGGCACCATTAATGCTGAAAGGTACATACAGGTTTTGGAGAAACATATTCTGCCATCCAAGCAACGTCTTTTTCATGGACGCCCCTGCTTATTTCAGCAAGACAATGCCAAACCACATTCTGCACGTGTTACAACAGCGTGGCTTCGTAGTAAAAGAGTGCGGGTACTAGACTGGCCTGCCTGCAGTCCAGACCTGTCTCCCATTGAAAATGTGTGGGGCATTATGAAGCGTAAAATACAACAAGGGAGACCCCGGACTGTTGAACAGCTGAAGCTGTACATCAAGCAAGAATGGGAAAGAATTCCACCTACAAAGCTTCAACAATTACTGTCCTCAGTTCCCAAACATTTATTGAATGTTGTTCAAAGAAAAGGTGATGTAACACAATGATAAACATGTCCCAGCTTTTTTGGAACGTGTTGCAGCCATAAAATTCTAAGTTAATGATTATTTGCTAAAAGCAATCAAGTTTATCAGTTTGAACATTAAATATCTTGTCTTTGTAGTGTATTCAATTAAATATAGGTTGAGCATGATTTGCAAATCATTGTATTCTGTTTTTATTTATGTTTAACACAACGTCCCAACTTCATTGGAATTGGGGTTGTATACTGTAGGTGCTATATAGACCAAAAATAACATTTACCTTCGCATACACCCCCCAAATATTTTCATACTCACCATGAACCCCACACTCACCCGAAAAATCTGTGAGAGATTTTTTGATGTACTGTATGGTGGTAAATGTTATTTTATGGCCTCTATGGCAACTCATAATGATCATTTCATTCATTCATGACAGCAAAAGGCGTTTACATTAAAATTTTCTTCACCTTGCTGGTACAGTATATTATAAATTACAGATAGGATATAATACACAACATACCCATAATATTTACATTACCACTCCAGAAACATCCGCCAAACACAAAGCTGACATCATCTCCATGATCTGCCTTCACGAAACGGGGCCTGAGGTCTTTGTATGTCTCAGCACAATATCCGAACTCATACATGTAAACTGGATTGCCCGCATCTAAACATGAAAGACAATTCAAAATCAAGGAACGAATGGACAAGGCCAATCAAAGGATGCAGCTAAACAAGTTTGTCACTGCAGGTAATGACCTTGATATGATCTGTTTAAAGTACATCAGAGGATTGCCAAAAATGTGATAAAAACGTTTATCATATGAGGTTTAAAATAGATTAAAGCAGCACTGTGTCATATTATTAATAATACAGTGGACCCCGACTATTCGCGGAGGTTAGGGACCTTGCCAGACCCCGAATAGCAAATATCTGCTGATATTTGAGGCCCCTAAATTTTATTTTTTTTTTTTAAACCACAATAATTCTTGAAAGGTGGGGATATACCGCCAATAAATGTGTTTTGGATGCTAACCCTAACCTCCCCCCCAAAAAGTTGGAAAAATAAATAAAAATAAATAAATCAGAGCAAAAATGGGAAAAATATGGGAATAAGTGTATCTGCAGGTGCCGAAGCGCGAGTATGTGGGGGTCTACTGTATACATATAAATAAAAGTTTGTCTGACCTGTGTGGTAGTCTGCCACTTTGACAACAGGTAGCGTCATCAGGAGGTCTCCCATGAGTTCAGTGAATGTGTCTCTAATGGCAACTGGGGTGTTGGCAGTTTTCAGGTATTCGTCCACAATGAGACTGTTGGCTAAAGATGCCTACAGTAAAGACAAGAAATAACGGTTGGCCCACTAGAGCTTATATGAATATTATATTTTTAACTGACAATGTGAAACACAAAGACAATGATAGAGTAGCTTCATATTTATGCCAAAGTAAATAAATAAATAAATAAAAACACCAGCTATTTAGTTGTGGAGTAATACTTAAAAAAAAAAAATCTCAGCGGGTATCATCCATCCATCCATTTTTTGAGCCGCTTCTCCTCACTAGGGTCGCGGGCGTGCTGGAGCCTATCCCAGCTGTCATCGGGCAGAAGGCGTGGTACACCCTGAACTGGTTGCCAGCCAATCGCAGGGCACATACAAACAAACAACCATTCGCACTCACATTCACACCTACGGGCAATTTAGAGTCTCCAATTAATGCATGTTTTTTGGGATGTGGGAGGAAACCGGAGTGCCCAGAGAAAACCCACGCAGGCACGGGGAGAACATGCAAACTCCACACAGGCAGGACCGGGCAATTGAACCCGGGTCCTCAGAACTGTGAGGCTGACGCTTTAACCAGTCGGCCACCGTCAATCCCCGGTCCTGCCTGTGTGGAGTGTGTTCAGGGTGCACCAGTTCAGGGTGCACCCCACCTCTCACACAGAGTCAGCTGGGATAGGCTCCACCACGCCCATGACCCTTGTGAGGATAAGCGGTATGGAACATGAATGAATGAATGTTTTTGGGTGTTCTTAATAAAGAATTAAAGTGCATCATTAATTAGGAACAGACTTTAGAAGAACTGTTAATTAATGAGTCCCAGAAAGTTAAAATATCACATCTTTGTTTTTGTCATCATAAATGTCATAATTAACAACTTTCATGGAGCTCACCGCTTCAGGATTGAACATTTTCACCATTGCCAGCACAGAGTCTCTTGTCATACCGTTCTCCCAGCCAGGAAGAGCAAAACTCTGCAAACCACATTTACCAATGTGCATGAATTCAAATTGTTTGTCATCAGTATTAAAAGCAATTGATGTGTTATCGAAGACACATATAAATATTTATTTTATATTTAGAATTAAAGCAGTAAAGAAAAAACCTGAGGCAGAATCCATCCAAATTCATGGTTGGTTATTCCCATCAAAACCGGAACTGGCATGACTTCTTTCCTCTTTAGAAGCTCCTCTGCAGTATCAGTCAGAAAGACACCGTCGACCACGCCTCCCAGGTAAATTTTCATCTGAACACAACATGCAAAGAAATCTAGTCTATTCAACTAGAACGTTTGCTTCTGCATACTACATGCATTCCATTTACCTTTTTAGTCGCATCAACTAACTCTTCTTTGCTCTTTCCTCTCAAGCACTGAAGCAGTTCCTGTGACGTACTGTCATCACATCCCGTCAGGTTGGCTACAATCTGATTGTAATAAAATGTTGAATTTAAATTTTTAAAATCCAACAAAACCCCAGTGCACAAACAACACACAAGATGCATGTACTGTCTATTTGTATTTATAAAGTAAAATGCCATTTTGATAATTATTTTCATGTTCTGCACAGGTTACTTATTTTTTTATGTAAGTTTTTTTTTGTAGTTTTTTAATTTTATTCAACATTTTTCATAAATTCGCTGCAGGGATTCTAGTCTTAAGATTGTGCTATGTAATTGTTACAGGTGTCTCACACACACCAAAAGACTCGATTTAAACTGCATGTCTCAAGTGACACAATTCAGATACACCATGCGTCATGGCAGTGTGAAGAGAAAAAAAGGCAGGGAATCGGATATCCTCAGCTTGGAATCAATCCTTTTCCAAATGTGGATACAAATTTGATAAGGACAGATCTTACATGCAGGATATAATGTACTTCGTCAATGAGAGCTTGACATCATTGAAATACAGTACACCAATTGATGATGTATTCTACACCCATGTCTGCCACCAAAAAAAAAAAAACTCTCTTCTGAGAATGCATAGACCATTGAATTTGGTCTAAATATTTTACATTATATGTGTCAATCATTAAATAAAGAAAATTGCAGATGTCACCCTCATTTGAATCAATAGTGGTAAGATTCAGCAGAGTTGACAAAAATACCATGCAACATTTTAGATAGACATTATCTTCATCCATCCATCTTCTACCGCTTATCCGAGGTCAGATCGAGGGGGCAGTAGCTTTAGCAGGGATGCCCAGACTTTCCTGTCCCCAGCCACTTCATCCATCTCTCCCGGGGGGATCGTGACCATAGGTGAGGGTATGAACGTAGATCGACCGGTAAATCGAGAGCTTCGCCTTTCGGCTTAGCTCCTTCTTTACCACAACGGATCGATACAAAGTCTGCATCACTGCAGACGCTGCACCGATCCGCCTGTCGATCTCCCGTTCCATTCTTCCCTCACTCTTGAACAAGAACCCAAGATACTTGAACTCCTCCACTTGGGGCAGGATCTCATCCCCGACCTGGAGAGGGCACGCCACCCTTTTCCGACTGAGGACCATGGTCTCAGATTTGGAGGTGCTGATTCTCATCCCAGCCGCTTCACACTCGGCTGTGAACTGCTCCAATGAGAGTTGGAGGTCACGGCTTGATGAAGCCAACAGAACGACATCATCTTCAAAAAGCAGAGATGCAATACTGAGGCCACCAAACCGGACCCTCTCTACGCCTCGGCTGCGCCTAGAAATTCTGTCCATAAAAGTTATGAACAGAATCGGTGACAAAGGGCAGCCTTGGCGGAGTCCAACCCTCACCGGAAACAAGTCTGACTTACTGCCAGATATGTGGACCAAACTCTGACTCCGGTCGTACAGGGACCGAACAGCCCATACCAGGGGGTTCGGTACCCCATACTCCCGAAGCACCCCCCACAGGACCACCCGAGGGACACGGTCGAACGCCTTCTCCAAGTCCACAAAACACATGAAGACTGGTTGGGCGAACTCCCATGCACCCTCGAGGACCCTGCCAAGGGTGTAGAGCTGGTCCACTGTTCCACGGCCAGGACGAAAACCACACTGCTCCTCCTAAATCTGGGATTCAACTTCCCGACGGATCCTCCTCTTCAGCACCCCTGAATAGCCCTTACCAGGGAGGCTGAGGAGTGTGGTCCCCCTGTAGTTGGAACACACCCTCCGGTCCCCCTTCTTAAAAAGGGGGACCACCACCCCAGTCTGCCAATCCAGAGCCACTGTCCCCAATGTCCACGTGATGAGGCACAGGCGTGTCAACCAGGACAGCCCTACAACATCCAGAGCCTTGAGGAACTCCGGGCGAATCTCATCCACCCCTGGGGCCTTTCCACCGAGGAGCTTTTTAAACCACCTCGGTGACCTCAACCCCAGAGATAGGAGAGCCCGCCTCAGAGAACCCAGACTCTGCTCCCTCATGGGAAGGCGTGTCGGTGGAATTGAGGAGGTCCACCGGCTCACAACGTCCCGAGTCGAGGTCAGCAGCGCCCGATCCCCACTATACACAGTGTTGATGGTGCATTGCTTTCCCCTCCTGAGACGTCGGATGGTGGACCACAATTTCCTCGAAGCCATCCGGAAGTCTTTCTCCATGGCCTCACCGAACTCCTCCCATGTCCGAGTTTTTGCTTCAGCGACCACCAAAGCTGCATTCATCTTGGCCAGCCGGTACCCATCAGCTGCCTCAGGAGTCTCAAAGGCCAAAAAGGCCCGATAGGACTCCTTCTTCAGCTTGACGGCATCCCTCACCATTGGTGTCCACCAACGGGTTCGGAGATTGCCGCCACGACAGGCACCGACCACCTTACGGCCACAGCTCCGGTCGACCGCCTCAGCAATGGAGGCGCGGAACATGGTCCACTCGGACCCGATGTCCCCTGCTTCTCCCGGAACAGGACCAAAGTTCTGTCGGAGGTGGGAGTTGAAACTCCTTCTGACAGGGGATTCCACCAGACGTTCCCAGCAGACCCTCACAATACGTTTGGGCCTGCCACGTCGGACCGACATCTTCCCCCACCATCGGAGCCAACTCACCACCAGGTGGTGATCAGTTGACACTCTGAACTGGTGTTTGGTGCATAGGCACAAACAACAGTCAGGACCCGTCCCCCCACCCGAAGGTGGAGGGAGGCTACCCTCTCGTCCACCGGGGTGAACCCCAACGTACAGGCGCCGAGCCGGGGAGCAATAAGTATACCCACACCTGCTCGGCGCCTCTCACCCTGGGCAACTCCAGAGTGGAAGAGAGTCCAAGCCCTCTCGAGAGGACTGGTACCAGAGCCCAAGCTGTGCGTGGAGACGAGTCCGACTACATCTAGACGGAACTTCTCGACCTCACACACCAGCTCGGGCTCCTTCCCTGCCAGAGAGGTGACATTCCACATCCCTAGAGCCAGCTTCTGTAGTCTTCTTTATAAGGGGTCTTTGTCTGGTCCCTCACCTCGGACCTGTTTGCCATGGGTGACCCTGCCGGCATAAAGCCCCAGACAACTTAGCTCCTAGGATCATTGGGACACACAAACTCCTCCACCCCGAAAAGGTGACGGCTCAAGTAGGGGAGACAGTATATTTTTATTTATAATTCTTTATGTGCTGTTACTGCCAACTTTTATAATTTGGGAGTCTGTGCATGTTTTTTTTTTTTTTTTTTTACATCTCCGTGAGTATAAAGACAGTCATATCAGATATTTGTCACTTAAAATCTTCATGAAAATAGACTCAATCAAGTAAATCGAGCCAAAGTAATCAAAATACAAATGGGTTCAGCAGGCATGATTTCAGAGTGATCGTACAGGCCAAGTGTCACCCTTAGCAGTAAAGCGATTTGGGAAGCAGGCCATAATAATCTTCATACTTTTGGTCTGCAGCATGACAAAAAAACTTCAACCCAATGGTAATCAAGCCCAGACCTTATGTACTGAGTCAGTGACAACCCCATTCAAAAGTTAATTCTAAGTGATTTAGGACAGGCGATGAATGGTTAGCACATCTGCCTCACAGTTCTGGGGACTGGGGTTCAAATCCCGGCCCCGCCTGTGTGGACTTCCCCGTGCCTCCGTAGGATTTCTCCAGGTACTCCGGTTTCCTCCCACATCCCAAAAAACATGCATAGTAGTTTGAC
Organism: Phycodurus eques; assembly: GCF_024500275.1. Taxonomy (NCBI): domain Eukaryota; kingdom Metazoa; phylum Chordata; class Actinopteri; order Syngnathiformes; family Syngnathidae; genus Phycodurus; species Phycodurus eques. Next base: position 9,684,719 of record NC_084529.1, on the reverse strand, counting down.
TGGAGACTCTAAATTGCCCATAGGTGTGAATGATTGTTTGTTTATATGTGCTTTGCAATTGGCTGGCAAGCAGTTCAGGGTGTATGGGTGTTGCCTGGGATAGGCTCCAGCATACCCGTGACCCTAGTGAGGATAAGCAGTGTAGACGATGGATGATTTCGGACACGTACCTTCACAAGAGTCGATGAATGGTTGCTCGTGTAGGGTCCAACTGTTGCAACTCCACTTTGAAAAATGGCCCTTTGAAACAATCCTTGAGCTTGCGGAGACAGGGTCTGAGGAAATATAACATATTGGATTGAATCAATATAGTGCATAAAAAATATATGTATATTATTTTCATAAACTATATATACTGTGCATATATGTATATATATATATATATATATATATATATATATATATATATATATATATATACACATATATATATATATATATAGCGGATATGCTCCCGCAATTGGAGGTGCCACAGTGACTCCCGACCACTTGATAACCCCATTCCTCCACGCTGCCCTGCTGTGAGACGGCCACGAGGAGAATGCCTGGTGTACGTCAAGTGGACCTTAACCTAATTAGCAGCTTCCCATCAAATCTTAATTCCTAGCTTCAAAAGTCTCCTTCCCCGACCAAAAGGTTGAGGGAGCCTCCCTCAAAGAAGACTATTTGGTTGATATTCAAACATGCATGTAAGGTGCCACCCACTGGCGTTGAAAGGAACTGCAAGCTCAAACCCTTGAACTCGCCTTTGATGTTTGTTAACTGAAGATACAATTTTATATCTTACGCACTCTGTAGAAATATTCCAAATGTATGCCTTGGTGTCTGTGTCACTATTGTCAGTTTTACATGTCCTCTGCAAGATTTTGAGAACTGTTCCTCGTGATTTGAAATCAAACAGTACGAAATGTTGTATTGAACAATAAGCAACCGATCTGCCACGACCAAAGTTTAAACAATGATTCTATGCGTGAGAGTACAAAGTTGGGAGTGTTTTAGATTAATATGATTTCTAAACTTATTGTATGGTTCAAAAGTCGAGACAAGATTCAAGCTGATGGGTGTGGTTTCCCTCCAGTTTCTCCGTTCCCCTTGGACGTGCGTGCCCTCTGGGTATTTAAACTCTGGCCTTCTTTTTCTTGCGCTCTTGGCTCTCTCTCTTCTTGGTTCTTGCTGGGGGGGGTGGGTGACCTTCGGCCAACCCCCTCCCCCTTCTTTTGTTACCATTGTCCACGGCTCCCTCCGGTGCCATCACGTGCGTGAATGCCCGCCGCAACCAAGCTGGCGGCGTTTTCGGTCGAAGAAGACGGCCATGCGGCTTCAATCGCTTTTCCGAGCCACGAACAGTCGGCGGAGCCTCAGCGAGCAACTACCGGCAGAGCTCGGCCCGGCACCAGTTCAACCGGCAGGAAAGTTACGAGCGCATCCAAACGGGACAACAACTTTACTTTTCCATTTGTTTTTGTTTTTATTTTTGTGCATCTTTTTCCTTCAACCAAACCTGCTTTGTTTCCTCCTGAGGTCCAGAGGAAGACCACTCCCCAAAGACCAGCTGATCTGCGTTCGTGAGTTGACACTTACTCTGATGTATAACATCAGTGCCTAATAATTTTGGGGAAATTACTAGCTTCACACGAAATGCCAACTTTGCTTTCTCTTGCTCTAACTCAACGCAGAAAACGCTCACGTTTCCAACTTTAGTCACACACAATGTTCTATTCCCCTTTTCATACGCCGATTTTCCTTCTTTTTGCCATTAGTCGTGTTGTTTTCTTTCTTTAGTTAGAGCCCTTTTGTGTGTTTAGATGTCATTAAATATACTCTAAAATTCCACTTTTGGTTGTATTGTGTGTGTGTTCTGAGTTTAAGTAAACCTCTGTCATCTACAACTCAAAATTTGTGTAGCAACCTTGAGATTACGAGACGGATAAAAAGGTTTCTTGTCATTTTTCCTAAATTTTATACATAAAAAGTGATGTGGTAATAGGTTAAATTAATTTGATAAAAATAGTGAGTAATTTGATTTTAACAATTCAACTTTAAATTACGGTAACTGGAAGTAACGCAAGTGTTGCTTCCGGCTTATTCTTGTCATTTTTATTTGAACAATATACGCTATATATATATATATATATATATATATATATATATACATACATATATATATATATATATATATATATATTATATGTGGCACGGTGGACGACTGGTTAGCAAACTCCACACGCCTGTGTGGAGTTTGCATGTTCTCCCCGTACCTGCTTGGGTTTTCTCCGGGCACTCCGGTTTCCTTCCACATCCCCAAAACATGCATGGTAGGTTGATTGAAGACTCTAAATTGCCCTTAGGTGTGAATGTGTGCGCAAATGGTTCTTTGTTTATATGTGCCCTGCGATTGGCTGGCGACCAGTTCAGGGTGTAACCTGCCTGTAACCTGCCTCTCGCCCAAAGGTGGCTGCGATAGGCTCCAGCACTCCCGAGACCCTTGTGAGGATAAATATATATATATATATATATATATATATATATATATATATATAAATATATATATATATATATATATATATATATATATATATATATGTGTATATATATATATATATATATATATATGTATATATATATATATATATATATATATATATGCAAGGAGAAATTGCTGACTCAAACAGGATTCATTCCAGCGAGTTTAAAGTCCAAAGTGTGGAAGCAATTCAAATTTTATATGAAAAATATATTCGAATCGAATCAAATCGTAAGTTGATTGAATCAAACTGAATTAAATCGGTCAACTTTGAAATGCACCGTCCTTGAATAGTATCACATTATGTAACGAGATACATACCGAATCGTTTTTTTTAATTATTATATTATTTTATTTATTTGTTTTACTCAATCAGGTCAACTTTTTAAACGATGGCCACATTTTTGTTTATATGTACAATACAGTACAGGTATTTTTGCTTTACAGAAGTCCATGCCCTGAATTTTGAACAGTGATGATGTGACATTAAATTTACAGATAATTAATTTTATCACTGTCTATTATTCAATTTACAGTAAGCCAAGTTTGGAACATTTGATGAACAACTGTAAACAACTTGGCATAAAAACCTGACTTGAACAAAAGAAACGGATGTCATTTGCGGATTCAGAGATGCAAAATTGTCCAAAATCAGTTGGAAAAAAAAACATAGACAATTTACAAAAACTATTATTTTGTAACCCAGTTTAATCAGCAATCAACATTACATAAAATATGATTTATGTGCTTGACTGTGTTAGTGATTCATTTTCTTTACCAGTATAGACGCACTGATGCCTCCAGCAGATTGTCCAGCGATGGTGACAGCTTGAGGATCACCACCGAAGGCTTCAATATTTTCCTGTACCCACCTCAGAGCTGCCAGCTGATCCAAGAAACCCCAGTTCCCTCGAAGGTGTTCATCTCCAGTGCTGCCGGAATACAGTGTGGGCGTCAATTATTCAAGTAATTTTACCATAACAAAGCTTGTAAACATCAATAACCCAAAAATACAATGTTCTTCTAAAATCACATTATTTTGTACTTTTGGTTTTAAAATTGTGGTATTCACCAGTGTTATACAGCCATCCATCCATCCATCCATTTTCTGAGCCACTTCTCCTCACAAGGGTCGCAGGCGTGCTGGAGCCTATCCCAGCTGTCATCGGGCAGGAGGCGGATGGTTGTTTGTTTGTATGTGCCCTGCGATTGGCTGGTAACCAGTTCAGGGTGTACCCCGCCTCCTGCCCGATGATAGCTGGGATAGGCTCAGCATGCCCGCGACCCTAGTGAGGAGTAGCGGCTCAAAAAATTGATGGATAGATGTACAGTATATTGTAAATGTACATGTATACAGTATACTCAACATGCACAGTCAAGGGTCAGCTTAATCCTATCCCGGCTGATTTTGGCCAAGAGGTAGGATACGTGCTGGCCTGTTTGCCATTTAACAATCATTCACACTCACATTTAAAAGTATGGGCAATGTATTAAATTAACCTAATATGCATATTTTTGGAATGAGGGAAGAAGTCAGAGTACCCAGAAAAAAAACAACAACTAAGAAAGCATGTGGAGAATATGCAAACTCTACAACTGAGTCGAGATTTAATGTAGGCACCCAAACCCCCACCGTGCTTCCCTATATTCATCAACATTATAATGATGTTATAACATGGCTTATTTTATTAACCCTTGTATTATGTTGAAAAAAAATTACATTTATTATGTTGCGGGTCATTTTGACCCGTCCTGTGTAAATCCACTCAAAACAGTCAAAAAACGGGTCAAACCAATGACAACTTTATTTTAGATTGTATAAACATTTAGAAAAGAGACATGCAATAAATGTTTAATTCCAACACTATATTTAAGAACAATTTAGTTCAAGTTTTTCCCTCTTTACAAACAAATTGTTTTGTTTCATTTAACTTGCCCATTTTCTCAAATTTTCAATGTTCAACATTTTAATGTTCTCCACATGATGGACAGAATGTAACTGTTTGCTTTCTGCAGATGTAATTCTTGCATTTCACACAAGAAGTTCTTGTTTTACTGTCCTCTCGGGAGGGACAGACCTGGCATCTTTTCCATTTCTTTACACCTGTATCCACTGGATCCATTGCAGGTTGGTTGGATGACTTGAGCTTGACCTTTTCAGTGACAGCTGCAGCTGCTGGGGATCGAGCTGGCCTCGCTCACCTCGGGATCTTGGGAGTGACAAGTGCTTTGCAGAGTTCTTCCAGGAAAAGCCGACATTGGTATAATTTGCCGGCATTCCATCGCTGGATGATTTCAGTCCACAGGACATAGGCATTGTAAGCAGACATGTCCACAATGTTGTAGAAAATCATCAAGGGCCAACGGGCAGTCTTGCGCTGGCAGCTGTATGTTGCTGAGACTTACTCCAGATTGTCAACTCCTCCTTTGGTGGAGTTGTAGTCTAGGATCATTTGTGGCTTCATGTCTTCTCTTGTGCTCAGAGATGCATTTGTGTGCATTGTGCTCATTACAAGAACATTCTTGTTTCTCTTTGGGCAGTATGAAACAACTGTTGCTTTCTCGGTGAAAACAAATATTGAGGAATGCAGAGGTCTGCCCTGCATCTTCAGAATTTCACTGGGAAGTGCTGGCTTATTTCTTCTGACTGTTCCTAACATAGTCAGCTTACTCTTCTGAAGTTCATCTCCAAGGCAGTAGGATTTCTCTTGAAATACACGCCTCCCTTCCAAGTTGGCCACGTCGAGTATAATCCTTTCTATTGGTGGAGATACGAAGAGCTGAAATGCTGATTGAATACCATCAACTCGTGTGATAGCAAATCTTGTAGGACCGGGAGTCATTTTGATGACATTCAAGACGACAGTCTGCCTCGGCTTTGGTGTGGTGTTGTTGACCGTTTTATATTATCATCTTTAGAAGCCCATGTCCCTTCTGTGGATGATGATTGCTGCATTCCTTGGTTTTCATCTGATGGCGAGACAACGGCAGACTCCTCCTCTGAATCCTCCTCACCGTAGGGAAATTGACAATTTGGATCATCAATAACATTGTCCTCTGTCTGTGAAAGATCCTCTTTCTCTGAAATATCTTCCTCTGCATCACTATCACAGTTCAAAATCTGTGATAGAGCTTCTTCAAATGTAAAACTTCTGGAGCTAATTTTTGGTGTGTTCGTCAAAGAGTTGACACGAGAACAGTCACAAGGACAAGGGAGAGAAAGTTCCTCCTCTACACACACCTGGGTCTGAATGGCTATTCAGAGGCAATCCAAATAAAGTACATCAAAAAGAGATGTTTATTTTGGATCTGAACAACTACTTTCCCCACATTAAAGTGTGCGGGTCAAAATGACCCTCAACATCATCTTTGTATACAAACTCTGCACAGACATTCCACTACACCTCACAGTGTTCAGATTTTGCACACTAGTTCATGACCCAAGATGAGGAAAATTTACAAAATTTCATGAAAAAAATGAAAAGGATAACCAGTACTTTGGCCAACACAAAAACTGAAATGGGTCAAATGGACCCATAACATAATACAAGGGTTAAATGTGCGATTGTCTTACACATTATTTCAGAAAAATAAATGTATATAATACCCCCTCAAAAGCGAAAAATTTATTAGTGAATGAGGCATACTATCTTTCATATTGTGGTTATTATTAAGTATGTTTCTTTGACACAAGGGTGGTGAACAACATGGTGTCTTACCCCAGGAATCCCAGAATACCAAGGCGATACTGAACAATTACCACCACTATATTTTCATAAGCAGTCAATGGAGCACCATCGTACTGAGAGGCAGCGCCCATTACCAGACCTCCTCCATGGAGCCACACCATGACCTGACGATCACAGAACATAATTGAATTATTTTTTTAGGATGAGAGTACAGTTATAACTACAGTGGAACATCTCAAGTTTAATTAACATGGTCATACAAACATGTAATCCAATAAAGGTATGTCTAAAATCTAATCCAAATCTCAAACTGAATTTACACATTTAGCGCTGCATTGATCAATGTACAACCCCAATTCCAATTAAGTTGGGACCTTGTGTTAAACATAAAAACAGAATTCAATGATTTGCTAATCATGTTCGACCTATATTTAATTGAATACACTACAAAGAAAATATATTTAATGTTCAAACTGAAAAACTATATAATAATCATTAATTTATAATTTTATGGCTGCAACACGTTCCAAAAAAGCTGGGAAAAGGTCATGGTTACCCCTGTGTTACATCACCTTTTCTTTTAACAACATTCAATAAATGTTTGGGAACTGAGGACACTACTTGTTGAAGCTTTGAAGGTGGAATTATTTCCCATTCTTGCTTGATGTACAGCTTCAGCTGTTCAACAGTTCGGGGTCTTCGTTGTCATATTTTACGCTTCATAATGCCCCACACATTTTCAATGGGAGACAGGTCTGCACTGCAGGCACCCAGTCGAGTACCTGCACTCTTTTACTACGAAGCCACGCTGTTATAACACGTGCAGAATTTGGTTTGGCATTGTCTTGCTGAAATAAGCAGCATATGTATCTCCAAAACCTGTATTTACCTTTCAGCATTAAAGTTACCCATGTCATTGGCACTAACACAGCCCCATACCATCACAGATGCTAGCTTTTGAACTTTGCGTCCATAACAGTCCGGATTTCTCCGGGCACTCCGGTTTCCTCCCACATCCCAAAAACATGCATGAATTGGAGACTCTAAATTGCCCGTAGGTGTGAATGTGAGTGCGAATGGTTGTTTGTTTGTATGTGCCCTGCGATTGGCTGGGAACCAGTTCTGGGTGTACCCCGCCTCCTGCCCGATGATAGCTGGGATAGGCTCCAGCACGCCCGCGACCCTAGTGAGGAGAAGCGGCTCAGAAAATGGATGGATGGATATATTCTGTTGTTATTTATGTTTAACACAACGTCCCAACTTCATTGTAATTGGGGTTGTAAAAGGACATACCTGGACAAAAAGAAAACACTCCTTTGAGTCACATGTTCATATTATACTTTTGCTCACATAAAAAATGAAATGAATCTTTTAAGTTATAGTTGTTTAAGTTGTAAGTGTATCAGATCCCGATAAAATACCCGGAAATAAAATGGTGTTATCGCTGAGATATGAATATGTATGAATTTTTGAAAGTTATTGCATGTCTTTACTGCTATTACGATTGTATAAAGACAGCAATGTGATGGGTTTTATGAGTAGTTAGGATCATTTATGGACTTGTATCCGCAGAGTTTTAAGGGCAGCAAGTAAATTGTGCGACACAAACAATTTTAATGCTGTTTGTCTTTACCGTTATGAAAAAAAGTGTATTTCAATGGGCCAGCACCCTTTGCTCTGTCAATAAGGATTCTCTTTACTGTGAATGCTTACAATTTGAAATCATCAATAACTTTTTGAAAATAGGACTTTAAGCGTGGATGTTTCTGTTTTTGTTTACCCATATAAAACCAAGGGGTCATAAAAAATTGCTGAATTAAAATTATTATTATTATTTTTTTAATATAAGTGTCTTAACCGTTATTGATCAAATTATATGAAAGTGACCGGTATACTGAATGTATGTCCAGTGTCTTCAACCTACTGGCAGTTTGTCACCCCTTTTTGCCTCAGCTTGTGTGTATACATTCAGATACAGACAGTCCTCTGAAACTTCTGGTGGAGTATATTCTACTGACATCACTTCAGAAACATTCACAACTACATCAGAGTCCTGAATACACCTATGAAAAAAAACAAGGGTGAGTCAGATTAATAATGTAATATACAAATCTACAAGTGATGCTCTTCATCCATTCACGATTCAGTGGTCATTCACTCTTACATAGGAGGCTGCCGTGTGCCGTCTCTTTCCCCCTCCCAAGCCTCTGCATCTCTGGGAGCAGCCAGTCGGAGGTGCCTCACTGGAGGGCGGGCAAAAGGGATTCCCAGGAATTGCTTCACTTTGATCTCTGTCCCTTTCACAGACACAATTTCTCCTCTGATTTTGCCATTTGTCAGCGAGACCACAGGGTCAATGCTCCCCCCTAAAGATGTAAAAGACTGTTAATCTTGTTTTAAATGCTTTCATATCACTATCAATCTGTCCATCCTTCCAGCCATCTATTTATCGTTTGATGGGTTAGCCTTCCTTTCTGTGTACCCCGCCGGCCCACATGAGCATGCTTATGTGTGCCATTATGTTATAATTTGACACCAGGGGCACCATTAGAGGAGAAAGGTGATGATGATTCACGGGATGAATGACTGACTCATTTCCTCAGACCTCAGAAACTAAACTGATCACCATTTGGTGGGCAATCTGCTGTTCACAGAAAATGTGGCACTGTGACAAGCTCTCACCTTCAACTTTTTCTGGGCTAGTTCGCTCCTGAGTCTGAATTCCCCAGGATGAAAATCAGCACCTTCAAATTTTGGATCGTGTTCTACTGTACTGGAGTATATTGGACTGTGGTTTAGAAGTGGAGGATGGATAGAGTGCAACATTGGGAGATGGATCAATGCATAGGCCTGTCATAGAGAAGAGAGATTTATTTATAATTTATTTTATAATTTATTTATTTATTTTCTATCTATGTTCCTACTAGAGATTACATTAAGCCTTTTATTCTGAAGGCAACAGCAGCCGGCAGGGTCCCGATCTTCAAACCAAATGACAATGACAGCAGATCAATAATCAATCAAATAAAACTATTGATAAAAAAATTTTAAAGAAAAAAAGCATTCACCAACCAAGACTGACAAAAAGTACTCCATCCATCCATCCATCCATTTTCTGCACCGCGTTATCCTCACTAGAGTAGCGGGCGTGCTGGAGCCTATCTCAGCTATCTTCGGGCAAGAGGCACGGTACACTACTCATTCCTGAAAAATATTTTAATGTAGTATCCAGACTCATTTAGAAGTAAAGATAATTTTGTGGGGTCTTAAAACATAAGTGCGTTTATTTAAAAAAATTGTTAATAATGCAAAATTGTACCATAACCTCCAAGGATTGTGAAGTAATTGGATACAGTATGTACAAATGATTTTATTATACTCATTGGCGTTCCTCAAAGGGAAATACAACTCACACTCCAGTATATACTTTGTGTTACACACCACAACTGCAAGAACTGCAAGGTCACACACATGCAGGCATCCAAGGAGACATTCAAAGTGAAAGAGGTGCAAAAAGTATGAGGGGCCGTTAGGGACATTATTAAGGATTAGCTCTCACACTTACTATTCAAATGCTTTCACACACACACAAACTACTGGAAGGCTCTCTTAAACACAACTCAAACCCTCTCAAATGCACGAGTCTTGCTCTCATAAAGACTACTCAAACACTCTCATACGCAGGAGTCTTGCTCTCATAAAGACTACTCAAACACTCTCATAAAGACTACTCAAACACTCTCAAACATGAGTCTTGCTCTCATAAAGACGACTCAAACACTCTCATACTCACAACTCTTGCTCTCATGAAGACTACTCAAACACTCATACGCACAACTCTTGCTCTCGCCGGTCGTTGGAGCCACTCTTGTACGACAACAGACAGTCAATTGACAGAGAATACTTTTGAGACATAAAGACATTGAGAAAAACACTGAGCAATAAAAGATTGCTTGTAATCTGGTAATGCATTTTTTTTTGACAATTGTGCAATAAGATGCATAGTCCTCTAGCAATTAGAGCGGTTTGAATGACTAATATAGCAATAGTCCAGTGCAATGACCATTGTGCAAAGGGCGCCGAGACTGCAAGGAATGTATGCAGTTTAAGGTGACGAATAGTGCGATAATCTGGGACAATGTCGATTGTGCAAATGTTGCAGATACTCGTCAGTCAGTGTGCAAGTGGTGCAGATGCTACTCTGGCATGAGTGGTCAGTATTGGTCAACAACAACAGATATGCAATAGTACAGCGTGGTGAGACTACCACAGTGAGTGCACGAGTAATGTATAATTGGCCCGACAACAAACGCAAGACAAAAAATGGGTGGCATGTTGCAATGGAATTGTAAATTAGCTGTTTAAGAAGTTGATGGCAAGAGGGAAGAAGCTGTTGGAATGTCTGCTAGTTTTAGTTTGCATTGTTCGGTAGCCCCGACCTGAGGGAAGGAGCTGGAAGAGCTGGTGAACTGGATGTGGAGGGTCCAAGAGAATTTTGCACACTCTTGTCTTAGTTCTGGCAGCGTGGAGTCCTCAAGGGTGGGTAGGCGTGAACCGGCAATCTTTTCAGCAGTTTTTATTGTCCGTTGCAGTCGGAGTTTGTCCTTTTTTGTAGCAGCACCAAACCAGACTGTGATGGAGGAACACAGGACTGATTAAATGACCTCTCTGTGTAGAACTACCTCAACAGCTCCTGTGGCAGGCTGTGCTTCCTCGGAAGCCGCAGGAAGTACATCCTTTGCTGGGCCTTTTTTAGGATGGATGGATGGATGTTGATAGGATGGATGGATGTTGATCACCCACTTCAGGTCCTGAGAAACTGTATTTCCCAGGAAATTGAAGGTCTCGACGGTTGACACAAGGCAGTTGGAGAGTGTGAGGGGCAGCTGTGGCGAAGGATGCCTCCTGAAGTCTACAGTCTTGAGCGTGTTCAGCTCCATGTTGTGTCGGCCGCACCACAGCTCCAGCCGTTCCACTTCCTGTCGATATGCAGACTCGTCACCGTCTTTGATAAGGCCGACGACAGTGGTGTCATCTGCAAACTTCAGGAGTTTGACAGCCAGGTGCGTTGAGATGCAGTCGTTTGTGTAGAGAGAGAAGAGCAGTGGAGAGAGGACACAACCTTGAGGTGCCCCACTGCTGATGCTGCATGTGGATGAGGTGGCCTCGCCCAGCCTCACCTGCTGTGTCCTGCCCGTCAGAAAGCTGTAAATCCACTGGCAGAAGGCAGGCGAGACTCTGAGCTGGAGAAGCTTGGAGGAAAGGAGTTCAGGGATGATGGTGTTGAATGCTGAGCTGAAGTCCACGAACAGGAGCCTCACGTAGGTCCCTGTGCTGTCGAGGTGTTCTCGGATGAAGTGCAGACCCATGTTGACTGCATCATGCGCAGACTTGTTTGCTCGGTAGACAAACACAAGGGGTCGAGCAGGGGACCTGTGACGCTCTTGAGGTGGTCCAGCACGAGGCGTTCAAAGGACTTAATGACCACAGATATCAAGGCGACAGGCCTGTAATCATTTAGACCCATGTGAAATATGTGAAAGTATCTGAGTATATTTTATTAATGGATTTGAGGATGGTATGTGAATAGATCTGAGAAGCTGTGTCGTGTATGACGTAGGGCTAGGCTGGCTCATCTATCAAGAGCGAGGCGCCATTAACCGGACGCGGATGCTGCCGAATAAATGTGCCTTTCGGGCTAAAGCGCAAGTGCATGTGTTTACTCCTGGACTCAAGACAGAGTTTCAATACCGCTGCATTAGAATCTGAAATGTATACGGTTCGTTCCAGGCAGGATGGCCATATAGTCGCATTTAATCTCCCCTTCGCCGGTGTACCTAATGAGGTGGCTAAAGGGAATGAAGGAATTTAATTGTGGTGAAACTTGTGTCATATACAGTGGGTACAGAAAGTATTCAGACCCCCTTAAATTGTTCACTCTTTGTTATAGTGTAGCCATTTGCTAAAATCATTTAAGTTAATTTCTTTCCACATTAATGTACACACAGCACCTTATATTGACAGAAAAAAAAACAGAATTGTTGATATTTTTGCAGATTTTTTTCAAAAAGAAAAACTGAAATATCACACAGCTATAAGTATTCAGACCCTTTTCTCAGTATTTTGTAGAAGCACCCTTTTGAGCTAATACAGCCATGAGTCTTTTTGGGAATTGATGCAACACACCTGTTCACACCTGGATTTGGGGGTCATCTGTCATTCCTCCTTGAAGATCCTCTCCAGTTCTGTCAGGTTGGGTGGTAAACATTGGTGGGCAGCCATTATAAAGTCTTTCCAGAGATGCTCAATTGGGTTTGAGTCAGGGCTCTGGCTGCTCGGCCATTCAAAAACAGTCACGGAGTTGTTCTGAAGCCACTCCTTCGGTATTTTAGCTCTGTGCTTAGGGTCATAGTCTTTTTTGAAGGTAAAGCTTTGGCTCAGTCTGAGGTTTTGAGCACTCTGGATAAGGTTTTTGTCCAGGATATCCCTGTACTTGGCCGCATTCATCTTCGATTGCAACCAGTCGTCCTGTCCTTGCATCTGAAAAACAACCCCACAGCATGATGCTGCCACCACCATGCTTCACTGTTTGGACTGTATTGGACAGGTGATGAGCAGTGCCTGGTTTTCTCCACACAGACCGCTTAGAATTTAGGCCAAAATGTTATATCTTGGTCTCATCAGACCAGATAATCTTATATCTCACCATCTTGGAGTCCTTCGGGTGTTTTTTACCAAACTCCATGCGGGCTTTCATGTGTCTTGCGCTGAGGAGAGGGTTCCGTCGGGCCACTCTGCCATAAAGCCCCGACTGGTGGAGGGCTGCAGTGATGGTTGACTTTCTCCCATCTACCGTCTGCATCTCTGGAGCTCAACCACAGTGATCTTTGGGTTCTTCTTTACCTCTCTCACCAAGGCTGTCCTCCTCTAATTGCTCAGATTGGCCAACTCTAGGAAGGGTTCTGGTCGTCCCAAACGTCTTCCATTTCAGGATTATGGCGGCCACTGTGCTCTTAGGAACCTTAAGTGCAGCAGAATTGTTTTTGTAACCTTGGCCAGATCTGTGCCTTGCCACAATTCTGTCTCTGAGCTCTTCAGGCGGTTCCTTTGACCACATGATTCTCTTGCTCTGACACGCACTGTGAGCTGTAAGGTCTTATATAGACAGGTGTGTGGCCTTCCTAATCAAGTCCAATCAGTATAATCAAATATAGCTGGACTCCAATGAAGGTGTAGAACCATTTTAAGGATGATCTGAAGAAATGGACAGCACCCGAGTTAAATATGAGTGTCACAGCAAAGGGTCTGAATACTTATGGCTGTTTGATATTTCAGTTTTTCAGAAGACTCATAGAGTGATTAAACACTGAAGTACTTTTCAGAGGGCAAATTCCAGCCTAATTTCCACACTAAAAATCACTTTATTTCTTGAATGAATTCAGTTTCGTTTGATGTTATATTTCAGTTTCTCAATATGGGGATTTTTTTTATTTGCTATGTGCTATAATCATCAAAATTATACATATTTTAAATATGAAACACTTCACTCTGAGTGTGTGCAGTGTGCAGTGCATCTCTATAATTTCACTTTTTGAATTTAGCTACCTAATTCACTACCTATTCAGGTGTTAGCATGATTGACATGAACTCATGAATGCCAGTGACGTGTGTGAGAATGTGATTGACGTGCTTGCGTGAACGCATTTGAGGAGTCTTTATGAGTGTTTTAGTAGTCTTTATGAGCGCAAGACTCGTGCGTATGAGAGTGTTTGAGTAGTCATCATGAGAGTGTTTGAGTAGTCTTCATGAGAGCAAGACTCGTGTGTATGAGAGTGTTTGAGTAGTGTTAATGAGAGTGTTTGAGTAGTCTTTATGAGAGCAAGACGTGTGTATGAGAGTGTTTGAGTAGTCATTATGACAGCAAGAGTTGTGCGTATGAGAGTGTTTGAGTAGTCTTTATGAGAGCCTTTCAGTAGTTTGTGTGTGTGCGAAAGCTAATCCTGAATAATGTCCCGAACCCCCCCACATAAAAAAGAGTGCGGCACCACTTAAACTCAAGAGCACCTCGACAGTAGCCAGCAAGCTGGCTCGCATCTCTCCAACAACTGGTTCTTATTTTTCCCTCACATTTTTGTCTATACTAGGCCTTGAACCCTTTTCCTACAATTCCAAAGCAAGTCCTTACTGACTGAGCTACTGCTTGTTGCATTTTGTTAATCTGATCATTACCTCCTACGCTCATGTGACGTAAGAATGAACTAAGGAAGAGCTCAAATTTTGCATCATAACTATTAAACTGACCCTCAACTCAACTTTCTCTAATCCATCCTATACAATAATCAAACAGCTTTGCCTAAGAGACTGTGACAGACTTCACTGAGTCAAATGAAATGTACTCAAAGAACTGTTCTTTGCAATGTTGCAATAAGTATTGTATTCATAAATAAAGAGTATGCATAGCAGGATTTACCCTCTCTCGTCCCCTCTCTGGCACACAATGTACAACATTTTGCTGTTGTGCTTACTTTAATTTAAAAAAAAAAAAATCACACCACAGGCTCTATCCTGTATATATTGTGACAGATTTTTTACATTTACACTTTTATGAAATTTACCATTGAACATGCACAGCATTCAGGAGTTGATATCATTATTACCTTACCTTGTGTTTCCTGTGATTTCACTGCTACAGGACAAAGCAGATAAGCAATGAACAGTATTATTCTCATCCCGAATGTACCCAAAACCAGACACTTCAAGAATGATTGTCCTGTGCCTCTGTTGTGGTTCTCTGGTATTCACCTTTAAATTTGAACACACACACACACACACACGCACACACACACACACACACACACACACACACACACACACACACACACACACACACACACACACACACACACACACACACACACACGTCAAACCCTTAACGTCACAACAACCCCTGCCCGGTTTAAAGTCTCCATTGATTTGACCGCCAATGAACAAACAGTACTCTGACCGCAGAGTCAAAAATGACAAAATCTGTTCTTTAACCACTCCAAGTCATAAACTGACAAAACCTGTTCTTTAACCACTACAAGTGAAAAGACAAAAGCTACTGTTATGATGACCAGATGAGAGCTTTTCAATGCTCTGTTTTTTTTGTTTTTGTTTTTATGCTTTGCTGAAGTAATGTCAAGCGTTTTGGGTGAAGAGAGATGAATGGGTGAAATTATCTTTATACTCTGTGTGCACTTTGACCTCTACATTTTCAATGGTGGACCCGCGGAAGTTGAATGCCCTGGAACTGATACAATAAGGAATTTGACATAACTTTTTTGGGAAAAAATATGTCTCTGAATTACCATAAAACGTATTTGTTCAAGTCACGTGAGACCGAAGCTTTTCATGCTTCCACCCACCAAGTAGCTGGCGCTTACAGCTGTTAATTTGATTTTGATTCCATTGTTAACTCCTCAGGCGACACGGTCTCCGACTGGTTAGCACATCTGCTTCACAGTTCTGAGGACCCGGGCCTCGCCTGTGTGGAGTTTGTATGTTCTCTCCAAGCCTGCGTGGGTTTTCCTCCAGGTACTCTTTACTCTACATTCTAAAAACATGCATGGTAGGTTAATTGAAGACTCAAATTGCCCATAAGTGTGAATGATTGTTTTTCTATGTGTGCCCTGCAATTGGTTGGCGACCAGTTCCGGGTGTCCCCCGCATCTCGCCCATAGTTAGCTGAGATAGGCGCCACCATGCCCTAATGAGAAAAAGCGGAATGGAAAATCGATGGATGGATGGATGAATGGTAACTCCCCAAAAGGAAATTATTCTCTGTATTTTTTTTTTTATTGAAAAGGATGGGCTTGGGTGACTTTGTGACAACACAGTGATTTTTTTTTTGCATGCAGTGTTGCGTACATTTTTTCTTTTTTGTGGTTAAAGCTGTAAACATACATCCTGTGTTTGTGTACCGTATTAAAAAACATACTAAAATAACACGACAGATCTAACAGTGATATTGAACATTTACCCAGTATTGAATTGTTTTAAATCTGTCCAAAAATCTATGTTTTTGGATTAATGTTAATCAGGGAGCATAAGGGGATGGCAACAAATTCGGAGAAGCAAGATATTCCCCCCATCGTCTAATTTAAGAAGTTTGTTTGATGTTGTCGGCTCACAGAAATATTTGCCTGCGTGGGTTTTCTCCGGGCACTCTGGTTTCCTTCCACATCCCAAAAACATACATGATAGGTTGATTGAAGACTCTAAATTGCCCGTTAATTGCGGTTACGCGCTCTCTAGTATTGTTTTTGTTTTTCGTTCGTCTTTGGAGACATTACATGACTCACTTACACAAGGGGAGACTTGCTAACCATCAAGGAGGCTACTCCGGACTTTCTTTCACCAACTTTCACATCCGCTCAATTTTTTCCCCGAGTTACTCACCGGAGCGGCGTCCGCGGACCTTGGCGCTTGGTAGGCGGAAGCGGCGCCACAGAGGGAAACGAGCCGGCATCCAGGTGAAACTCCGCAAGAGAGGATACAGATTGGCGTTCCCGTCGATCCACCTCGCGAATGTACGCTCCCTACCCAACAAAATGGACGAGCTTCATCTCCTGATAAAGACCAGTAAAGACTTCGGACGTTCCGCCGCCATGTGCTTTATGGAGACCTGGCTTTGTGACTCTGTACCCGATGGCACCGTCATGCTTCCCGGCTTCCACATTCACCGAGCAGACCGCGACATGGAAAACAAAAGGCGGCGGGATATGCTTCTATATCAACGAAAAATGGTGTACGCGGAGCTCAGCACACAACTGCAGCCCGCATTTGGAGTTGCTGTTTTTTAACTGTAAGCCATTCTACTCGCCGCGTGAGTTCGCATCATTCATTCTGGCTGGCGCCTATATTCTGCCTCAAGCTAACACGAACACCGCACTGCTAACAAGTCAACGAAATTGAAAAAAAACACACGGGCTCACCCATCATTATTCTCTGGGACTTTAACAAAGCTAAACTCAACCACAAACTCCCTAAATAAAAGCAGCACATCGACTGTCCTACCAGGGAAAATAACGTTTGAGACCACTCCTAAACTACGCTAAAAAACGCACACTGTGCTATACCTCGTGCCGCCCTGGGCTCGTCTGATCACTGCTTAATTCACTTAATACCGACGTACAGGCCTAGAGCTTAAATGCGCGAAGCCTACTGTGAAAACAGCGAAAAAGTGGACCAATGAAGCAAAGATGGAACTTCAAAGCTGTTTAGACTGCACAGAATGGAGTGTCTTTGAAAATTCAGCTGGCAGCCTGGATGAATATGCCACTGTCACATCCTATATCAGTTTCTGTGAAGAGGTTTGTGTACCAACAAAGTCATTTCGCACTTTCAACAACAATAAGCCGTGGTTCACTGCCAAACTTAAGCACCTTCGCTAAGCTAAGGAGGACGCATATCAGAGCGGGGACAGGGCCCTGTATAATCGAGCTAGAAACCAGCTGACTAAAAAAATTAACATTGCAAAGAGGAACTATGCAGCACAGTTGGAAAAACAGTTTAGCGCTAACGACTCTAAATCAGTCTCGCATGCATTCCAATCGCTGACTAATTAGAAGCGACGATCCCCCCAATCTGAGAACAACAGCACACTAGCCAACGACTTGAATACCTTCTACTGCAGATTTGAAAAGGACACATACACACCCCACACCCACCCAGCCGCACCACCGACCCCTATCACACCACCGACTTCTGCGTGAACCATCCACGAACAGGATGTGAGGCGCATCTTCAAACAACAAAAGATTAACAAAGCGGCAGGCCCAGACCATGTGTCCCCATCCTGCCTCGAAGTCTGCGCGGACCAGCTCACGCCAGTCTTCACTCAGATCTTCAATAGATCTCTGGAACTGTGCGAAGTACCATCCTGTTTCAAACGCTCCACCATCATTCCAGTCCCCAAGAAACCTGCAATCTTGGGTCTAAATGACTACAGGCCTGTCGCCTTGACATCTGTGGTTATGAAGTCCTTTGAACGTTTCATACTGGACCACCTCAAGAGCGTCACTGGTCCCCTGCTGGACCCCCTGCAGTCTCCCTACCGAGCAAACAGGTCTGCGGTGATGCAGTCAACATGGGACTGCACTTCATGTAGAACACCTCGACAGTGCAGGGACCTACATGAGGATGCTGTTCGTGGACTTCAGCTCAGCGTTCAACACCATCATCCCTGAACTTCTTTCATCCAAGCTTCTCCAGCTCAGCGTCTCACCTGCCATCTGTCAGTGGATTTACAGCTTTTTGACGGGCAGGACACAGCAGGTGCGGCAGGGAGAGGCCACCTCATCCACACGCAGCATCAGCACTGGGGCGCCCCAAGGTTGTGTCCTCTCTCCGCTGCTCTTCTCTCTCTACACGAACGACTGCACCTCAGCGCACCCGGCTGTCAAACTCCTGAAATTTACAGATGACGGCGACGAGTCTGCATATCGACAGGAAGCGGAGTGGCTGGAGCTGCGGTGCGACCGACACAACCTGGAGCTGAACACGCTCAAGACTGTAGAGATGATCGTGGACTACAGGGGGCATCCTTCGCCACAGCTGCCCCTCACGTTCTCCAGCTGCCTTGTGTCAACCGTCGAGACCTTCAAGTTCCTGGGAATTACAGTCTCTCAGGACCTGAAGTGGATGATTAACATCAACTTCACTTCAATTTACAGAACACTTTGGAGATAGAAAGACATTGACAAAAAAAAATAAATCCATCAACATCAACTCCGTCCTCAAAAAGGCCCAGCAGAGGATGTACTTCCTGTGGCTTCTGAGAAAGCACGGCCTGCCACAGGAGCTGCTGAGGCAGTTCTACACAGCGGTCATCGAATCAGTCCTGTGTTCTTCCACTACAGTCTGGTTTGGTGCTGCTTCAAAAAAAGGACAAACTCCGACTGCAACGGACAATCAAAACTGCTGAAAGGATTGTCGGTACCCCCCTACCCACCCTTGAGGACTTGCACGCTGCCAGAACTAAGACAAGAGTGTGCAAAATCCTCTGGGACCCTCCACATCCCGATCACCAGCTCTTCCAGCTCCTTCCCTCAGGTAGGCGCTACCGATCAATGCAAACGAGAACTGGCAGACGTTCCAACAGCTTCTTCCCTCTTGCAATCAACTTCTTCAACACCTAACCTACAATTCCATTACAACATGCTGGCAATTTTTGTACTTGAGTTCGTTTTCACGTTTCTGTGGGGCCAATTATATATTACTCGTGTGGTTGCTGTTGCCAGGGTGCCGGGCTGCGTCCACCTCTGCTGTGTGGAGCTCTGTAGCCTCCTCTTTGAGGTGGGGCCTCTCTGGGTCCCACTGGAGGTCTCTGTTCGAATCAGTGGAGGAGCATGACATTGACGATACCAGTGTCCATACTGACCACAGTTGAAGCATGCTTGGTCCGGTGGAGGTCGGCGAGCGCTTCCCCTGCCCCCGTTGGTGTTTCCCCTGTCACGACTCGTTGACCCCTGCGCCATCCACATCTGCTTTTCTGGTTCCATTTTTTTTTTCAATGGCCACTTTACGGGCTTGGGCCATTGGAACTTCAAAAGTTCTTCCTGTATGACCTTTACCTCGTCTGATGTATTGTGTTGACTGTCGACAAAAAGTTTCTAATGGTCTGACACGTGACGATTAAAATAGCTATCTCCCCCTTTCATGAGGTCAGGGTTTTTAATAACTTCAGTCCTAACTTCAGCTGGCAATGTGTCAAGCAAAGCAATTCTATAAATAACATTTGCCTCCTTTAAACGGGAGGCATGTGACCTTGTCTTATCTGTCCAAATACTTATGCAATTTTCAAAGTGAGAACTGGGATCCATGATAGTTTTGAAGTCCGGGTGGCTCGTCACCGTCGGCTAGGAGGGCAGGAACATGTCACGGATGACCGCAATCATACGTCAGCACACGCCAGACTCATGCTGTCTGTATACCTTTTCAGCACCTGGATCCAAATTTGGCGGCACGGTGGACGACTGGTTAGAGCGTCAGCCTCACAGTTCTGAGGACCCGGGTTCAATCCCCGGCCCCGCCTGTGTGGAGTTTGCATGTTCTCCCTGTGCCTGCGTGGGTTTTCTCCGGGCACTCCGGTTTCCTCCCACATCCCAAAAACATGCATTAATTGGAGACTCTAAATTGCCCGTCGGCAAGACTGTGAGTGCGAATGGTTGTTTGTTTCTATGTGCCCCAACCAGTTCAGGGTGTACCCCGCCTCCTGCCCGATGACAGCTGGGATAGGCTCCAGCACGCCCGCGACCCTAGTGAGGAGAGGTGGCTCAGAAAGTGGATGGATGGATGGATGGATGGATCCAAATTTCACCGCCAGCAGCAAGTCCAGGGAGCTGTTTCTGTAAAAAGTCAAAATCTTTTAAGAAGATTTTTGGTATATTAACCCACCTTTTTGAATGTGGGCTCGTGCGGAATTGATGGGAGTTTTATTTCCACTCGACAATTGGTCTGTCATTTGAGCAGCTCCCAAAGCCGGATACAGGGATGTCACTGGGGGCCGCTTTCGGGAATGTCACTGGGGGCCGCTTTCGGGAAGTTTTTTTTTTTTTTTTTTTTTTTTTTCTGCTGAACAGCTGCCATGGCAGTGGACACCAGACAAATCTCATGAAGTTTTCTCCTCAATTTTTCATTTTCTTCTATTTTCTTATTCAAATCTCTTTTCTCCATCCACCGTCCAGCGTGCAACTTTTCCTTCCAGATTAACCTCTCTTTCTTCCTTCTGAAACTCATCTGCTATGTGAAACAACGTACATTCCTTTTTCTTTTTCCACATTGCCCACACAATTCTAAATCCTGCTTGTTTCTTTTTCTGCCAGCTAACAACTGACCTTCTATTTCAATCCACAAATCCTCCAATGACTTCTGGTAATCATTCCGATACATATCGCATTCATTACCTCTCCACTCAACTGTCCAATTCACACCCCAGGGTTTGGTGGCACACTCATTTTATTCTAAATCGGTTTTTGGGGGTCCCAAAATCCCCAACGTCTACCGAAATGTTACAATTTGAAACCGCGTCCGATTTCAAGTCAGTATACGACAGGACAAGCAGGTATCTTGTTACCCTACTTTCTCCCAGGATGTTATATTATCCTGGTGTGTCAGGAACCTTGTTAGCCTGACTTTCGATTAGCACAACAATAACAACACAACATCCTAGTAACTATTGACAATGAAACAACTGTACCACAAGTCTCCAAAATTTCACAATTTCCAATGTGCAGAATTCATGATTTAATCAAACAGGTTTCTGCTTACCTTTTTCTGTCAGTGCACCGGGGAGATTGCAGTCCAATTGAATCCCTGTCCACTCCGCTGTCTTTTTATCGAATGCCCTTCCAGGATCACCATTTGAAGGAACCTGAATTTTATAATCACCTATTACTCGCGAGGTTCCATGCGTGTTCGTTTTCGTGAAAGAACTACACTTATAAAGACGTGTTAAAAGTCAAGCAATTTATTCCTGACAGAGGAGTCGATACATTTTACAGAGCTCTGGGTCAGCAGCTACGCTTATCCTAGCCTCAGCAGAGACAGCGCAGACTCAGCAAAGCTATCTGTTCTTGCCCCCGACTAATACAATGTTTCAAAGAGGAAGTATGGAATCGCTGTCCTCTGATTGGTCCATGGTCCCATCTGACGTCATCATTGCTCTGCAGAATGATGGCCATTTGCCGCTGGCTCCAGACGCTGTCTCCACAGTCTTGCATCTCATATTTACAGTGACTCCCCGCAGCCATTGTCTTCTCCGACATCTGTTCTTTGTGGCCTCCACATGCACCCTGCTGGGAGCCTTCTTGCAACACACTCCCACACCCTTATCTGATTTCCATTCAATGCTATACTGCAATAAACACCCTTGTTTACCCCCAGACGTGTCACACCCTAAAACCCTATATCACCTTCAAACCTCATCTGTCAGACTATCCACCACCACTGCAAACAGGAAGGGGCTCAGGGCTGATCCCTGATGAAGTCCCACCGCCACCTTAAATTCGTCTGCTACACCTACAGCACACCTCACCGCTGTTCTGCTGCCCTAGTACATGCCCTGTATTATTCTAACATACTTCTCTGCCACTCCAGACTTCCGCATGTAGTACCACAGTTCCTCTCTGGGTACTCTGTCATAGGCTTTCTCTAGATCTACAAAGACACAATGTAGCTCCTTCTGACCTTCTCTGTACTTTTGCATCAACATCCTCCAGGCAAATAATGCATCTTTGGTACTCTTTCTAGGCATGAAACCATACTGTTGCTCGCAAATACTCACTTCTGTTCTGAGTCTAGCCTCCACTACTCTTTCCCATAACTTCATTGTGTGACTCATCAACTTTATTCCTCTGTAGTTCCCATAACTCTGCACATCACCCTTGTTCTTAAAAATGGGCACAGCACACTTTTCCTCCATTCCTCAGGCATCTTCTCACGTGCTAGAATTTTATTGAACAAGCTGTTCAAAAACTCCACCGCCACCTCTCCTAGATGCTTCCATACCTCCACAGCAATGTCATCAGGACCAACTCCCTTTCCATCTTTCATCCTCTTTAATGCCTTTCTAACATCCCCCTTACTAATCATTGCCACTTCCTGGTCCACCACACTTGCCTCTTCTACTCTCCCTTCATTCTCATTTTCCTCATTCATCAACTCCTCGAAGTATTCTTTCCTTCTATCTAGCACACTGCTGGCACCAGTCAACAGCCTCTCTTCTGTCCGCTCAGTGTCCCACTTCTTAGCTAACCTTTTTCCTTGTATGATTTCCTGTACTGCGGGGTTCCACCACCAAGTCTCCTTCTATCCTTTCCCGACAGAAGAAAAAGCAAGTACTCTCCTGCCTGCCGCTCTGATCACCTTGGCTATAGTGGTCCAGTCTTCTGGAAGCTCCTCCTGTCCACCGAGAGCCTGTCTGACCTCGTCCCGAAAAGCCGCACAACACTCTTCCTGTCTCAGCTTCCACCACATGGTTTTCTGCTCTGCCTTTGTCTTCCTAATCTTCCTCCCCACCACCAGAGTCATTTTACACACCACCATCCTATGCTGTCTCACAACACTCTCCCATATCACTGCCTTACAGTCAGTAACCTCCTTCAGATTACATCGTCTGCACAAAATGTAATCCACCTGCGTGCTTCTACCTCCGCTCTTGTAGGTCACCCTATGTTCCTGCCTCTTCTGGAAAAAAGTGTTCACTATATCCATTTGCATACTTTTTACAAAGTCTACCACCATATGTCCCTGCAAGTTCCTTTGCTGGATGCCGTACTTACCCATCACTTCTTCATCACCCCTATTCCCTTCACCAATATGTCCATTACAATCTGCACCAATCACGACTCTCTCTCTGTCTGGGATGCTCAGAACTACTTCGTCTAGCTCCTTACAGAATTTCTCTTTCACCACGAGGTCACATCCTACCTGTGGGACATAGCCACTAATTACATTATACATAACACCCTCAATTTCAAGTTTCAGCCTCATCACTCGATCTGATACTCTTTTCACCTCCAATACATTCTTAGCTAACTCTTCTTTTAAAATAACCCAGACTCCATTTCTCTTCCCATCTACACCATGGTAAAATAATTTCAACCCTGCCCCTAAACTTCTAGCATCACTGCCTTTACACCTGGTCTCCTGGACACACAATATATCAACCTTTCTCCTAATCATCATGCCAACCAACTCCCGAGGTTTTCCTGTCATTGTCCCAACATTCAAAGTCCCCACATTCAGTTCTAGGCTTTGTGCTTTCCGCTTCTCTTTCTGCCGAAGAACCCGCTTTCCACCTCTTCGACTTCGACCCACAGTAGCTGAATTTACACCGGCGCCCTGCAGGTTGACGGCGCTGTTGTTGACCCGGGCCGCGACCGATCCGGAATGGAATTCTTTGGATGAATGCTCATATTTGTTTGGCAAAGTTTTAAGCCGGATGCCCTTTCTGACGCAACCCTCTGCATTTATCCGGGCTTGGGACCGGCCTACAGTTTGCGCTGGCTTGTGCCCCCTACAGGGCTGTATTAATTATTTTCCAGAATTAGAGTGCTTAAAGAGGAGGATGCTATTCATGTGGCACATCTTGAAGCAGGCATCAGGTGCAGGTGCAGGTGGGCCTGGCTCAACTTGGAGGCCAAAACAAAAAAGCAACGAAATGAGACAAATTTTATTTTAATCTTGAATTTGTACATCAAGATGTACTTGAGCCGTGTAAATAAGTTTTTCTGTGTGAATATTTTATTATTATTATTTGCCTTATTGTACTCTTCAGATTTCCAGATTGCTTAGTTTATCCATCCAGCCATTATCTGAGCCGCTTATCCTGACAAGGGTTGCGGGTGCGCTGGAGCCTATCCCAACTATCATCGGGCAGGAGGCGGGGTACACCCTAAACTGGTTGCCAGCAAATCGCAGGGCACATATAAACAAACAACCAGCCGCACTCACATTCACACCTACGGGCAATTTAGAGTCTTCAATTAAGCCCGGGGGATCCCCACAGATCCATTTTTTTTTTATTTGGTCACCCTTTTCATGCCTTTGGTTTTTGCATCTCTGATAACCATGAACCACGCCACCACGACAGTTTTCCCTCCTTTGAAATTGAGCGGACAACGCCCTTCTGTGGCCAAAGAGTGGTACTCCGTAAGCGGCCAAAGGCGCATGATGCTCTCCGGTCCTGGATGAAGGAGGGAAGGAGGCTGTGAGACTAACCAGACTACGCTGTTGTGCTGGACCTCCAGCGGCTTCTCTAACCACTGGTAATGGGCTGTGGGTCTGCGGAGCTCATCTGTTTCGCTGCTGCCTCGCAAAACAACATACTTGGGTGCCAGACAGCAAGACATGTTGCCCAAATAAAAGAAAACACATTACACTTCAGGAAGGATGTATTTTTTTCTTCAAGTTTTGGGCCTAGTTTCATGGCCAATTACGCACTATAGTGGTAGAAGTGGATGCAGTCATTTATGAACAAGAAAGTGCAATTCCACCGAATGGCCACTGTACGGAATAAGAGCGCTTGTTTTTTTCCCATCCATCCCATCCCTCCATTATCTGTACTGCTTCTCCTCACAAGGGTCACGGGCGTGCTGGAGCCTATTCCAGCTGACTCTGGGCAGGAGGCGGTGTACACCCTGAACTAGTCGCCAGCCAATCACAGGGCACATACAAACAAACAACCATTCGCACTCACATTCATACCTATGGGCAATTTAGACTCTTCAATTAACCTACCATGCATGTTTTTGGTATGCGGGAAGAAACCAGAGTACCCGGAGAAAACCCATGCAGACACGGGGAGAACATATAAACTCCACACAGGCGGGGCCGGGATTTGAACCCCACTTCTGCATTTGGCAATGATAGTTTTTGTTTCATAGAAGATCAACAATTGTACAATAGTACATAGTACATCCATCCATTTTCTGAGCCGCTTCTTCTCACTGGGGTCGCGGGCGTGCTGGAGCCTATCCCAGCTATCATCGGGCAGGAGGGCGGGGTACACCCTGAACTGGTTGCCAGCCAATCGCAGGGCACATACAAACAAACAACCATACGCACTCACATTCACACCTACGGGCAATTTCGAATTTTCAATTCATGTGCATGTTTTTGGGATGTGGGAAGAAACCGGAGTGCCCGGAGAAAACCCACACAGGCACGGGGAGAACATGCAAAGTTCACACAGGTGGGGCCAGGGATTGAAACCCGGACCTCAGAACTGTGAGGCAGACGCTCTAAACAGTCGTCCACCGTGCCGCCTAAATAGTACATACTTTTCATAATAAATGACAGAAAAAAGGCATGTTTGCCTCTCATTTCTGAGGTTCTGTGCTAAAATATCTGCTCTGGCCTTCCTGTGCAGAGTTTGCAAGGTCTCCCTGTGTTTATGACACACGCGTATGACATACGGGACTAAAATACAGATACATAAAACCAAGAAAAATACATGAACGAAAATCAACTCAACATTTTCCATATACATGCGAATGTGAGTGTGAATGTTTGTTTGTCTATAATTGCCTTGCAATAGCCTGGCAACCAGTCCAGCGTATTACTCTGCCACTCATCAGTTAGAATCGGCTACAGTTCATCCCTAAATTAAATTAGGATAACCGCAATAGAAAAAGGATGGATGAATAATGTGTTAAATCTTTTTTCTTTCCCCCAGCAAATTCGGCTGGCTATATAGCACTGCCACTCAAGCTTCCACTTACAGCACTTGCCAGCAAGCAGATAAAACAATACAGAGGAGATAGTGATTGTTTTGGAAGAGTTTTAAAACAAACCAATAGATCGCAAGGGATTATGTTAATGAGTTTTTGGTATTTCCAAATTGATTGAAAGTAAATTATACTTGGCGCCTATAGGTGGAGTGCACGAGCAGAAAATTATATTCTCTTGAATTTTACGTAGTTTGAAGGTTGACCACTAGATGACAGCATTGAATATGATAAAGTATATAAATAAACGGTGAGGAAACCATGAGTTAGTGGAGGACTGCCATCTCCCAGATGGCCGCTTTACTGAAGTGAGATGGCCTTGGTCACGCTTTCATTTGGGTTCTATACACTGAAGATATTACTCCACTGCGCTTACCACTATTACATTCTGCTATGCTTATATATTTGAAGTACATACATTGTACATAGTCAAAGCAAAAAGATACACAATCATTTGTTTAAATATGTTTAAGTCTTGGTTAACGTGATGAAATAATGAAATGTGTCTGGTTTAAATTTGGACACACGCAGACATAACAGATGAGACGAAATAATTGTGTTTTGCCATTCACATTAAAAAAAAAACAATTCGCAGGTTTGAGTTCCATAATGAAATGTAATGTAACGTGCATGAAGTTTGAACCAATTGGAGAAGAGTGCGATATCCTACGTCACAAGTAAGGGGCAGTCTGGAGTAGGCCGAATGGACTGGTTGTATGCTTGTAGGCTAGTGGGACTGGTCCCCGCTTGAGAGACCGTGCAGACAGACCGAGGAGGCGACACTCAAACAGAGAGTAACGTTAGATGAGTTTCCACAGAAAGTGTTCGTATCTGAACCCAAACATTTGGGCTCGTTGACTGGCGAGACGAGGAGTAACGTGGACTAACGTTCGCAGCGAAGCGCTGAGGAGGAGGACAGTCAAAGGGTCGGAGCCACAGGTAGGGAGCTGTCGTGGCAGAAGATATCAAAGTGCAAGTGGGTCATGTAGATTTGAGTGTCTGACCCGAGCGAAGAGTCGGCAGCAGCGGAACGGCGGAGGTCGAACCTGTACAGGCAGAAGGGAGAAGACTTATCACGCTGAGCCGCCTCTCCCTCCGTCCGACTGGGCGCCTTGTCCCAGGAAGAGCCACCATGTCCAGGAGAAAGCAGAGCAAACCCCGGCAGATAAAGCGTAAGTCAGATGAAATACTTTTTTTTTTTGTCGTTTACGCGACTTGCTCTCAGTCAAAGTTGTGCGCGGTCTCACAACGAGAAGAACATTGCTCGTGACGCTTCACAGGGGCCGCTTCATCCTAAAATAAAATAATACCTCTAAGTAGGACAAAGTCCAGCTATAACGCCTGACTTTTTCTACAGTGGCACCGTTTTATTGGACCTCTTTGTGGACGACAAACGCTTGCTTTTTTGTGTATTTGAGATTCTCGCTGAATTTACATTCTCGGAGTAAATGACACACGTTCGTGTAAATGACACACGTTCTAAAAAAGTATTTTTAGTTAGCGTTATTCCCGCTACCGAGGCAGAAAAGAATGCAGTATCCAGGAGAGGAAAGAGTACAGTATGTTCTCATCAAAAGACAGGCTTTTTTGTATTAACAGTCAAAACTGTAGCAGACTTCCTGTTGAATTCTGTTGTGAAAACGTCAATGTTCTCTGAGAAAGCCGACGTGAAGAGAGATAAACCAGCGATCCGATGTGAGCCCTGATAAAGATTAAAATTGGATCTTTTTTTTTTATTATTATTTGTTTTCTGTCTGAGGAGCGCCAAGGCCGCCAGGTGCATTTCCCACAAGGCTTTTCACTTTTTTTTTTCTTTTTCCCTCCCAGAGATGGGGCGTCAGATAGGCAGATCTTTCCTCACGATCGCTGCTTACAATTAGACATTTTTGCAAATTTATCCTTTTATGTGATTAATTATTCGGGTTCAAAGGTGCTGTTTTATTCAAGTGACACCACATTATTCCATAATTTTGAACCTTGGATGCAGCATTGGGAAAATGCACTGCAATCCGTTTATTCTGTTAAAAAAAGTTTAAGTGAGAAATCTACCCCAGTAAGCTTCCACTTTTCATTAAAACATAATTTAAAACTTAAGAACTGCATGGCATCTATAGACAAACACTTTTCCTGAGCCATCACTGTAACTACCCTGTGACATTGTCAGTGTATATGCAGTAGTTTGAACAATCCCTTGTTTTGGAAACATGTCTATAAATATCTAATTTACCTTTGACAGGACAATATTAAACGATCGGGCTGTTGATGGAAAGAGGATTATTTACTATTAGGTTCTGTGAAAACCACCGATAAGTAAATTTCTTACTGTAATTGAAAAGGGATACCACACCAAGAGCTGCAGGATTGTAGATGCAGTTAGAAATTATATTTGTTGAACATGAAACTGATGGATGCAGCCCATTTTATTATGTACATGTAAATTGAGGGTTTGACATTAGATCCCTTAACAGGGAATTTCTGCTGTAACTTTCCGCCTGTAGCTCTTGTCTTTGAATTTTCATTTAAAAAACAGAAAAGGATGGACAGTCTTAAAATTTCCACTTAATTGCCACCAATGTTGGGGCAGTTACTTTGAAACAATCGTGGAATGACATTTACTATTAACACACTGACTGCCTTAAACAAGACAACAATGCTAAAATAACAGACTGCAAATAATATTGATCTTGATAAACTTACATTCCATTGAATTTCCATACATTTCTGCAAACTCAAACAATAAGTATTAGGTTTCTTCAGTCACAGATGAAAATCAATAGGGAGTTAAAAACATGATATACGTTACCATAGCTTACTTCCATAAGATGTATTTTGGCCAAATAATGGGAATTGTCTAATCAATGTCTGGCCTCAAATAAACTAATAACTAACAATATAAATACAGTCAAATGTGGCAAGAAGTGTGTGACCAAGTGCTAGCGAGAGGAGCAATACATGCTGACTCAGTTAATTGTGAATGATTGTAAAATCCCACAGGGATGCTTTTTTATGTCTCAAGAAATGGACATGGCAGGAGAAAAAGAGAACGTCTCATCACCCAAAGCCCAAAATGAATTACAACTCGCTTTACTTATATTTTAACAGGTACAATGTTGCTGAAATTTGTATAAGTAATGCATCACATTATTGCGCTACATCCAAAAGTGATGTCATTAAAAACAATCTTAAGCACCCAGTATCATCAATATCTTCCTTTTCTTCATACTTACAGTAAGTATTGCTGCTGCAAACGGCCAGGCACCGGCTGTACAGCAGGCAGTTAGGCCTGGAAATGTATTCCAGAGCAAGCAGCTGATAAACCCCAGCTAGGCTTTGTGTGTATGAGTGACAATAAGAGACAGAGAGCATACTGTACTGTGTGTGTGCATCTCAGGGGTGTAATGGCCGTCTTTATCTGTGCTTCTGGTGCCCCATGCTTCCCAGTGCACCAAGCCTGGCTGGAGTTGAGGCCAGCCAGCTCTCAGCCCTGTGACTCTCTTGTGATTTGGCAGACATTTTGATAGGAAAGAGTGAGGAGTGATAAGGACTTTGTTGATCTGGGTTATGAGGGGGTCCACCAGAGGTCTGGGCGCGTGCTGTTACAAGTATATAATTAAGCACTATTAGAGCAGTGGGTCCACCATGTTGTTTTGTGTCTGGTACTTAATTGTTACTGATGTGACGTATTGGCAAGGTAGGGTAAGTTTTGACAAGGTGGCATAACACTAAACATATCTCTATCGTCCTGTCCTTCTTGAAAACAATGCCACATTTCTGCTGTTATTTACACTGCAGGGCTAGCGCTTAAATTTGTATTTATTTTTTTCCCGTTGTAATCAACACGCTGCAGGTGCACGCGATTCCTGCATGAAAACAATTGGAAAGCAGTGTTTTAGAATGTTGAATTAATTTCTTGGTAAGAGCTTGATTGGGAACTCCACTGGCATACAGTCGAGCCCCACACATTCGTGGTTCGGCAGTCGCAAATTCACCCTTATGCAGATTACACCCCCCCACAGAAATCTGTGCCAACTCACGATTTTCTATGACGTGGCAAAAAAAGCCTGAACATAATTTTTTTTTGGGGGGGTTGAAAATACTCTTTACAGTATGTGCTGTATGTTGAGTATTTTCATTGGAAGAACAGTTTTGCAATTCGAGTGGTTAAAATTTAACGTTTTGTTAGGTATAAACCCTTGTTTGTCAAAAACAAGTTCATATGGTGAGGGCTAGAGTAGTCATTTTGACCCACAGTGGGATGTGAACAGCCAGGTTGAACACAGCACTGGACTACTTTGTTAGACACAAAACATCAGCACTTTACCTTTCAACGTCCATCCAGCAGTATCCATTATCTGAACACGATATCCCCTCATTAATTGTTAACACTTTGCTAATCCATCTTGTCGAGGTACCGCACTGGCAACTGGCTAGTTGGCGGCGAGCTAGGTGGTTGTGCAGAGGCTGAGGTGGAAGTTAGTTTTTGGACGCTCTTATTTTTGTAACACACACCGGAACAATGGAAGTGGAGAGAGTGAGGCAGCGACTTGACTACAGGGGAGTGCAAGCGATGCAGACACTGGAAAGAGATGTAAGATTTCCGTACGCTGTCTCTTGTACTGTACAGTACAATATTTTGAAGAGTACAGCGAGGTTTAAAGATGCATCTAAGTGTATGATATGTTATTAAAGTGATTAAGAATCATAGTTTGTGGGTCCTGTTCCCTATCCCCGCGAATGGCAGTGGTCCACTGTATACTGTAATAACAAAAGAATAATTATGTCATAACATCAGTGTTCCAATGTCTTTTACAATTAAGATGTATTATTGGATCAAAGCTTCAAAACATGACAGTTTTTTAATCGAAAAGGTTTCTTAAGCGCACAAATTGTGTTACTTCACACGTGGATAAAATAATGGATTAGGGATGTATGCATCCCAGTTTTCCACTTAATATCTGATGCCGCTAAACACGCAGCCTCAGAGGTCGTACACAATTTTCAAAATAGGCCTCAAAAGTTATACCAAAACTTGGAGGTCGAACTGGCATCATGTGTGACATCACACAAGACGTTAGCATACTGCACAAGACACCAGTGTAAGAAAAAGCAACGTACATGTGGGGTTAATCCTTTACGAGAATATGTAACCGAAGATACGACTCTCATTCAAAATATGCCGACTCCAGTGTGTCAAACTTGCTAGGTGGGGAGGATGCAACTTTCATTCAGGAATTTAGGTTGCTCGCCTACACCTAGCTGGCTATGCTAGCCGTTTATATGCGTCATAACTCATTATCAAAGTTAACAGTTAACAGTAACACTTGTGTGAATGTGAAGTGAATGGTAATGTGCGTCATTAAAGTTACGTTTTTCTTTGTATTAACAGTCGTCATTCAACCTCTTTTTACACTGCTATGGCTGACAAGCCTTTACAGGTAGGTTTTATGATGGAAACATCTTGTCACTTTTATAACAGATTTACTTAGTTTCATTATTTTCTATTGGAAAATAGTTTTGAAATCCGTAAAAAATGGCAGTCAAACAGCATCCCAAAGTGGTTGTGAATGTTTTAAACTTTGCTGTATACCTTTGTTTCAAATTAAAGTACCCTATTTTCCGGACTATAGAGCGCATCGGTTATAAGCTGCGCCCACTTTGTGTAGAATTATTTTTTTCTTACATATATTTGCCGCACGTTGTGAAATTAGAAATTTACACAGAAAGATTTTGTAAATGTTTATTTACATACCTTGTTTCCAAACAGTGCCTGTAACACGGCAGTAAAACGGCTCAAACATAACAGAAAAGTCATTGTGTTTATTCATCCTCCTCCTGTTCACTGAAACCACTGAAGTAGTCTTCTTCAGTGTCGTCACACACCATTTCAGTCTCTCTGTCGCCCTCAATGTCATTTTCATCTCGAGACACAGTTACCCCTGAAGTTGTGCTGTTCTCCTCACGTGTGTTCACCTAGTCCTCAAGAACATTTTCAAGTTCAGGTCATTTGCAGTTATGACCTCTGAAAGCCTTTGTTGTCTTTTGGCATTGCATCAGTTCTTCACGCTGCCGTCTCCAACGCCTCACCATCGGTTCGTTAACGCCAAGCTTACGTGCAGCAGCTCGATTTCCCTCCTGGATGGACAGATCGATGGCTTTCAATTGAAAAAGCTGCATCATACGCTTTTCTTTTTGTGCTTTCCATGATGAGGGTGTGAAAAATAAAAAAATATTTTGGGTTCGTGCGCGTCATGCTGTGTTTAGCTTGTATATATGTGTATATATATATATATATATATATATATATATATATATATATATATATATACACAGGGTGATTGAAAAGTAACACACTATTTTTAAGTACTTTAAGTAATTTATTTCTGAACTATTATTCTTACAAGAAATGAACATGAGAAGAAAATGTATTGCATGGAGTTTTATTTAAAATTGTATATGGGCGCCAGCATTAGCTACCAGTTTTTCAAGCCGCCTGGAAACTGCATTAACTGATTTCACAAGGAACACGTGTGTGATGGAAGACATAACTTCTCGTATTCGCCCTTCAAGTTCTTCCAAAGTCATTGGTTTGTGAGAATAGACTTGCTCCTTTTATCATGGAACATACACAAAAAAACTCATAAAAATATTACAACATGAATAAATTATAAGTATTTTAAAATAGGGAGTTACTTTTCAATCACCCTGTATATAAATACCCCCCCTACACACACACATGCACACACGCACAGACACATACCAACCACCAAAAAGACAAACCATCCCTACACTTCCCTTAAAATGGGGCGGTACATTACGACAACATTGCACTATCCCCCAACAACGGTACATTAGGTTTCAGGCTTTCTGGAGGCCAATAGAAGAAGAGAGTGTTTGTGAAGCAGATAGATATTTGTCTCTGCCTTTTTGTGCGTCATCCTCCCCTGCAGTTGGAGATCTTTGAGCCTGATATGGCTCCTCTCCCTGATGGAGAGATAGGAGGGACGGAGTCAGGGAGGGAGGGCGGTAGGGGATTCGGCAGGCAGGCAGCCCAGGGTAGCTGGATCCCTGGGCTTACATTTTGGCAGTTGAGATGGGAGACATGATAAAACACAGCGGTGATCACTACCAGTGATAACAGAAAGCAGAAAAGAGAGAAAGAGATGAGAGGTAGGGCAGATGGAAGGAAAGATCGAGATTGGAGGGCACATTTTAATTACATTTGGCTGTTGCATGCCATTTTTCCAGCATTGTCGTACTGTTGTCATTAGTTTTGTTTGCGATTGGCTGGGGGTGGATCTCCAGATAAGTAAAGAAGAGAAAGGCAGTGTGGGGTGATAAAAGAGACGAGATGCAGGGGAGTGGACATAGTTGGGTGGTGGGGGTAGGTAGCGATAGAGTGA
Source organism: Phycodurus eques (assembly GCF_024500275.1). Lineage (NCBI taxonomy): Eukaryota > Metazoa > Chordata > Actinopteri > Syngnathiformes > Syngnathidae > Phycodurus > Phycodurus eques. The sequence continues at coordinate 9,650,833 of NC_084529.1, read as the reverse complement.
AAAAGCGTGCAGAATACATAGCTGTTAGATGAATGTGTTGTGGTGTGTTTTTAATGGCAATGCAGCCTGCTCTGCTGCTCCCCCACCCGTCTGTGGAAGATGTTTAAGGCTGATAAAGAGGCCTGCTGATGATAGATAGATAGATAGATAACAGCTAGCAGATTTAGAATCCTGATAATGTGCATCTGCGTATGTGTGTCTATCTGTGTGAGAAAGCTTGGTTTCTATGACAGCGAAGCTGGAGCTTCTGAGGTCAGCATGAATAATAGCTGCCTCCTACAGCTTCAAGCATACCTGGAAGCCTGCAGATCCCAGACAAGAAATTCACCAAGCTGACCTCTTCTTTTTTTGTGTACTCTTTATTTCCCTGGTAACTTCGTGAGTTTACAAATCAGGTTTCTATTTGTCAGATGACAAAGTTATTTCCCCTCCCTATAGAATGCGTTACTGTGTTATCTGTCATCAATTATTGGGTCACATAACTATTTCATGGATGAGAAATGAATGACATCTTTTTAAGAAAAAGTGAGTTCAAATGCTTAAGCATGTCTAAATCTTTCTCTCGCCATCTCTCTCTCCTTCTCTCTCTCTCTCACACACACAAGCACACACACGTATGTATACACACACACACACACACACACACACACACACACACACACATTGTGCCTTGGTGGCGTTCCCTTGTTTTTTCTTCTTTGTTCTGCTTTTAGCTTGATGTGAACTTGCGATAAGCCGCGGGGCCTGATCTCCGGTGCAGATAGAGATTGCCAAGCATGATTAAAGTTGTTATCTGGCCAGAGCAGGCAGGAGCCTCGGTTCCACTGCAATAACAACAGGGCTCAGTAGGAGCAGCCAGGGTCTGGACCCTGGCAATCAGTTCCAGTCGTAATGGGATTAATGTTGTTGTATAATTAGATGATAGGTGTGAATGCGCTTCTTTTCTCCCTCAGTCTTTTCTCATTCATTCAAACCATATCTTTCTCCTCCTTCTTCCTCTCCTCCCCTATCTCTTTCTTTGCACCCCTTAACAAGCATTGTCGTTGATTAATTCAATTAAAATTAATAACATGTATTACTTATTCCAGATTAAGTGTAAGATAGAGTTGACATGTTGGGAAATTTTTATGTTTGCGGATGCTTATCTCCAGTTTTCCCTTTTAAATCCCCTTTTCTCTGCAAAAGTCATAAGAGAGCAGTTAGTGCGAGGGGGGAAAAAGAGAAAAGTTGCTGAATCACCAGGATGTGATTGGTTTGATTATACTGGCAGATATTCAACAAGCGAGATTGTGTCTGATTTGGGTATTGGAAACTAAGAATTCTCATCTCTGTGATCAGATAGCTCTTGCTTGAGAGCTGCATATAACTGTATGCAGTAGATAATAATAAGCATACAAATTCTGTATGGTCTGTGGAGTATGTAAAAATACTACAAACACCTTAACAACATCAGAAGGCCCCAGAAGTTGGCCTCAATGTGGACATCCATCCATCCATTTTCTTCACCGCTTCTCCTCACTAGGGTCGCGGGCATGCTGGAGGCTATCCCAGCTATCTTCAGGCAGAAGGTGGGGTACACCCTGAACCGGTCGCCAGCCAATCGCAGGGCACATATAAACAAACAATTATTCGCCCTCACATTCATACCTACGGGCAATTTAGAGTTTCCAATTAACCTAGCATGCATGTTTTTGGGATGTGGGAGGAAACCGGAGTGACCGGAGAAAACCCACCAAGGCACGGGGACAACATGCAAACTCCACACAGGCGGCGCTGGGATTTGAACCCCAGTCCCCAGAACTGTGAGGCCGCCGTACCTGCTCAATGTGAACATATCTGTTGGAAATGATCTCGCTCTTCTTTTGTCTCAATCACCTTATTTGTTTGGATATTCTCCAAATTTAGCGCATCAAAGCTGTCATTTTAAACCACCACTTGGAATACTGTGGTTTTATGCTTACGCTAGTGACACACAAATATGTATGTTTGCTTTGTTTATCTGCACACAGCCAGCAAAGTGTGCGTGGACATGTGGACATATGGTCAAATATACTAAAGGGGGAAGTTGGCCGGGTTACAGAGGAAACACCGTTTGTGCTCAGTGTACACATGAGTTATGACCCTTTCCTGCTATTTACCTAGGGAAAGGCATGTTGAGTTATAGTCCCCCAACTCTGTGCCATGGTAAATGTTTTCACCCCCTGACCCTGGTGCTGACAGCTCCGTAGATGAGGGAAGAGAGAAAACATTGCCCTGCTAACAGTAGCCTAATCTATGTCCAAACTATTTGCTCAAGTGGTAATTACCACCCTGCCAGCTCTTCCCAGGGAGCTTTGTGAAGACGTAGATGACAGATGATATTATAAGACACTGTGGCTGTTTGACCTGAGCGGCTCAAGAATCCCACCAGTCTTTGCACCAGATATATTTGCTTTCGAATCCATGCATGAGCTTCACATTGTCACGTTTGTCCACCTGCAAGATTTTAATGTCACCAATGTAGATTCTTTTCGCTGAAGTCAGTCATGTTTTAGTGGATGTTTGTTTAGGAGACATCTGTAGAGCCGCATGCTCTCAGGCTCTGGTCAGAATGACGCTGGACACTTAAAGGTGTGTTGATAACCGATACATACACATACAGCAATTGTTAGGACAAGGTCCCCCGGTTGCATTGATAAGACAAACCATTCACTCCTACTGTTCAGATTGCTCAGCTCCAGGACAGTGTAGCCTACTTTAACAGCTGCCCCTCTGCAGCCATGTACAGATATACTCTTAAACAAGTTGCCTTTTCTCAATACCATCCATCCATCTTCTGTACCGCTTTATCCTATTCTCAATACCATAGCAAAAAATAAAATAAATAAATAAATAAATAAAGCAGAAGAGACCTCAGGAGATAACCATCACAAGCACATGGTGACCTTTTGACCCTTTGTGCACCTGCGTTCTCCCCCCCCCCCCCCCCGAGTTGTATTACTTTTTAAATGTTCTCTCTCTGTAGTAATAGTAACAAATACACATGTTCATGCCCTCCCCTGTGCCCACCTATTCCCTGAAAAACTCACCTATTTGTTCTCTTTCTAAAATGCTCTAAGATGCCACAAGATTCCGCCAAAGCCCTTTCTAAATAGGAAAGTAGCATAGTAATTGGTGTCAAGGAATCATGTTGATGTTATATAGCTTGACTCAGAGACAATTTCCAGTCCAGTTTATTAAAATTTAATAATCTGTAAGAAGTTTGTTTTAAGGGTAATGTTGTATGAGTTTTAAATTATATTGAACTGTTTCGGGATCATGCTGTGGTATATTTATTTGTGGTGTATTTCTACAGTCTAAACGATTAATATAGGCACTTCTAAACATTTTGGGCCGTGTCCATTACTCATGTTTTATTTTTTATTTTTTTGGTATTCACTGCAGATCTTGGTCTCTAGCGGGGGATTGCTGTATTATCAGTCTGGTCGTGGTGTATTATTAATTTTGTTTGCATGTACAGTTTTGGGAAATTTTAGAAAAGATGATGAAAACCGCATAGTATATCCATTTGGCTATTACACAGTAGTTTTATTAACTTTACCATTTGTAATTGTCAACTTTGCTGTATGTATAATGTACTTTTAGTGTCATTGATGGGTAGCATTATTTTATTACTGTCTGTACCAGGGATCTGTTCTGATGTCTGAGACGCACAAAAATTAGCAGGGACACATAAAGTGTGCTCAATCTGCATTTTCTGACACAGGAGCTATGGCTTAGTACTCTAGTGTGGTGCTGGAAATCCGGCGTATGAATTTTATTTCTGATGAGACAGGACTCTAGAGTGCAACTAATTTGGTCACGTATGCGGCCTAATTTCTGAATGGTGCGGAAAAAATAAATAAATAAATAAATAGAAACACATTTCTGCGACTTGAAAGTAAAGACACAATGGGTTTCATCATCGTGGTTTTCCAAACCAATCAGAGATAGTGAAGAGCGGGACCCTCCGTCTGATTGGCCGTGTGCGTGTTGTGTGCGTATGCGCGCGTGATTTTGTGCATGCCGCACGTAGTTGTCTTTGAAATGCGGGCGCTCGCGTACATGAAGCTAAGTTTTTTGTCGGCGAGCCAGTAGCTGCAGTTATAGAAAATTGAGTGCCATAAATGGAGTTAGTTCCAAAGTCTAACGCCACAGCAACGATGTGGGAACAGTTTGGATTCAAGCACGATGAATGCAGCCATCCCGCTTACACCAACGAGCTGGTATGTCGAATTTGTATGAAGTCACAACAAAAACAACACAACTTAAAACCTCAAGGTGACTAGATCCATTTTAAACACAACCATCCCACCCAATTTCTTCAGCTGGGAACAAAAAAACACCGTGGGACATTTCCCTTTTCCTGTCAGCTTGAAGTTATGGAACCTTTTGCCCAACAATGCAACTACACAAATGAATAAGGTGCACGTATACTCATATCTTACACAGTATAGGGTTACTATTGTAAGAGACTTAGCCATTGAACACGTTGCGAAAGCAGCGTTTAAAGATGGGCTGCAGACTTTTAAAAAGTAGTACAAAGTAGAATCAAAACAGGTTTATTTGATCTACTTGTTGTATGTTAATAATGTTACTACTTGGCACTTTTTCTTAACCGACTGGAAACTTGATTGGCAGTATATTGCTTGTTAAGGTATTTCTGACTGTTTATACCTCTTTGCCAAATGTTTAATATGTTTAAGTGCAATTTTTGTGAACAGAGCCTGAGTCTGTTTTATTTATTTACAGTATCTTATCTCAGGTATTTTCTTTATTGTTGTACATTACAATGTCAATGTTCATTACTCTTAGAATAAGAATTAAAGTGAATTGTTCTTAAAAAGAACAATTGGGAAAATCGTCCTAAAAAATTTGCTATCATAACAGGCCTAAACACATATACTGAGAGAGCAAGAGCAATGGATAGCACAAAAATATTGTACAGACAGTGTAAAAATAGAGTAACACCTGTAATAAAAATCTGCCAATATAAAGGGACCACGAAGCAAGATATAGTGGAGGATTACTGTGTCTATATTCAGTGATATACAGTAAGTTGCAGGGACTGATTGTTCCCGGATTGGGACTCATTGTTTCCATCACATGTGCATCCGGGACTCACATAGTCTCAAGTGTAACGTGATCTATGCTGTGCGTATCCATTGGATAAGAGACTTGCAATGGAATTTTATTTACATTCGTATCAGCCTGGTCTTTCTGTACTTTATTATTTGGTTTGTATATACATTTTGAGGAAATTTAGGTGAGATGATATCAACATGGATTGTTTTAAAGCCAATAATTTAGCATTTTTTCAGGAGAAGGAATTTTGGAGTCTCAAAAGTAAAATCTTTAGAGTCAAACGCTGCAGTGCCGTGAAAAAGTATTGGCCCCCTTTTCAAATTGTTATATTTTGCATAGTTTTCCCACTTTAATGTACAAGATCATCAAACAAATGTAAATATCAGATAGACATAAATGGTGATTTCATTTATTAGGGGAAAAAAATATTCAAAGATACCTGACGCTGTGTGAAAAAGTAATTACCCCCCTTGTTAAATCATGAATTGTAACTAATCACAATATTTGGTTAATTTTCACTGATCACACCCAAGCCTGATTACCTCCAGACTTGTTCAGTCAAGAAATCACTTAAACAGAATCTGTCACGACAAAATCAAGTTGGACAAAAGATCTAAAAAAGCTGCAACAAATTGCCACAATCCATATATATGGATATATTGACTGACGAGATGAAAGTTAAGTTAATAAACGAAATCACCATTTAAAAACAGCATGTTAAGTTCACTTGGGTTATATCTGTCTGATATTTAAATTTGCTTGATTATATTAAACATTAAAGTGGGGAAACTATGTAAAAATATAAGAATTTGAGAAGGAGGCTAATACTTTTTCATGGCACTGTATAGAATGTAATGTTGGAAAATGCGAAGTACAAGGTGAAAGTACAGTATATAGTCCCGTGGCGGACAAATATAAAACTTGCAACTACTGTGCTGTAGTTGTTTGAAAGATGCTTGTCTGCCTTCTGACTACTGCCGAGGTGCCCTTTAGTCAAGGTGCTGCCCCCTTTACCCAGAATCAGCTCAGGGGTCCGTCACCGTTTATGCGCCCCATCACTCAGAGAGCCCTACTTGTATGACTGCATGTGTGTGGTCATGTTCTCTTGTGTGGTGAGCAAAAATATACTGTTGAGTGTGAATTGAATTTCCCTTAAGTTGTATGTATGTAAATTAACAATACAAGTTAATCATACAATATTATCTCATGCAGGGGAAGGGGGCAAGAGTAAATGAGATGATGTGTTTGACGGAGGAAATTGTGAGGTAGAGAGGCAATAGGGTGATTTAGGTAACTCAGTATCATAGACAATGGGACAAGAAAGACGAGATGCTGTTTGATCCTCCGGGGATCCACCTTAACCGTGGAGCTTAGACTAGTGGCACCTCTTGTTATCGGTCTCTATAAACTGACTTCACATATCCCTTGGATCATCTTTTGCAGTAAAGTGACTGAAAAAGAATATGGGAAACATTAACCAACATTTTCTTGAAATACATTTCCTTATAAAGGACAGTCTCTTGTCTGTGTGTTTGTGTGCTTCCCTCTGTTTTATCAGCTGCCGACAAGACCTCCGGAAGCTCAGGCAGTTGTTGCAGTTACATCTGGCTGCCAACAGAGGATGATAAAAGCCATAAATAACATCACCTTTTTTAAGTGCAATATTTATCTCCCTGATTAGATTTGCTAAGCTAACGAAAGGCCATTACAAGTAACCACTCATCCCTTGTGTCGGCTTTCACATGATGTGCGAGCATTGTTCACGTGATCACTTTGTGCATGTGTGTGGATGTGCAAATTGAAAAAGGGATGGTCTGTATTTGAGAGCGGAAAAAAATAGTAGTTGAGCCGTGGCGATGCTGGGCTTTTGCTGTCTGAAAAAATACAGAACTAAAATGTTTTACATGCATTAAACCACATAATGAACCAGTTTACATCCATTCAGTCAAGGGAGACAAAAAGCCCCTTTTACACTGCCAGTGAAAGATGTTTTTCCTGGTTCACTGTTGTGTATAAACGACACAGTAACGGAATATCGTGACAAAATTTACCTGACACAAATGGAAAAGCCAAAAAGGCAGGATGGAGGCAGGACGGTTGACACCAGAGACTTACTTCTCCTGCCGTTTTGTATTGAAAGCTATTGTCGCTGTCTAAAATATTTTATAGTATGGTAGATGCTAGATGCTAGAGCTGACATCGTCACACATTTAATATGTGATTGCAGGATGCCGTGTCCCGCTGTGAATGCACATACAGTTGCATCAATATCCCACCGGGTCTTTTGTTTACACCCCTGATGCTGAAATGTCAGAATGTCTGTGTAAAAGAGGATCTAGTGATCCTCAAGTATACTGGGTCCCCTGAACCCCAGTACACGCAAACAAATATAATCACCCCTTTCTGACCAAAGTCAGCAAAGGCATGATTATTAATCGCTAAAGATGATCCTGCTTGATTATACAGTAGTGTGGGCTGTGTTAAAAGTTTTTTTTTTTTTTGTTTGTTTGTTTTTTCTCTCCCAGATCTGCTCTGAAAATAGTAGGGTCAAACAATCGTAAATCCATCCATCCATCCATTTTCTGAGCCGCTTCTCCACACTAGGGTGGCGGGCGTGCTGGAGCCTATCCCAGCTATCATCGGGCAGGAGGCGGGGTACACCCTGAACTGGTTGCCAGCCAATCGCAGGGCACATACAAACAAACAACCATTCGCACTCACATTCACACCCACGGGCAATTTAGAGTCGTCAATTAACCGACCATGCATGTTTTTGGGATGTGAGAGGAAACAGGAGTGCCCGGAGAAAACCCACGCAGCCACGGGGAGAACATGCAAACTCCACACAGGCGGGGCCGGGGATTGAACCCCGGTCCTCAGAACTGTGAGGCAGTCGCCCACCGTGCCGCCCAATCGTAAATCATAATCATAAAAAAAATAATAATAAAATCTTATGCGTAAATTCAATGCAGAGTAGGGCCAAGCCATGAACTCTGTGATTATGTCATGGAACAAAATGATAGCCAATCAGTAAGCGAACTTAAGCTTGCGCTGTTGCCTGACTTTAGAAATGGAGAAGCAATTGGTTTAGTGTTTAGTAGACTTTAGTGTTTGTACGTGTACTCGTAGTCATTAACCAAAATAAAAATTACAAGGAGACATGATGGCATGAAATTTTCACTGCAATTTAGTTACAGATAACTAACAGCTTGCTGAGCATCACGTACTTATTATTATACTCTCCTAATTCAGGAGCATTTGCGTCTCAGCCCCAAAAAAAAAAAACACAAGCTACAAGAAAAACACTCATATTTTCTTTACATTTGTATATTTTTTATTGTTCTTCCTTTGTATAGTTTTGAGTAACAAAATATTAACATTATCTTATTATTCTTATTTTTAATTTATTTCACTTTTTACTTATTCAATTCAATGTCTTGGCACTAAATTGCTAAATACACAATAATGTAGTAACCGTTTTATTGACAGAATAACACCTAAATATCAAGTTGTATGCTCCTTTAGCAAAGCTAAATTGATGAAAAATTAAAAAAAATACATTAAGATATAGTGTAATTATTAGGGCTGGGACTTTAACGCATTTATCACAATTAATTAATTCCAAACAAATTATTTAGGTAAAATTAAATTAAAAAAAAAAAAAATTAACACATTTTATTCGCATTTTGTGTTCCAAACAATGCGGAACTTTTGTCAGTGCCCGTTTTCCTGGTACACCGATTACACAGAGCTCGGCTACTGGCTAGACTAATGGGGGAATTGGATGAAACAGTGTTGCTAGGACTGATCGGAGGCAAATTTCATTTAAAAAAAAAACCAAACAAACCAAAAAAACTACCCAATGGAAGACTTGAGAAGCGAGGTTTTGTGCAAAGTTTTGATACCACCGAAGCACTTCAACCCTGCCACGCAGAAACTATTTAAAGGCAATACTCTTCCAAACAAAACTGTCCTAAAATGGCACTTTAACTAGATTTGTTTAATTTTGCCCAGAATTATTTTCTTTTAGTTTTTCTACTGGTTTGTATCAAAATGCAATTATTTTTTTTTTTTTCCAGAGTTAACAATATTCCTCTATGTGTCCATTATTTGATTCAGTTGTCCACTAAAATCCATTTGAATTATTGTTTAATTGTTTTTTAGGACAAATATTGTTCTATGATTAAAATGCGATGAATCAAGATTAATTTATTACAAAGCATCTAATTAATTTCATTAATTAAATGCATACATTAAATTACGCAACTGGGGTGGTATGGTTTATGATACATCTTGTCGAACAAGTCAGTATTATCTGATCCGTCTATTATGCATAATATTTTCTTCGAAAAATTTGTGACTATCATGCTGTTATCTTTGTGTTTTGAACAGATTTTTAAAAATTTAGTCTTAATTTAGATTCCAATCTTTTCTCTACATATATGAACAATATCCCTGTACCAAAGCAACGATCGAGCCCAACCCACCTACAATCTCTCAATTCATTGCATCAAGGACTTTTCCACTATACACAACTAACCAACCTCAAGAGAACACCATTACAAATGCCATACTGTCATACTTTATTATAAATTGCAACATACCACTGTTTGTCATCAAACATCTAAGCGTTCATCATTTTATTTTTTTTGTCAGTTATGGATAAGAAGTACTCTCCTGTCAGTCGAAGAACAATTACTGTAAAACTTGACAGTCTGGTGACAAAGAGGCAAATGAAGCTGAAAAATTAACTTGCAACTGCAAAAAATGTGTCAGTGGCTGTAGATATTTGGTCAGTCCGCAAGATGCAAGGCTTTCTTGTCACAGCTCATTCGACCAGTGTTGGTGATGATAGTCTTCAGCTAAAACCCAGTTGCTTGTGTGTAATCGCTTCAAAGGTTCCCACACAGGTGAAAGAATATGTCAAGAGTTTGTGAAATATGTGATGAGTACTAGATCAAGAAAAAGCTGACTTGCATCATCTGTGTTGCATCATGTCAACATGAAAAAAGCGTTCATTACATATTGTAGTGTGTATTGGCGCTTCGATAAGACGTAATTTCCATCCATCCATCCATCCATTTTCAGAGCCGCTTCTCCACACTAGGGTCGCGGGTGTGCTGGAGCCTATCCCAGCTATCATCGGGCAGGAGGCGGGGTACACCATGAACTGGTTGCCAGCCAATCGCAGGGCACATACAAACAAACAACCATTCGCATTAGAGTCGTCAATTAACCGACCATGCATGTTTTTGGGATGTGCGAGGAAACCGGAGTGCCCGGAGAAAACCCACGCAGGCACAGGGAGAACATGCAAACTCCACACAGGCGGGGCCGGGGATTGAACCCCGCACCTCAGAACTGTGAGGCATACGCTCTAACCAGTCGCCCACCGCGTAAAATTTAATTTATTTAAGAAATAAAATTGTTAATAGGCACTAATATTGTACATCCTAGCAACGCTTGTTGTGGTACTCACGACCGTAGATCAGCTGGTCGGTGGGGGTGGTTGTTCTCTGGACATCTCAGGAAGAAAACGAAACAGGTTTGGTTGAAAAAGGAAAAAAGATGCAGAAAAATAAAACAAAAACAAAAGAGGCGGAAGAAGAAATATTGTTGTTCGTTACGCCTTGTTGGGAGACTATGACTGTCTCTCTCCCCGCCTGTTTCCAGGATCCACTAGCAAGTTCAGAGAACTCACGTTTGGCTGGGAGCGTATCTGGTATCTCAGCAGCAACTGTTCTGGAGGCTTAGCAGTGGTGATCCATGGAGGCCAGGGAGCTAGATCTTCATCCCCAAGGCTCACCTTTGCCGAGCTGCGTGTTTGAACAAAAGAAAGGGGAGGATGGAGGGGCGGTGGCACAGCTGAGCCATGCTGTGGTCATCCAGAGCAAGCCAGAGACAAAAGAGGACAGACATGAAAGAGAGCAAGGAGGCGGGAGTCAGAGGTTAATGTCTAAGAGGACCGGACAAGACCACGCCCATCGACTTGAAGTTAGTCTACGAACTTTGCCATAAAAGTATTGTAAAAATCATATCAATATAAAATACTCCCAACTTTGTACTCTTTACTCATAGATCAAGCATATAGAATGATTGTTTTAACTTTAGTCTTGGCAAATAGACTGCTTATGGTTCAATCACATTTCATGCTGCTTGGGGCTTCAAATCAAGACAAACAGTTCTCAAAGTCCCGCATGCACCTGTAAAGTTGACACACTGACACAGACATCAAGGCATATGTTTGGAATATTTCTGCAGAGTTCCTGAAATATCAAAATGGACATTTTATCTTCAGTTAAAAATAACTGAATGGAAGTTCATGGGTTGCAGTACTCTCAAATGCCAGTGGGTGGCGCCTTGCATGCATGTTTGAATATTAAGCAAATAGTTCATTGCTGTATTTGCGTTCCATTGTCGAGCTGTCCCAGCTTGGTCTCTATCTACAAAAGAAGGAAAGGAGTCTTTTGGAAGACAGGAATCACGAATTGATTGGAAGCTGCTAATTAGGTTAAGGTCCAGTAGGTGTCTTCTAGTGGTTGTCTCGCACAGCAGGGCTGGTTGGAAGAAATCAATTTATCAAGTTGTGGGGGAGTCACTGTGACACCTCAGGGAGCATGTCCGCTACAATATTTTCCAGGACGAGAAGAGGAAGAAAGGGACCTTGGTGACTAATATTTGGAATGACCTTGGTGCTGAAGATCAGGAGAGGGTTGACAATTCCCTCACAGAGAAAAACCGAATGAGAGTTCAGTGCTTTGCACACACTCTTCATTTACTTGTAGGAGATGGCCTTAAAGACACAAAATTAATCAATACACCTCCTGCCAAAGCCTCCAGATTAAGCTCCACACGAGCACATATTTGGAAGAGAAACTTGAGAACTGGTTTGGACAGTATGGAGTCACAGCTTCCACTACAACATGCTGGAATTCTACACTGAGACAGTTTATATCTGTTCTCAAATGTGACTACTTTTTAACCTGTATGCAGTTCTTGAAGATGGGGGACACAAAGAGATGGTATTCACAGCTTGTGAATGGAGTCAGATCACGGAACTAGTGGATGTCCTTCATCCTTTTGGAGAAGCCACACACCTTACACAAGGAGATAAAGCAGTGACCATAAGTGCTGGTCTACCCTGCGTCCTTTTTCTCAATCACCATCTGGAAAATCAAAAGGAGAATGTGCGCTATTTGGGCCGCCTGATCCAAAGCCTCTAAAGATCACTCCAAAGAAGATTCAGTGGAGTCTTTGCCAATGTTAAAATGGCAGCTGAACCAGGAGAAGGAGCAACCCTACCCTTTTCTGACACAATTTACCTTAAAGCGGCTCTGTTGGATACATCATATGGCTGACCCATGTGTTTTGGCATGACAAAGAAGCTCTGTCATTGATGATAAAAGGTGCTGTATGTTAAAATTTTACAGCAATATTTTTTGGAGGTTAATGTCTCAGTAGATGTCATGGCTGTTGATGATCTCTTTAAGCTGTGGCAAACCTCAGAGTGCTTTTTGTAACAGTTTATGCTTTTCTGTCACATCTAATTGTCACAGAGGCATGCAGGGTAACTCCAACCACCAGCCAGAAGGAAGAAACCATTACAGAGCCAAAGTATCTAGCCGAACTGTTTTCATCATACCACAAAAAAGTAAATATAGACTAAACCTCCAGTTCACAGGTTCAGCTGAATCACTATTTGGACATGATGCACAGGACCACCTTCAATTTTAGGCCACGAACAGAAAGACCCTTCTTTCATTATTCCAGGTGGCAGTAGGGCTTATGGCAGTACCTGCCTGAAATGCACGTGTAGAACAAGTGTTCAGCTATGGTGGGGTGATAATGCAGCCCCCTTGCTCACAGCTAAGTGACAAAGTTCTTTCAAATAATTTAGTGTGAGTGTGTATGAGTACTGAAATCAAAGATGTCCATTTTTTTCAAATGAGTTGCACAGGTTATGTGTCACATTAAAGATGAAAAAAGTGAAAATATGATATTTATATATTTTAGGGGTCCAACTATCCACAAAATTCACAGTTCGGTTCAGTACTTAAGGTCACGGTTCGATATTTTTTTCGATCCCAAAATAAATTTTCTTCCCTTTTTTTTTAATATACATATGTTTCATCTGGGCACGGTGGACGACTGGTTAGAGCGTCAGCCTCACAGTTCTGAGGAGCGGGATTCAATCCCTGGCCCCGCCTGTGTGGAGTTTGCATGTTCTCCCCGTGCCTGCGTGGGTTTTCTCCGGGCACTCCGGTTTCCTCCCACATCCCAAAAACATGCATTAATTGGGTACTCTAAATTGCCCGTAGGTGTGAATGTGAGTGCGAATGTTGTTTGTTTGTATGTGCCCTGCGATTGGCTGGCAACCAGTTCAGGGTGTACTGCGCCTCCTGCCCGATGATAGCTGGGATAGGCTCCAGCACGCCCGCGACCCTAGTGAGGAGAAGCGGCTCAGAAAATGGATGGATGGATAGATGTTTCATCTCAGAAAAATAGAATAATGTCAAAAGATTAATTTAATTAGGTATTTGAATTCAAAATTTGTAACTCATAGAGATGTTCAACATTAACAGAGTGAAATATTTTATATTTTATATATATATTTTTAAAATATTTTTTTACAGTTAATTTAGATGATTATAGTTTACAGCAAAAGAAAACCCTAAATTCACCATATCTAGAAACTAGAACATTATGCATAGATCATTTTACGCTTGAGACTGTGTGAGTCCCGGGATGCACATGTGATGGAAACAATGAGTCCCAACCCGGGAACAATGAGTCCCTGCAACTTACTCTATCATCACGGACTATAGATTCAGTAATCCTCTGCTACGTCACGGTTCTTGCTTCACGGTCCTGCTGTGTTGCAGATTTTTATTATAGTTGTTACTGTATTTTCTATACTGTTTGTACAATATTTTTGTGTTAGCCTTTGCTCTTGCTCTCTCTCAGTATATTGTGTGTTTAGGCCTGTCATGATAGCAAATGTTTTAGGACGATATATTTTCCCAAAAACTATCACGACGATCAATAGTATCGTTGATGTTTTTTATGCCCCTGATATAATACTAAGCATAATAATGCAAGTACATCCTTTTAAAGAACAATTCAGTTTTAATTTAAATTCTAAGAATAATGAACATAGACATTGTAGAACAATAAATAAAACAGACTCAGGCTTTGGTCACAAAAATTCCACTTAAACATATTAAACATTTGGCAAAGAGGTATAAACATAAATACCTTAACAGGCAATATACTGCCAATAAATTTTCCAGTTGGTTAAGAAAAAGTGCCAAGTAGTAACATTATTAACATACAACAAGTAGATCAAAGAAACCTGTTTTGATTCAAGATTTGTACTAAGTTTTAAAAGACTGCAGCTTATCCTTAAATGCTGCTTTTTCAATGTGTTCTATGGCTAAATCTCTTACAATAGTAACCGAGACTGTGTAAGATGTGAGCATACGTGCGCCATATTCATTTTTGTATTTGCATTGTTGGGCAAAAGGTTCCATAACTGCAAGCTGACAGGAAAAGGGAAATGTCCCACGGTGTTTTTTGTTCCCAGCTGAAGAAATTGGGTGGGATAGTTATGTTTAAAACGAATTTAGTCACCTTGAGATTTTAAGTTGTGGTGTTTTTATTGTGACTTCATACAAATTCGACATACCAGCTCGTTGGTGTTAGCAGGATTGCTACTTTCCTCGGGCTTGAATCCAAAATGTTCCCACATTGTCACGGTGGCGTTAGACTTTGGAACTAATTCCATTTATGCCGGTCGATTTTCTATAACTGCAGCTACTGGCTCGCCGTCAGAAAACTTAGCTTCATGTACGTGAGCGCCCGTGGATATTTTGTGCATTTTCTGGACATATTGTGCATAATTTTCAAAAATTTCCCAAAACTGTATATGCAAACCAATTAATAATACACCAAGACCATATTTATAATACAGTAATCCCCTGCTAGAGACCGAGCTCTGCTGTGAATAGTGAAAAAAAAACAAAAAACCATCAGTAATGGACACTGCCCAAAATGTTTAGAAGTGCCTATAATAATCGTTTTGACTGTAGAAATACAGCACAAATAAATATCCCACAAACTATGATCTCCAAACAGTCCACTATTATTTAAAACTCATACAACATTACCCTTAAAAACAAACTGCTTACAGATTATTTGATTTTAATAAACTGGACCGGAAATTGTTTCTTAGTCAAGCTATATAACATCAACATGAATCCTCGACACCAATTACTATGCTACTTTCCTATTTAGACAGGGTGTTGGTGGAATCATTCGGCATCTTAGGGCATTTTAGAAAGAACACAAATAGGTGAGTTTTTCAGGGAATAGGTGGGCACGGGGGGAGGAACATGAACAGGTGAATTTGTTACGATTACAACAGAGAGAGAACATTTAAAATGTAATATAACTCAGGGGGAAAAAAAAAAAGAGAGAACGCAGGTGCACAAAGGGTCAAAAGGCCACCATGTGCCTGTGATGGTTATCTCCTGAGGTCTTTTCTGCTTTATTTATTTTTATTGCTATGGTATTGAGAATAGGATAAAGCGGTACAGAAGATTGATGGATGGTATTGAGAAAAGGCAACTTGTTTCAGAGTATATCTGTACGTGGCGGTAACAGGAAAAAAAAAAAAAACAGTCAATTTGTGACTATTCCGAGAGAGAGAGAGAGAGAGAGAGAGAGAGAGCGAGAGCGCGAGAGCGCGAGAGCATTTAAAAAGTAATACAACTCAGGAGAAGTGATGTGCCAGTCTTGTGGCTTTCGCATAATGGGGTTCTCTTAAGAACTGTAGGAGTTACAAGGCTGTAAATTAAACAGCAGTTTGTGCAGTAATAAAGTTGAGTTAAATACAAGTTTAAAACTATTCAGTGCAATAAATTCAATCAATCATAATCTCAGCTGTTGTTCATTTAATGTGAATACTTTTTTTAGTGTTATGATTTGTAAAAAAACATCTTATTACCCCTCCAATAAATATGTCGCAACTGGAGCAAGGTTGTATGACTTGACTTGCAGCTTGCTTAAACCAAGTAATGACTTGACTCGACTTTAGATTGTGTGTTTCATTTGGCAAGATCTTTGTACATTTGGGTTATTTTGTCACTTTGTGACATTTAAAATGTCAGAAAATGAATAAATCCAATCTTTTTCACCCGATCTCAATCATCAGCTGATAATCATGTGATCGACCCCGATTTTCGATCATGTGTTCAGATCGGACATCCGTAGTTACTTTCAGTTTATTCAAACATGTGAATGAATTTGCCATTCGTGCTTGTTTAGTGTATCCGTAATTAATTTGACCTGGTACTTTTACAAGAAACAAAAGGAATTTAGGAAATTTCATCTGCACTGTCCAATATGCAGATATTTATTTCACAGCCACACTGGTTGAATTTTTGGATAAAAATTTACTGAATCGATTTCCAAACACTCGTTTCAGATCGTATTGTTCTAAATGAACCAATATGATCCTTGAATTCAATCAACAACCACGAAACGTGATACAAATTGAATCGTTGTAAAAACTAATCGTTACTGTCATAAACGGAACAGAGGATAGGACCCAAAAATGCACGACTCCAAAACAAATGGACAGTTTAGAGTAGGAGTAGGCCAATTGATAACTGCGTCGACTTTGCAAGGGTCCATTTTGACTTCACCTTGAGCCAGGACGAAACCCAGAAAAGAAACGGACGCCTTGTGGAACTCACATTTCTCAGCCTTGACATATAGTTGATTCTGCAGTAACTGCTGCAAAACAGAGCGGACATGAATAATGTGAGTCTCCTCATCCGGGGAGAATATCAAAATGTCATCCAAATAAACAAAAACATAAACATTCAACATGTCACGCAGGACATCATTGACAAGGTTTTGGAAAACAGCTGGAGCGTTAGTAAGCCCAAAAGGCATTACCAAATATTCATAATGTCCCGTTGGTGTGTTGAATGCTGTTTTCCATTCATCCCCCTCCCTTATCCTGACTCGATGATATGCATTTCTTAAGTCCAGTTTGGTGAAAATCTTGGCTCCCTCCAGGAACTCAAAGGCGGTGGAGATGAGAGGAAGAGGGTACTTGTTTTTTACCATGATCTCGTTGAGACCCGGTAATCGATACAGGGTCGCAGGGTCTTGTCTTTCTTGTCCACAAATAAAAATCCTGCTCCCGCAGTGGATGAAGATGGGCGAATGATCCCGGCTGCCAGTGATTCTTCCACGTACTCCTTCATGGCCTTGTGTTCCGGCCCTGAAACAGAGAACAACCTCCCTCGTGGGGGTGTGGTTCCAGGCAGCAAGTCAACAGCACAGTCATAAGGTCTGTGGGGTGGAAGGGATTTGGCCTTGGACTTGGAAAAAACGTCTTTAATATCCTGGTAACAGGTGGGCACTTGAGATAAATCAGGATCCCCAGATGGGGTCTGTGGATTGTCCTTAGAAACATAGCCCTGAATATCACATGGCGGCTTGAAACAGTTCCGGGCGCAATTGCTGCCCCATGACATAACCTGCCCAGAGGACCAGTCAATGTGGGGGTTATGTAATTTCAACCATGGGTTCCCTAAGATAAGGTCATGATTCATGGCGTCAAAAACATGAAAACTAATGCGTTCCGAGTGAGAATCAGGAAATGTCAATGTGAGTGTTTGGGTGCGGTGAGTGATCTTGCCCATAAAACTGCCGTCTGCAGTATAGGTGTTGCGGTGGCGTTTTATTTCAAAGGTTCTAAGGTGCATACGTCTAACGAGGATGGAGTTGAGTAAGTTTGCGTCAGAACCAGAGTCAATTAATACAGGTGTATGAATTTCTTGATCAGGAGAGCATAGTGTCACTTTTGGAAGAACCCGTGTAGGGTCTTACTTTATGAAATTCAGACTCACCTCCCCCGTGCCCTTGCTACCGGCACCGGCAACTTTGACGTGACAGTTGCTCACGGAATGACCCAACTGACCGCAGTAGAAGCACCGCCCTTCCCTCAGCCGGCGTTGACGTTCCTCAGGGGAGAGACGGAACCTGCCCAGTTGCATGGGTTCATCCGTGGGGACGCTAGCCAGTGGGTTGAGACCGGAACCAGGGGATCTGCCTTGGTTTGGCTGGTCACAGAGGCTCGTCCTCCAAGTGCGCGGTGACGCAACCCTCCGCCGATCTCCATCCAGTTCGCGATCCAAAAGCCTCTTGTTGATTTTTACGGCGAGAGCGATGAGAGTGTCCAAGTTGGTCGGCAGGTCTAGCGGGACTAAATGATCCTTGACGGCGGGGGATAGTCCTTGAAAAAAGGCATCGAGTAGCGCCCGATTATTCCAATGACTCTCAGCTGCTAGAATGCGAAACTCAATCGCGTAATCTGACACCCTGCACTTCCCTTGTTGTAAGGTGACAAGGGAGCGAGCTGCCTCACGATCTGGAGTGGAAAATTGAAAAATTTGCTCCATAGTCTTTACGAAAAAAGCCCATGAATGACACGCGGCGGAATTGCGGCTCCATTCAGCAGTAGCCCACGCCTCCGCACGACCAGTCAGATGGGAAATGACGAAAGCGATTTTTGCCCACTCGGTGGGGAAGGCAGCTGCCTGCAGCTCAAAGTGGAGTTCGCACTGTGTGATGAACGGCTTAATGTTCCCAGAATTTCCAGAGAACCTCTCCGGTCGAGAGAGCTGTGGGCAGACAGCAGCGGAGGTGGCAGGTGGCTGCATGGTGACTGCTTCACATGGAAATACCGTGGTGGTATTGGGTGTGGTGCCAACTGGTTCCTTCTCTTGAATAATTTTCATAAGAAGTTCAAACTGCGAGGCCACCTGTCTCATCATATTGTCCTGATGCCTTGACAGTCCCTCTAGATGAAGGTGGAGGGCAGCAATCTGCTCATCCTGCTTCGAGAGGCGTTGACCCTGCGCTTGAAGGGCTTTGCGCACCGGGTCTGAGTCTGCTGGGTCCATGTTATGGCCAGTTCGTTCTGTCATGAACGGAACAGAGGATAGGACCCAAAAATGCACGACTCCAAAACAAATGGACAGTTTCCAAAAAGAGAGGTTTAATAGACGGGCATAGGTCGGTACAAAGGCAGGCAATCCAAAAAAGGCAACAGTATCCAAAAACATGAGGCAAAGAGGCAAGGTCGATAATCGGAACAGGGTCAAGTCTTACTGTGAGTCTGTGACGTGGAAACAAGGAATGCTGGAACGCGACGACAAGGTACAACGAACTGACAACGAGAGGGAATGAGACACGAGGTTAAATACAATAGGTAATTAGGGTGAACGAGGCACAGGTGGTGAAGATGCTCACAGGAGCAGGTGTGTGTGAAACAGGGGGGAAGACAAAACCCGGAACACACACACATGACAGTTACACCCCTAATGCCAGCACATTGTGCTACATACAGTATACGGTTATATGCAATGTAATGTATCATTGTCCATGCATTGCTTTTGATGTGAACGTCGACCTCCCAACTTGTCCGCCACAGAGACATCTCGGTTTGCCAGGCTGCGACAGCGCCCTGGCGTATCCATTCTTCGTATCTATGACCATGGCTGACAGCGTCTCTGTATTCTTCTTCTCTAATGTAGAATAAAAGGTGGAAGCGCTACAAAGCTACAGTATGTCTTCCTTTTTATAATGTTCAGAAATTAATCTACACACAGAGGCCTGCAGTCATCCCTGTCATATACACAGCTATGACATCCCTGTCATAGCTGTGGACTGAAAGCTAGTTTTTTAATATGGAGGAAAACATGATGGCATCATCAATAAACGTTATCGCGATTGGTTGGTGCCGCAGGGCTTAAAGGCCAAGTCCGTGATAGCCACTCACTCAATGGCAAACCTATCATGCGTGTCGTCTTGACCTCTCCAAATTGCAGACTATTTTCAGCTTCCCTGTAACGGCGGAACACATGCCAACTGGCCGGAACAAAATACATATACAAAATATAACATTTGGCATCTCTGTTCGTCTCACATTCAGAATGTGAGTGTGAATGGTTGGTTCTCTGTATGTGCCATCGCTGCGACTGACCGGTGTAGAGTTCACCCTTCATCTCCCCCATTCAGCTGGGATAGGCTCCAGCTCCCCTAAAACCCTAATGAGGACAAGCGATATAGAAAATAACATGTATAACATTAATAATAATAATACAATGCTTTTTTGTAATTCTTCTCCCTTTTTTTTACCCCAGATGATCAAGATTAAACTAATTTGTATTTTTCAAGCTTATTAAAGCCATACTATGAGATCATCTTTTGTGGGTGTGTTGATCTAATATAACTTAATAGCCCATAGAGACAGGATGTTTGACTGTAAACACTCCCCAGGCTTGTAGACACAACAACTGACTGTAACTCGTCACTGGTTGACGTTAGATTACAGCCTGTAATGTTTGCTCCATGCTGGTTTATGAATCCTATAGCATCTTGCAAACCACCCTCCACCTCTGGCTCAGGCTATTCCATCATTTTATCATTTCACAAATTTTCTACTCCTTTTTCAAATAATCTTCCCTCTTAATCCTGATTTTTAAACTCTCTATCGCTACCCTTCCACCTCCACTTCTCTATCACCTTTTCTTTCATTCCATCTATCCACTCCCCGCTTCCACCCCCTTTCTCTGTCTCCAGCCAGACCCCTAGCCTTGGCGAACCAGGTCTTGGTGGTATGATAATGTGGAAAGTTGAACTGGCCCCATTACAGCGAGGCTGATGGTAGGTCCGATAAGGGCGTTGATAATGGGTGCAGATAGCGCTGACACAGCGGTCCAATAGCCTCGCCCTGCCCCCCCAACCCCCTCTCTATTATCATTCCTGCCCACCGATGGGCTCCCAGAACACTATCTCCTCTCCATTTCCACTCCTGCGACAGATAAGGATGGAAATACTGACTTCATAGCTGACTGATTAAAGTGTCTGCCTTTCTTGATAATACACAGATAAATTATGTTTCTTTCCTTTCTGTTCTTCTCTCACTCTCTTTTGAGAAAGGGTTGGGTATAGCGGAAAGAAAAACCTCTACTCTTTTCATTTATCTTTTCCGTTGTTTTTTTGGGGGGAGGGGGGATAAAGTACAGAATGTTGAAGGAGGAATGGCACCGATTGTAAAAACTGTTGAAGTGTATTTTATTAGCACATTCTGCGATGTATAAACATGTGGTATGCAAATACTCAAAAGCAGACAACTAATATTAGAAAGTAAACTTGCACTCCTACTGGCATTTCCTGTCATGGATCAATAATGGCTAGAGAAGGCATTAAGACATAAAGATGGACAGACAGATTGGTAATGGTGGCACACTGGTCTGTTTGTAGTCCAGTGACCTGCAGCTAGAGCCATTTCCAGGTAGACTTTTTTTCTTTTAATCACTGACTGCACCAATTTGAAATCAGGTGAGATCACTGATAAATATGCTCCCTGCAACCAAATCCCCTAAACCATTTGCATTTTATGCCTCACTCCCACGTTTCACCCCCCATATCTTTTTTTTTCCCAATGATGTTGGAACGTCATGTAAAACTTAAATAAAAACACAATACAATGATTTGCTCATCCTTTTCAACCTATTTTCCATTGACTACCACACTACAAAGACAAGATATTTAATCTTCAAACTGATGAATATTATTGTTTTTTTGAAAATATTCTCTCATTTTGGATTTGATGCCTGCAACACATTCCTAAAAAGATGGGACAGAGGCAACAAAAGACTGGGAAAGTTGAGAAATGCTCCCAAAACATCTATTTGGAACATTCCAAAGGTTAACAGATTAATTGGAAACAGGTGAGTGTCATGATTGGGTATAAAAGGAGTATCCCCAAAAGGCAGGCTCATTTGTTCACAAGCAAAGATGGGATGAGTTTCAACACTTTGTGAACTGTGTGAGCAAGTAATCCAACTGTTTAAGAACAACTATTCTGAACGGTAGAATTGCAAGGAATTTAGAGATTTCATCATTTACGGTCCATAATATCATCAAAAGATTCAGAGAATCTAGAGAAATCTCTGCAAGTAAGCGGGAAGGCTGAAAACCAACATTGAATGCCATGACCTTCGATCCCTCAGATGGACTGCATTAAAAACAGGCATAATTATGGAAGGGATATTGCCAGTTGGGCTCAGGAACACTTCCCTTGTCAACCATTGTCAATTATCACAGCTGATCGCTACATCTACAAATGCATGTTAAAACTCTACCATGCAAAGCCAAAGCCAGATATCAAGAACACCCAGTAACACCGCCCGGTTCTCTGGTCCCGAACTCATCTGAGATGGACTGGCGCAGAGTGGAAAAGTGTGCTGTGGTCTGATTTGCCCACATTTAACATTTTTTGGAACTCATGGACTTCGTGTCCTCCAGGTCTAAGAGGAAAAGGACCATCCCGATTGTTATCAGTGCACATTTCAAAAGCTTGCATCTGTGATGGTATTGTGGTGTGTTAGTGCCCATAACTAACTTGCATATCTGTGAAGGCACCATTAATGCTGAAAGGTACATACAGGTTTTGGAGCAACATATGCTGCCATCCAAGCAACATCTTCTTCAGGGACGCCCCTGCTTAATTCAGCAAGACAACTCCTAGCCAAATTGAGCATGTGTTACAACAGCGAGTCTTTGTAATAAAAGAGTGCTAGACTGGCCTCACAGCAGTCCAGACCTGTCTCCCATTGGAAATGTGTGGCGCATTATGAAGCGCAAAATACAACAACAGAGACCGGAACCGAAGTTGTTCATCAAGTAACAATGGGAAAGAATTCCACCTAAAACGCAACAATTAACAATTTGTGTCCGCAGTTCCCAAACACTTCAAAAGTTTTGTTAAAAGGAAAGGTGATGAAACACAGTGGTAAACATGCCCCTGTCCCATCTTTTGGGGAATGTGTTGCAAGCATCAAATTTAAAATGAGGGAATATTTGTAAAAAATACTGACTTTATCAAGTTGAATATTAAATATCTTGTCTTTGTAGTGGATTCAATTGAATATACATACGGAATTGCCCGTCCAGAATATAGGGATTGCACGTCAAAACAAGCATTCATACTCCCACCAATGGGCAATTTAGAGTGTTCATTTTGCCTTGCATGTTTTTGGAATGTGGGAGGAAAATAGAGTGTCTGGAGAAAACCCACGCAAGAAAGGATCTCCTGACTAGGAGGCAGACGTGCTAACCACTAATCCACTGTTCTGCCATTTGGTAATCTCAAGGCAAAATAAATCTAGAAGCCACTCCAAAGATGGGTTAATCATTAACAAAAGCATGTCCTTTCATGCAACAGGCCAGCTGGCAAGCATTGCTGTGAGGAGACATCTGCTTTCCAAATAATCCACTGTCTGAAATTTTATGAACAAAATTGCAGGTGCTCCGGTACTCCCATTTTACAAGTGACGAAAAACCTTTTTGTCAGTCTCGTAATCTGAAGGTTGCTACACTTTATGAAATTTTGAGTTCTTGATGACAGAGGCTTATTTAAACTCAGAACACACACAAAATACATTCATTCATCTGCCCTTCCGCTTATCCTCACTAGGGTCGCGGGCATGCTGGAGCCTATCCCAGCAATCTTTGGGCGAGAGGCGGGGTACACCCTGAAATGGTCGCCAGCCAATCGCAGGGCACATATAAACAAACGACCATTCACGCATACATTCACACATTAGGGCAATTTAGAGTCTTCAATCAACCTATCATGCATGTTTTTGGGATGTGGGAGGAAACCGGAGTACCCGGAGAAAACCCACAGGTTTTGCACGGGGAGAACATGCAAACTCCACACAGGCAGGGCCAAGATTTGAACCCCGGTCCTCAGAACTGTGAGGCAGATGTGTTACCAGTCGACCACCGTGCCACACACACAATACAACTGAGTGGAATTTTATAGTATATTTAATGACATCTACAAGGGATCTAGAGGGAAAAACACAAAGGGGTCTAAGTAACGAAAGAAAATAACACTAATAATGATAAAAAGAAAAGTGAAATAGGACATCGGGTGTTGAACCAAAGTTGGAAACGTGCGTTTGCTGCGTCCAGTGCGGACGGGAGAGAGAGAGGACAAAGTTGAGATTTTGTCTGAAGCTAGTAATTTCCTCAAAATTATTAGGCACTAATATTGTACATTCTGGCAAAAGTTTTGCCGCATCTACTCACGACCGTAGGCTCAAGCTGGTGGGTGGTAGTCTCTCTCTGGAAGTGGCTCAGTGGCATTATCTTGTCAACTCAAATGCGACCAGATACATTCGTTACGAGACGACAACAGGAGTGGAGCGAGCCGACTGTTTTATAAGGACAAACTGGGGAAAAAACGTGTGTTGGTGGTCACCGGTGCTCAGGACAGGAGAGGACGTTCGTTTAAGGCTTGCTTGAGGTATGTTCACGTACTTTTAATACAATACGGCCCACAAGCAGGCGATAAAATGTTATGTAGCCTAGCAAGCTAGTGGTAGCACGAACGGTTGGACGTAAACATGCCGCCGTTCTGTCGAATCATGCTCTAATGTTTCGGTGTGGGTGAAGTAATTTAATTACAGTAAGTTAGCACCCATTATTTCTGTCATGTAATGTTGGTTTGACCTGACTGATTAGAATACACGATCTGACTAGTGACTTCCAACATTTATGGAGCCAAAGAAACATATTTTACAATTGAAAAATCTCACGGCACACCAACAAACAAAAATGTCACAAAAAGCGGATACATTAATTACTGTATTTACATCCTGCCATCTCATAGAAGACCTGCCTCACTGGCAGGTCTTCTAGAGGAACAAAGATACGTTATTTATTGTAAATAATTTTTTTGGAGCAATTAAGTACACAAGTATATACAGCAAATGAACAGGTTATTTAAATAGGCACATTCCTCCATCTTGTGATCGGTTATCGTTTTTTTAAACTCGCTGATCGGTGGTCGGTAACCGGCCCCAAAAATCCTGATCATGTAAAGCCTAGTCTCGACCTGACTGCAGTTCGTCGTCGTAACCAACTTGAGTGGGCGAATGCTCACATTTGATGGGGTCTGGCACGTTGGAGAGGTGTTCTCCTCATGGATGAATCCCGGTTTTCACTGTTCAGGGCAGATGGCAGACGGCGTGTGTGGTGTCGTGTGGGTGAGCGGTTTGCTGATGTCAACGTTGTGGATCGAGTGGCCCATGGTGGCAGTGATTGGTGTGCGTGTG